>NW_020455527.1:0-212138 GCF_003342845.1 Nothoprocta perdicaria | reverse complement strand
CAATTCTTGGGAAATGTTCCCTGGTGGCATTTTGCAACATGCTTCAGATAACTTTTCTCTCCCTCTTTTTTTTTAAATTTATTTTATGCTTTTTTAAAGCAGTTTTTTACGTGAAAAAATGCAGTTTAGTCCCAACTTAATTTTCAGGCAAATTATTTTCATGGCCTGTTTCTCATTATAGGAAATGATCTGCAGAATGGCATATTGGGATTTATTCCAGAAGTGCAGAGCGGACTTGTTCTTGATGAAGACTCAGAAAATAGAGAGGTGCTTCTAATTGTCACAAGGCAACCAAACAGGTGCTGTCAACAACTGACAAAAGTGCTCTCCCCTTGTGCAGTTATGTGCTGTGTTGAATCAACACAACTGTTAGTAGAAAAGGTTCATCATAGGATTTTCTAATAAATCTTGTCTTTCAGCTGCTTTAAAAACTACCCAGAATTTGACATACTTAAGTTGTAGATGTAGGTAGGTTTGTCACTGCGCTGTAACTAAACAGAAACAGAAAGAACGAATATTTTCCAGCTTGTACCATAGTGCAGTAAACACGAGAGTAACTTCTCTGTTACTTCATGCTAGCATTACTTTGCTGAAGGTGCAAGTAAGTGCGAAATCTTGTTTACCAAGTGTCAGCGTTATGTTTGTCTTTCACACAGATAACTTGCTTTTCCAATTAACATGTATACCTTCCACATTTATATGTATTCTGAAAAAACTTACAGTGAAGCCTGGCTTTCCATGCAAACATTTCCCTTTATATAAAGGAAAGCACTTGGGCACACACCTCCCTTTGAGGCTGCAGAGACTTTGTTTTGCTAATCTCATGTTTTATGAAACAAAAGTTGAAAAGCAAATTGATCTCGGTACCCCAAACTGCTTGATTTTTCTCCCCGCATTACCTTTTTTGTAACCCAGTAAGATTTTAGAGGGAGTAATTTAAATCAAAAGGAAGACATTTTCTTAAATCAGTTTTTTCCCTAGTGATAAGTTTCGAATATTAATGAAAAACAGATGCTTTTCTCTATCATGTATGTTTTCTAAACAAAGAGCTATTTCCTGCAGTAGTATGTATAGAGTTTTGGTTTGCTTGTAGGGCTTTTGAAGATGTGAAGGTATTTTGGCGTGTGACCTTTAATGAAACTTCAGTTGTCCTTCTTAAGGATGGCATAAACTTGGAGAAAGAACTTGTGTCTGTGCTAGGATCCACCACCTGCTTGGCAGGTCAAACAATGTGCAACATCTCCATTGAAATACGACCTGATAATGTAAGTCTTTTTTGCTCATATATCTACAATACTATGATGTTGGATGGCAATATATTGAGATGGAAAAAAATCTGTCATCTAGACAAACTGTGGTAGGATGGAGTTTGAAGATGGTAACGTGGCATCTGCTCAGGTTTTTGGCAAGCAGTGGCTTTTTTGTGGATTGTGAGCTCCTCCATTGTGACAAGTGAAAATTCAGGCAGGTGCTGAGGGTTGAATTTGCAAGTCTTGGGTATGTGCAGGGCAGTAAGAAAAATCAGAATGCAGGCACTTTACTGAAGCAGTGAAGTGTGAATTCATATAATGGACTTTTACCTTTAGTACATTTATAAATTAATTGAAGTGCTTTTAGTAGGGCTTAGGCAAAGCATAATGTAAGGCTGTAAGTAACAAAGCCTGCAAATAAGAACACCCTATTTGACAAAAAACAAACAAACAAACAAAAATAAATAGTACAACTTGTTTACATGACTAAATCTAGCACAATTATCTATGGAAAACTCTACTCAGTCTTGAAAACAAGCATCACTGGCTGCCTACCATTCTGTTGCTGCACACATCCAGTTTATGACCAGCAAAATTCAGCTTAGCGGCCATCATCCACTGAGGCTATTTGGCATTCCCCAGTTGGGTAGTCCTGCATCTAAGTGAGTGGAGAGGCCCAACTGATATTCAAAAATGAAAACATGATTGGATTAACACAAAAGCACAGTATTCACAGTCATTTTCATTCAAAAGGGAAAAGAGGGAAAATTTCTCTTTGTGTACATGCCTAGTAATCAGAATAGTCATTTAAGAAACATAGGATTTATGTCCCTCTATTTTTCAGAGTGCAAAGCTTGAATCATTCCAGAAAAGTATCCTAAAAGCTAGGTAATGGGCAGGGCTTGAGGTCTTCAGAAAGAAAAAGGACAAGAGAAGGATCTTCCCATTTTTCCTGCTACAATCCAGAAAGTAATGCAGGATGTTGGAAGTAGTGATTAGAAAGTGCATTCTCATAGCTGAATGGGGAAGCCTTTCTCCTGCTTGAGATGTTGTTTTTAAATTAAAGAGTCAGTGAATAAAATATATAGACTGTAGTGGGACATTGACTGCCTTGCCAAGTAAATTGGCATTTTGAAGCTGGTTAGTCTAAGTAATGGTATCATTATTTAATGACAGCAGAAAATGCAGCAGCTGCAAAGATGTGCAGTTGAGCCACATAAAGAATGAGCATATGCAATTCCTTCAGGTGCTAATGGAAAGCTGAAGTTCCCTATGGCATTCCAGTAAATCTGGTCCTGACATTGGTCTGTCAAGATTGTTCCATTTAAAAAATTACTCAAGAGCACTTTCCTGAAAATAACCCAATTAAAAATGAATGCTTGTTAACCCCCCAAATATTTCCTAACTCTTCAGTTATACATAGTTTTTACATTATTAACAAATACCTTCTGAAATGATGAGGTAATAGATGCACTCAAATATTTAACATTTTTTATGGTATGGAATGTTCTAGACTTTGAAAGATTCAACTTAGCTGGCTGAACTGATTCACCTTAAAGTTCAGTCCTGTTTTCTGGAGAATTCCAATATGATTTCCAGAAGTCCAGAACTGAAACAAAAAGCTATAGTTACTAATAAAAAAAAAGTTGATAATACAAATCCTTTTTTTTTGTTTTATGCAGAACCACATTTTATTTTGTTTTGCTTTGTTTTTTTTGTGAGTTTACTGCTTTATGAGTACATATGATTGGTGTAATTAATATATTTCCAGCTGAATTCTGGAAGTAAGCTCAAAGACCAGATATCTGTTCTTAAACACAGCAATGAATAGACTGGTATTGTAGGTACAAAATGAAAGATTAGGTCTCAGGTCATATTGAAATTTATGATTGCTGGCTTATTTACAATAAATAGTTGAGCTTTAACACTGTAGAACTGAGCTAATTCTTTGATATGCCAACGCTAAAATTGTCAGCTGTATTTCCTGACTAATAGAAAATTTCTGTATATCGTAAATCTTTTCAAAACTTTGCGTAAGTTCATTACTCAAGCTACAGTCAATACTAATTACATTTCAGACTTGCTTACATTTCTGTGCGTTTCTTCCTATGGTATGTGTGTACATACCTTTTCTGTAAGACAAAAAGAAAGTGAATGAACACAATTAAAAAAAAAAAAAAAGTACACCTGTGTGTACTCCATCACCTGCAAAACTGATTTTGAAAATTTTTACTCTCATGTCTTATGGCAATCATACAACCAAATATATGTAGTATAGAAATAGCTATTTTTTTCAAATAAAGTAAGATTGCACGTGAAAATGTGTAACATTTCTCTATTGCAAAGGACATGATGCTGCAATACTAACCTTTTAGAATACGCTTATTCTACTTATCAAACATTTCAAGAAGAATGATACATATTAGTACAAGTAATTCATTGCACTTACAGAATAACATACAATTTTTTAAAGCTGGAAGTAATGAACCTTATAATGATATGAAAATCCTCTCTCATTTACAGGTACCTGAATTTGAAATGCATTTTTTGGTTGAGCTGTATGCAGTAAGTGCAGGAGCTATGGTGAACAGTAGTGCCAGATTTGCCCTTATAACAGTTCTTGAGAGTGACGCCCCTCGTGGGTTAGTGTATTTTGCTGTGGGATCTCGTTTTGCCGTGGCTCATAAGAAGGCTACTTTAATCAGTTTGCAAGTGCTCAGAGATTCGAGTATGTCAGCAGCCACAATGGTTAGCTACAGCACACAGGTAAGATTGACACATGATTAGATCAGTTTTTATTCTCTAAAGCAAATGTGACTGCCATTAGCATTTTTAGGAAGCAGTCAAACATTCACTGCGCCCATGTAATCTAGCTTTTCCCTGTTAATGAAAAGATGTAACTTTCGTTGCATTGTCAAGGATGAATTGTTCTTGATACTTTCAAAGCCCCAAAGACTGTGCTCATTCATGCAGTTCTGACACTATTCTGAGACAACTCACCATCAAGATCAGATACAATCACACTTGTTGTGTTAACTTACAACTTTATACACCATGCATATTTAGGAAAAGAGTGTTTTCATCAAATTTTATTCCATGATTTGCAAGTACCAATCTTGAAAATTTTATTGTGATTTACATTCTTATAAGGCCAACTGAATTATGTCATCCCCAATTACTAGATTGTTCTGTTTTTCTCTAAATGAGTGCTGCATTATTGTAAGCAGATGATGAGCATTCTCCTGTAGCAGAAATGGTGAAGCTGCAAAATGATAAAGCTGCAAAAATCTGATTTCTTTCACTTCCTTAAAGTTGCATCTCTAAAATCATGGCATAGCCTCTGCATTTCTCATTGTAGTGCTTAGCTTGATTAGACCAAATATGCTGGATTTTACGCTGAGTGTCATTATTATGAGAGAGTGTTTCATCCCTCTTTTTAATGGAAAGCTTTGTATGCTATTACTATACTGCATGTGCATATATTTTAAAGAGACCTTGTATAATTTGATGTTTCCAAGGGTTTATTATACAGTAGCTTGCCAGTGTTTTGGTTAGATTTTGTGGTAAAAGATTTTCGCATTCTTTCCATCCAAGAGGGATGTGGGCATTATCCTTTAGCTGTTAAACACACAACGAATTGCCACTGTTCAGTGTTTGCCTAAGGTAAAATACAGATTGCAGTTCCTTTGCCATTTGTATTTCGTATAGCTTGCAATCAACACTGCTTTGTGCAGTTTTAGGTTTTGAGTACTAAAGTATTGCTTTATGAGAGAGGAGGTCATGACGGGCAGTAGTGGTGAGGTGCTTACTGGAAACAGATGTTTATCTCATTCCTAAAAAGGGATGTTTTTAAAACATTGTTCTTGTCACTAATACCTTTGTTATCACTTATTTTCCTCTTCCCTAATTCTCAGTTGGAAGAGAGAAATAAAAGGAAGCTTCTGCCTGGAGCTGGCACAGATAGCATGAACATGCTCTAGAGCAAATATGAACAAATACATCCCATACTGATACGCAATGTTCTGCTGAGAACTCAAAAGATTTTATCCCAGAAGTAGCATTTACTTCTAAAAGCTGTGGGATTCAGAGGTGGTTTAGTATTTCACAAATAAAATCCCTTACCTTGAACAGTAAGAGATGTCCTTGATTTTAATTGAGAGTTAGTATATAACCTATACTCGTAAAATAAGTGGATAGTGTTCAAGAAATAATGCATTTGAATATTAGTCCAGAGCCTAGTTTTCGGTTAAAGAAAGTTTATAATATCACCACCTAGAAAGCAAGGTTATGGCATCTGACAAAAAGAGCAAAAATATGAAGAATGAAACAGTATCTGTAGGCCCTATGGAAGGAAAAATAACAATACTTCACAGGAAAATGAGGCCATATGGTGTTGCTGGTTAAGTTCATCTGTCTGCCTCACATGTGGGTTCTATAGTGTTTGCTTTGCCTTTGGTCCTAAATGGATGGTCCTTGTTTTCACTGTTTGTACTGGGACCCAAAATATCCTGGGTTGATATTGGTCTGGGCACAGATTTTAGAACCCTTTCCTTGGCTTCTTGTTTATTTTTCATTTATCTGAAATGCCTATCTATTTCTTTAGTTGAAGGATTTTGTGCTTCACATAAACTTACTTCAGACCTTTGGGAATTTCAGCATCTGTTTTTTAGCAGTCATAATTGTTATAATGTTACCTAAACTCTTTTGGTTTGCTTTAAGGAGCTACAAAAACCCGAACCTATTGGCCGGACCTTCGTATCTCCAGCTGTTGCAGGACAAGATTTTATCAGATCTGAAGGTTTTTTGACTTTTGAACTTGGACAGAGAAATGCTTTGCTGGAAGTGACTCTGACTCCGGAGACAGGATCCTTAAACCCATTTCCTAAACGTTTCCAGGTTGTGCTTTCTAATCCCACAGGCGGTGCCAGAGTAGATGATGCTTATGCTATTGCTAACGTCACCATTGTCTCAGATTTGGACTCCTTGCCAGTCTGGGGACTTGTTGATCAACTGCATCAGCCACTTGATGACACCATTTTAAACAGAGTCCTTCAGAATTTGAATGTGAAAGTAGCTACAGAAACCACAGAAGAGCAACTTACTGCTGTGATGCATATAATAGATAAGGTAAACCTATTAGGGCTCCTTCTTGAATGACCAATGACTTTTAGAAGGATGTAATAACACTTAGATCTGTGCCAAGATCAAGATTAGAATCCACAGCAGTGACCCACAATTGAGGAAGAATGTTAGCCCCCAGGTTACGATGGTGACAGAAAATTAAAAAAAAAAAAATACAAGTAGAAAAGTTGAAAAGAGCGAGCAGTATTAATTTTGCAAATGTATCTATAGCACAATGTTTTGTGCTGTTTCAAGTTCTTTTGTGCTATAGTTTCAGGGAGCTTACTGTGGTATCTTGGTTCCTAGCCCCCCACGTATTTTGGTCTTAGCCCTGGCACAGAATACCTAGGCCCAAGGTTTGCTCGTGTCTTCAACAGTTGGCTGCAGTCATCCCATAGCAAACTGTGCTCTAACCAGGCATGCAGCTTTGTCCCCGCACTCCGTTTGTTACTGCTTGTTGCCACTTTGAAATGGAAAAATAGAGAAGGTAGTGTCAGAAATTCTCAGAAGGATTCAATCATCTGTGATTTATGAATGAGTGAAAAACACCGCATGATTTCTTTAATAATGAAATCCCTGTTAGTAAACATGTCTTTAGGTAGTTTTGGTAATTTGTGCCTTGGTCTTGGTGGTAGTTTTCAGAAGGTGGGAAAATGCCTGAAACTGTCAGAGTTAAAGTAGTTGAGCTAAAGCTATAAATGCGAGCAGAGTGTTCAACATACAGAAATCTTTTAAGAAGTCTTCTTAATACATTGAAAAAATAATACGATCATATAATTTTAATATTTTCATATATTAAAATTAATTACATGAATATTAAAATGGAAGATAGCAAAATAATAAAAATAGTTCATTCCTTAGTGGTTTATGGGAGTCAGTAATCGTCTGTTTGGTTCTGTGTATAAAAAGCTGTCTCACTTATTTTCTTCATATTAGGTAACAGATGTAGGTAAAAAGCGGCTACTTGCTGATAAAAGTAGAAGTCTCTTCTACGAGATACTCTGTGCTCTGGCTAGCCCTAAACGCAAAGACACGCGAGGGTATAGTCTGCTTGCTGAGGTGACTGAGAAATTTGCTTTTTCCCTGTTGACTGGAATAACGTGTGGATCACCAGGGGAAAAGTAAGTAAACTTGAATTCATAGTATGTTGTGGGAATATAGGACAATATTCAGGATTAGTAATAATTTAAGTGAATTTTTTTAAAGGGATTTTCCTATCATTTGATATGTTGCATGTGTGAAAATGTGTTGCATTCTATGGTAATCTTGCTAAGCACTGTAAAGGCACAATGAGCTGATGTCTGGTACACTGATGTGGAGTAGGTGCAGAGTAGGAGTCAGGAGATTTTAGACCTGTTCTTTCACCTTTAGCTCAAATATTGTGTGGAAAATGATGTCTTAATTTTACTGAAGAAATAGCATGCAACTATCTTCAAAGGCTTATGTCAGAATAGATAAGCCAAAATTGCAACTGGCATTCTCCAGTTGGTTCTGTGTTCTTGGCTTTGTTCAGTAAATTTTGCTCACTGTATTTTCTTTTTTTTTTTAATGCATATCTCTAAATTGTTAGTTTTATCTGCAAGTGTATAACACCTGTGGTCGAGCTAATAGACAGGGAAAACAGTTGACTTGTCAAAACAGATGGCTATCTTTCATGAGAGGCTCTTAAATAGTGGATTTCTCCCACTATGATCGTATTGAACAACTACATAGAAGAATTTAGAAAAAAAAAAGAACAGATTTTTTTTAGAAAATATTGAGAAAGTAGAATTCTTAAATTGTAGATAGTATAAAGCCTTTCTCATTATATAATGCCATAAATATGTCCAGAAACTTGCAAGTGTTGACTTTTTTATTCCAAGTTCTTTGTATCATCTACTGGACCAAAGAGTGAAAGCTCCATCATCTGTTTTAAATGCATCTCTTCCTTGTAGGTTCATCTCTGTATCAGTTTATAAAAATGAGTATTGTGAAAGTCTGGTTTACCAAGGAGAGATTTTGGTAGCAGATCGTACTGTGCCTCTGTTCTTTTCACAGGCACTGAAGCTGTCTATATTAAATACCATCAAGCCTATACATGATGAAGGAACACAGTATAACTTGCAAATACATTTTAGAGTCACTCTATGACATAAAGCTCTGTTTCACTTACCAGCCTTATTGTTTTTCTGTTTCAATAGAGGTAAAAATGTCCTTGACAGCTGCCCGTACATTGCAATAATGGCTCACAACTGGTATCCTCAGCAAATCAATGGACACAAATTTGATGGAAAAGATGGGGATTTTATTCATGTACCTGAGCATTTATTAGAGGTCTCTGTTGTGTTGTCTCCTCAAGATGAGAACTGTGAATCTGTACAGTTTACAGAATACAGCAGCCAGCAGTGGTTTCTTACTGGTGATAAAGAACTTGCCCTAAAGAACAAGGTTTGAAAACAATGCAATTTATTTTTGTATGAAGCTAATTTGATTTAAATATTGAGCAAAGCATATTTAATGCATTTTTAAAATTAGAACATTTTTGTTTGCATTTCTGACTAAAATTAAACAATATCTATTGAATTTTAATGTGTTACAGGTTTTCTCTGTGAGTTTGAAGGGTCAGAGTTCACGCCCTTTGAAGGATAACAATGAAGTCATTTACCGAATTTATGCTACAGGAAGTCGGATTGTCCCACAGAAGTCTCTGTGTCTCCTTTGGAATCAAGCTGCAGAAAGGTATTTTATAAATCTGTTTAGTTTTCCAGCTTCTAGAATAAACTTGTACATCTGCAGTAGATGCTATAGCTGTGATTACATCATCTGCCATTATAAAATTGTTTTCATTTCCCATTTATGGGTTTTTACTAACTGCTCTGGCCTTTGTACTAGCACATAAAAGTTTTCATGCGGCAAAATGTGTAACTCTTCCAGATCAGAAATGTATAAAATTACTTCTGCTCTTAACTTTTTTCACCCAAATATATTTTGGGCATTAGACAAAGCTGGAAAGTGATAGATATCAGAATTGCATTACTTTGTTAATATTAATGAAAATTCCTCACAAGTGAGAGGAAGCAGAATTTATCTGAAGACTTTCATTTTTGTAGTCACCCAGTGATAGCATACGCCTAGTCTCTAACTAGAAAATGCCTTAATATGTCATCCATAGTATACACTTTGCAAATCAATTCAGTAGTACTGAAACCAAATAAAACATGAATTTTATTTTAAAAATACCAAATATTAGTATGAAGTGTTCTCCTTAGTGGGATATGTAATCTACAGAGTAAATGACAGACTACTAAAAAAGTCAGACTCATTTTTTTTGCAAAACTTAAAAAAAAAAGTATAGTCACAGACACTTTTACTGAAAGAAAATTATCTTTATTATGTACTCATAAGTTTTTAATTGTTAGTCAAAACAGTGCTAATATCATTTAAATATACTATTTTGATGTCTGTACCTAAGAGATATCAAAAATACCACTTTTACATGCTATTTTAGAAATTTGGCATTTCAGGGCTAGAACAACAGCTTTCAAGCTTGCTTATCATTTGGGTTGCACAAGCACATTTCCTCCAATATTTGCGAGATGTATGCAATTTGTGTTGGCAGTCCATAAATCATCTCTTTTTTTTTTTTTTTTTTCCTTCTTGTAGAAAGGAGATAGCACATTCAGACTTTCTTCTCTTGCACTTGCGCTTTTTTTTTTTTTTTCTTTTAACCATTTGCACCAGGATAAAAGACAAATTCATTTTGTTGTTGTTCTTGTAGCTGGTTGTCTGATAGTGGATACTGTAAAGTGGTGGATGACACGTCAGACTACGTGGAATGCTCTTGTTCTCACATGTCCATTTATGCAGTTTATGCCCAGACAGACAACTTGTCATCATACAATGAAGCTTTTTTCTCTTCTGGATTCATCTGCATTTCAGGTCAGTTGAAAAACAAGGTAGTTTTTTCATTAATAAGAGGTTATGTTCAGTAAGATTGTTAGCAATTGCTAGCGATCTTTTTAATTGAAGGAGGACTAAATAACTTCATCTTAGCAACAGAGAATTGCACCTTGGTTGAAAGACTTGCCTACTGCAAAAAAAAAATCTGCAATGGAATGTGTTTTGGTGGCAATGAAATGTGTTTTGGTGGTTTTTTTTTTTCTTTTGTTTTTTTTTGGTCATCTTTATTTGAAGCACATGAAAGAGAAATACATCAATTTATTTTTGGAGAGAACGGTAAAATCCTAAATATACCCATGTTTCTAGCAGATATATACAACATCAACAAATCTTTTAGGCATTGTTCTTTCAATATTTTAATATAAGCATGTTTTCCGTTATGCAGTTCATTGATTCCTACGAAATTCTTAAAACAGATTTTAGAAGTTATGAGTGAACTAAGGCAAATGTTTTTCTATAGATCTGATTTAGTAGAGGTTAAACATTGTCTTTGTTATCTGACATAGAACATGGCTTAATTTTTTTTTATTTTTTATTCCCATGCAGGTTTCACTTTGGCTATTATCTCCCACCTTTTCTGTACCAGATGTGCAATGTTTGCAGCTAAACTTCTCACACACATGATGGTTGCTTGCCTGGGTACTCAGGTAAGGAGTGAAAAAAAAAAAGATCTGTATCTATATGCACACACACATATATATATAAAACATATATATGAAAATATATCACCTTCTAGTATTTGGAGAGTGTACATATAACTGGATAATTATTGCCCCATTAAATGTTTTGGATTTTTGCTAACTGATTATTTACAGGAGTAAGACAGGAATAATTTAAGAGATTTTATTTAGCTTGAAAACTTAGGACATAATAAATGGTGCTTTTTAATTTCTAAATGTAAAAGTAAAATGTTAGTACTTAGTTTTTTTTATCAGGCTTATTAAGGAAACAGTAGACACTGGGTTCAGAACTAATAAATCTCACCCCATTCTACAGAATGAAGGAAGCTGCTGTATTCTTACCTTACATTTAAGGTAACACACATAGACATGAAGAAAGAAGGTTGAAATATTCCATGCTTTTATGTTTTTACCAGAAAAATAATCTAGAAGATTTTCGGCTGAGTTACACTGTTCGATATGCACTTAAGTGCTTTTTGTCCTCTCTCTGCACTGGATCTTTGTTTATTTTTTTCTCTTACCTCTAGAAAGAGCACTAATTATTATTATCTGTAGGTGGCAGTCAAGGCTTTTCAACACATTGCTGGGAAACTTACTTTTCCAGGACTGTCTGCTTTGTGGTTGTATGCAGCAATTCATAGACTCTGATAGTGATGGTGAATGGTGATTCTCAAAATCTTACATTCCTTTTGTTCTTTTCTGTTCTACTTCCAGTAATAATGGAGAATTTGTAGAGTATTCAGGAATAGACTTTGGTAAATTTAGTGTACCAAGTTTTGATGTATCTCATTGAAAAGACATAAAAGTCTAGAGCTTTCTAAACATCTTTCTCTCCTCTCTGATATTTACTCAAAGTATCTTGATGTCTCCAGAAAACATTATTTCTTGAGCCTTTAGTTTGTCCTGGTGTTTTTGTCTGTTTCAACAGTATGCTTTTTTATTCAATGTCATGCAGCAATCACCTAAAAGGCAAAAGAAAAAAAAAATAACAGGCTGAGATTTGGGGCTTCAGGGTAAATTTTGTTGGATTTATTAATTTGATGAGGTACCTTACAATATTATTTCACAATGTCTCAATACATTCATTCTAATCAATTGAAAAAAAACCAACAAACCAAAACAATACAGTAGCATCTTTTATGAGAGTTTATTGCTTCAGCTCCTGTGTATTTTCCTTGGCATTCCCAGGCATATCTGATGACCAACTGCACAGGTGGTTTGTGCTCTTGCCTCAGCAAAGTTCACTCTGCATGTGCCTGAAAGCTGTGAATTATTCACTCTGAGAAGAAATATAAATATATATGCCAGTTATAAGATTTTTAAGCAGAAAATATGCAAAAAATCCTATTTAGAAAAAAACCACAAACTTTATTTAAAATTAAAAAACACTTATTTAGAAATGACTCCAAAGGATCTTAAGAAATGTTTAACTTCTAAGAAATAAATTTCTAAGAACTGATTTGGTAGAATTATTGTTTTATCATTTGGACTTATTCAGGTTTGAGACAGGTAGATAATATAATTCTATTAAAAGTACCTTAAATTTTAAGTATGTGATAAAATTTCTTAAGAGGTGATGCAAGATTCAGTTCTAAAAGACCATGGCAATGAAGAGTTACATGGGAGCAATGCGTATAAGGATAAAACTCAGCAATTTGTAAGTGATTATGAGAAAGGAAAACAGGATATTGTATAAAAGAGGATGGGAGGCAGAAAGGTGGAACCCTTGTGAGGGAAGCCAGGCTTCAGTCCTGGAATAACAAATACTGTCCTATAGAGCTTGCCAAGTTCTACCATTGTATGAGGATGAAGCTTCCCCTTAACTGTAATTCTCTGTAACTTTTTAACTCTTCTCTTCCAAGCTAAGGGAATTTTCAATTTCCCCATTAAATAATTAAAACAAAAAAGAAATTGTTGGAAATATCTGAGGAAAAAATGTTTGAAAAGAATATTCTTGAATGAAGTGGATAGGATGATTTTTTGTATGGCTACTGGAGCAGCTTGTGCCAAAGCATGATTCTCTGACAACCTCTCTAGGCTATAAAAATAAACTTTCAGGCAGTTCAATCCTTCATTCAAGCATGTGCTTTTAGAGCTAGCCAGTTGTAAAGAGTCGTTAAAGGACAGTTACTGACCAAGTCTGAGCCTGAGCTTCACTAAACTCCATGTCCCCATGAAATATGAACTACTTTTTTGTTGAAGAGGAAGCAGGAAATACTTATATACATTCTGTGCCATGTGGTTAGAGCCCGTTTGCCCAGTGTGAGGGAGTCTACTTTATAAAGCTTACTTATCCTTGTGACTTAGGATTCCCTCTTTCATTTTCTTGCTGTAACCTGATAGCAATAAATGTTGCCAAATGTGGAACTGATAGCTCTTGAGGAAGATAAGCAATCCATAAGGTCTGTGAGGGTGTAAAATAAGCAAGTTAAAACTAGATCCAGGCCAAACCAGACACCAGAACCGAACTGGAACCCATCTCATCCAGTTACTCTTAAATGTGAAATATTTTAGTAGTAAGTAGTAGATGGTATGCTTTCATAATGGAGAGATTTGAGCTAACAATATCTAAAACTTCTCATCTACCAAAGTAATCAGATTTTCATCTACAATCTCTATTGCCCTTTACAAGGAGAAGTTGCACCTAACCCCTTCCTGCCAGTGATTTGAATTAGCAGGTTTTGTATTGAATTAATTAATTACCTAGCTAGTTATTAGCTGGTTTCAGTCATTCATACCAAGTTAGACAACAGCTTTAAGTTCATGCAGCTTTTTTTCAGAAGCGGTTTTATCCCAGTAATAAGTAGAACTATTTAATGAGTAGTTTATATAAAAGACAATTTCATAGTAGTTACCTAAATTTGCTTGATAGTAGAGCAATGGAACTGATGGTCAGGAAGGCCTTGAGAGCCGATTTCTGTTACATAAAGTTACAATTTGTGAGTCCTTGAGAGTAGGATCAGATATAGTCAAAGATGGAAAACTAATCAGGCATTTGTAGTAGCAAATGATGTCTTGAGGTGATGGATATGATGTATGAGGTCCTTTGGAATCTGATGGGCTGATCTCGAGCATCGACGCACACAGTCCTCAGGGTGGGAATTATATGCAAGACACTCTTGGAGAAGGGCTGTTACTATAAAACAGCTGGCAGTTCTTTACCCTGATCATCTAAATGTCATGTGAGGAGCTAGAAAGTAGTTCAGTCACAAAAATATCTTTGCTGTGTCTTTCCCTGAGCCATGTGCTCTAGGTGTCCCTGCTTGAGCAGGAAGGTTGGACTAGATGATCTCTAGAGGTCCCTTCCAACCTTAAACATTCTGTGATTCTGTGAAACATTCTGTGATTTCCTGTGTTTCCAGTAGTGGGCCTCGTATTTCCTCTGTAGGTACTGGATGAAAGTTTGGAGACTTGGCCAAGTGCAGGGAATGTGAAATGTGACAATCCCATGGAAGAGGTGCTTGGTATAACCTTGGGGTTATGTGTAGTTATTTACTCTTGCCTGAGTCTTGGCTTTAAGGAGCGATGCGGATGCTATACGAGGTCTTAAGGCTTCAATCTAGAGAGAGTGGACCTCTAAAAGCACCAGAAAGCTCTCTATTCTTTCCTTTGAAGAGAAAAGGGCAAGAAGATCAGCTCTGGGTAGCATGGCTGCCATCATCTAGGTGATTAAACCTTTAAGTATATTTGAGATACTCATGTGATTTTAATTTTATTTTACATTTTTTTATCAACCAACATAATTTTGTCCTTTAATGATAATGTATCATTATTCCAACAACTATATTTCTGCTTTTCCTCTTCATAAGGATAATCTGACTTTACCTCCCTTGTTAACTTTTCTGATGTTGAGTTGCAATGTAGTGTTAGTGCACAAGCTGTTACTGTTGTCTTATAAATTATCTCCTACCATTTGCCAAACCTCAGATATATGAGCAATACTATAACATATGTTAGGAAGCTACTACATTATATCACACCTCCTGTCCTCCTTGCAAACAGTCAAGTGTTCTCTTTATCACTTTAAAGCATAACTATGAGATTTCTATCAGCTAATGCCTTCCAGCTCCTTTTTTTTTTTAATAATACTGTGCTTTTTTTTTTACATCACAGACATTTGGGGACCACACACAGAGTGGAAAACAGAGCAGCACTCTTAAGCCTCCTAAGCCTGTTTGTCTCTTCCTGTTTCCATTTTAGCATGAAGCATATGCGGGTTTTTTTGTCTGTTTCATGCTATTTTACACTCTTCATATTTTTTGCCCACTTTACTTGCTCTCTCTTTATCCACTCATGTTTGCCTTTCAATTATAGCAAAAATACAGGTATCTATGGATATCAGCAAATCTTCCATTGCTCATTTCCTTACTAAAGACTTTTCTCAGCCCTGTTTCGTAGGAATGTTATCAACAGTTGCTACCACCCTTAAATTATATGCGTAGCAGCACCTGTGCAGTGCTAATCCGAAGCTTGCTAAACTGATGCAAAGATTAGCTCATCTTTAAAAAAAAAAAAAAAAAAAAAAAAAAAGGAAAAAACAGACCTTCTTGAGACTTAGTGCCTAAAAAAATTCATTTAAAATTATTTAAAAGAATGCTAACTATTGAATGGTTTTAGTTTTACTCCACTAACATCCCTTCATTTCACTTCTGTGCTTACTTCCATATTCAAGAATATGTACACTTTTTAATTTTTAAATTTTTATTTGAATTTTTGGCATTTTATTATGAGTCTGCCTCGTATCTTAGAGAACTAGTGTTCCATACACAGTATACTATATAAATTCTGTTCAAGACTTAAGTGAATTATTTCCTAGATATAAACGAAGCCAGAATCTGATCATGCCAGATTTACAGGGCAAGTACAATTTTAAGTAATAGGTGTCCAGTTTGCATTTGAAAATAATCAAATGTTCGTAAATACTGACTTACCCATGGTTGCAGGTAATTGTGAAACATTTGTATAAGTTTTAGTAATTTAACCAGCAGTTGAATTTTTTGTCTATTCATGCATAGAAAGTTCAATAATAAGATTTGAAAATGACTTTGGGTTTTTAATAATCACATAAAGAGCTCATACTTGAATTAATGATAATGATGCATAAGAGGACCTTACATAACAAAAGAGTGATGTATATGTCTAAATCCTGTGCTCTACCTCCAAACTTTGCATAAAGCAGTTCAAATCTACTGAGGTGCTGTTTTGATGGGAAGCTTTCACTGAAAATACATAGTGTATCATTTTCTGCCTTTTTTTTTTTTTTTTTTTTTCCAAAATTAATAGATGGGCAGAACTCAAAACTCATGGTCCACCATGCCTCGTAGATTTGGTAGCTTTGTTCTGGACTAGGAAGATTTCATTCTTTCATCCCTACTACAGTTTTTTCACTTAATTAGGCAAGGTAGTAGTGCAACTTCTCTATATTCACAATCAAGACTATAGAATGACCTTTTATATTAAGGTCTTGTATGTTAAAATATCTTTTGCAAGTATGGAAGATAGAAAATTTTAAGCCTTAAAAGAGGCTTATAGCTGCTGCCATTTGTTACTTGAGAAATATTTTAAAAATATTTGTACTTCAGTATTGTACTTGTTTAAATTGTACTTGACTATAACCTTTGATCTAGATAAAGTAGTTTACTTGAATTAGCAACTGTAATATCAACATTTTCAAAAGATCACCACAGGAGATAAGACTGAGCTCTGCAGCAAAAGCTCTCCACGCTTTTAAAATTCTCTGCAACTGATGCAGATCCTTGCCCTCTCTTACCTTTGAGCAGAGTTTTCTGTAGAATGTTTGTTTCTGTGTTCTTAAATCTTCATTTTAAGGATTGCCAAGTCATTAACTAATTGTAATACATAGAGCCCTACCCTCAACCTGGGAAAGGTTAAAGTGATATTCATTTATTAATCTTTATATTTTACATAGATATAAAGATGTTATTAACTCCTATATTTCATGCAGACAATACATAGCCTTAATAGTTTGCATCTCATTTGTTTTAATTGAGACCAGACATAATGACAACTAATCACTTTAGGATAGTTATTAGTTTGTCTTAATTTCCCAGCTTTGTTTTCTAGAAGACTATACTGGATAGTATAGTTTGACAACTTCAAACTAACTTCCTAAAGCCATTTGTAAATGTGGTTTCACTGAAACAGAAATGGAATTGAAGCAAAGTTTGGAAGTTGAATGTTCACTGTATGATGAGTAAGTCTAACATGTTAGCTCTTCAGTCACCTTGCGTGTTATATTCTCTTTTGCCTTCCTCTAGTTATATACAATTTTGCCTCTCTTATACTTTTGATTTTGTTTAACAGAATTCTGAATTTAGCTCTGAGGTTTCTGACATTTAGTTTGTAAGCTCTCTTTGTGCGTGTCTATATGCTCAGTGGTACTAAAAAGGTAAAATTGAAGAGGAACTTGATCTTAATTGTATGAATCCATCATTGCTGACTAGCAAGCAAATGTAAGGCATTGTTATCCTCTCTTTAAAACAGTGGGTTTTTTGTTGTTGTTTTGTTTTCTTTTTGTTTCTATTTTTCCCCCCCTCACAAGCACAAATGAGTAATCTCATTGAAATCCGGTTATAGTAGTGATTGCAGCTGACCAGCTTAACTTGCTGTGGTCAGGAGGGTGAGGGTCTTTTGGAACTTCCACCAAACCTGAGGAACACTTTGCTTTATTGTTGCCTGAATGATTTTCTTTCAGATAGATAACAAACTTTAAGTTCATCTTGGTTGAGAAACCTAGAATGTATGCATTGAAAAATAATAAAATATAATAAGAGATCTTTATCAAGATAACTGTTTACAGTTCTGAGAGTTTTTAAGATTATGCTGCAGCATGTGACATATCCACATGCACAGGGCTGTGCTAATTTTCACAGCACTTGCTAATGTTTCAGGGTGTTGGGTTTATTTTTCATCTTTATCCTGAGATCATTGACTTCTGGAGGCTGAGACCCAGTGAATATTGCTTTGTAGATCAAAGCAGACTGCCCAAAGAGATATATTGTTCTTTCCTTCAGCCTTTCACAATGGAGATGTATTTAAAAGTTTCACTACAGGATCTGCTAAGATGTGCAGCTGTTAGAAGTGAGCCTGATAAACGTCAGATTCCAGTGGACACTCTGTTTATCAAAGGGAAAAGACACAGTCTACCTCTGTAACTTCTGAAATTCCTGATGCATTTTTGCTTTCAAAATATTTTGATATTCCACAGGATAATGCAATAGGATTTAATGTAATAGTTTTAAACAGGTTTAGCATATCTTTAGCACAAGATAGGAACATGTTCTTTTCAATAAGATCCAACCTAATTAAACTTTAAGTATAATTTAAGAGAGTTGAAAACCTTTTTTAAAAACAAATGCCATTTATTGTGACTTATTTTTCAGTTTTCTATTGCCAGTATAATTAACTCATGGGTCACTTATTGCTTCATTGATTTATATAGTTTTACATTAGTCATGATCCTTAAAATGTGCTAAATACTATAACGGTAAATTTAAAGGCAAGATCATACACAAGGGATTTATAGTATAAAGTATTCCCTTGACTTTTAGCTTCAACAAACACCTCTTCTGCTTGAAGCTTTCATTGAATGCTGGGATATTAGCCTTTAAGGAATATTTAGTTTTTTTAAGTTGCTGAAGGTTGTTGATTGAAACACATAGTGGATGACTTAATTTGGAAGCTGTTGTTTGTCATGAATGCTGGAAATGCTGGGGCTGTAGCTTCACTTAGCACTTCCATATTCCTCCACAATTTAGTCTTAAATTAGGCACAGGAAGTTTGTGACATCATCCTAATACGCACTGAATAATTTTGGGTGCTAAAGCCTAGATAGCTCTGTAACTTAAACTATATGGTATATCACATAACTGTAGTTTAGCACTTGGGGAACACCGGACTACAGAAAACTAATGTTTTTTAAAACCTCATTTGACACCATTCTTATTTTTGTGCTACCTTACAGAGAAAAAGATGAAGAAGTTGTAGCTATTGTAGCCTATTTTCAATATATTTCAAACTTCATGCTTGCAAAACTTTAAGTATTTTTGTTGTATTTCTTTTATACAAGGGAAGTGAAGTATGCTTTTTAAATAGGAATTTAGTTCTGTGTAGTAAAAACAATGAGTTATATCACTAATTTTCTCTTCAGTATTTTTAATCAAGAACGAAAGGGCTGCGATGTGTTCAGGACTTGACCTTGACACTATGCTTTCTAGGATTGTTTCACACCCGCTTGCCAAGACTTTTCTCTAAGCAACATATTCATTTTCATCATATCAAAGAAACAAATTCATAAGGTTAAAAGTGGTCCCTTATTTAATAATTACAAATTAATATGTATTAAATCTAGTACATAATTAACTGTCACATACTTACTAATATAGTGGATTTTCTTAGAATAGAATGACATAGATTAAGTATAAATGGTTTGATATCACGGCTGAACATCATTTTTAATAAGGCCAGTGCTTCCTGACTGAAATGGGAAGAGCTTTCCATAATAGCTGCATGTGACAGGCCATTTAGAAAAATGAAGTATCACATATAAAATTAGAAACGTGTATTTGTGATCTCAGACTATAAGTCAAGCTCCTGTTTTTTGGGGTTTTTTTTGTTTGTTTGTTTTGGTTTTGTTTGTTTCTTTTTTTGTTTTGTCTTCTCTCCCATTGAGCCTTTCCCTCACATATGGACATGTGGAGCAAATAGTTTATGAGCATCAGTCCTGTTTCTGCACTCAGTGCAGTAGCGTATTTGCCCTCTGGTTATTAATCAAAACCCAGTATAATAATAGCAGTTGCTAAACTCTCAGATTATAAAGAATTTCTAGAACTAATTTTGTCATGAAGTGACTATATTTAGTTTGGAATTATTGGGCTCCTAAGAACTTCAGTACTTTTAAATCCAGTAATAATATGCTGTAGGCAATGCAATGTCTGCATATTTTTATTAATGACATATTTCAGAAATTTAATTCCAATCTTAATTTTAAGGGGTTACTAAGATCTGATATTGCATTTTTAGTCAGAGAGTGTGAAATAATATTTACTCTGACTGACTGCATAATTACAGTAGTAGCCTAACAGATACATGCTGCCTCGATTTGCTTGGTGCTAAAAATATTTTGTGAATGAGGAGTTAGTAAGGGAAGTGCTAGATCAGTGGGATGTAAAAATCAAATCCATTTTATCTAAAGCCTGTTTCAGTTTACATGTGTTTGTTCAAAAGAGTGATAATGAGTTAGGATTGGGTCAAAGTGTTTTCTGGTCTATACAAGATAATATTCGCCATATGATCCCTTGGATGGTAAATATTCTATAACTTCCTTTCTTGAACTATAAAAAGCCTATCCATTAGTGTTGGTAAACTATTCTAGATGATATTACAGAGCTTTGTTGGACTGCATGGAATTTTTCATGTTCTTTTCCAGATAAGATATTTTTTCTCTTGATCAAAGCCTGCATGTTCAGAAAAATGCTGGGAGAGTGTACTAATTATAGCAGACATATATGATATAGGTCAAAGAGTAAATGCTCTCATAATTTGGCCTCCATTTTTACTGGATATTCAGCAAATTTGAAAGTGGATCAAAAGTGAGAAAAAAAAAGTTGTGCAGATTTGCTTTATTATTTGAAAATTTCTTTATCCTTTGTTTTCACAACTGATTTCTCCATACTCAAAGAGGCTGAGGTTTCTTCTTCCCTCTAAGCCTCAGGCACGAACCTATTTTTTTGTTTATTTTAGGATGTTCTTTTTTTCTTTTATTGACAATTCTTTTTTTTTTTTCCTTTGCTTAGGCGAACTTTTTTCTCTTAGTGTAAGTCACTGAAGTAGCATTTTCTGATTCTTAGCCCGTTATAGGAATGGAGAAGTTTTTCCTCTTGGTGTGGTAAGGATCTCATAAATTTCAGCCCGTTGTGTTGTCCTTTTTGCTGTTGCTGCTGTTCCAGTGCTGCTGTACAACATGATGAAACCAATGGCTCCATGTTGTTTTCTTACCTTTCTGTGGTTTTGCTGGTCTTTTTCCAATAAGAAATCTGCCCTTCAAAAATTCTTTTATTGTATACTCGTTAGGTCCAGTACTGTAACATTTAGGTGATTCAAGCAGAGCCTTGTAGTAGTGCCTGCCATTGATATATTTCAGAATATTTCAGAATATTTCAGAATATTTAAGGTTGGAAGGGACCTCTACAGATCATCTAGTCCAACCTTCCTGCTCAAGCAGGCACACCTACAGCATGTGGCACAGGGTGGCATCCAGGCGGGTTTTGAAGACCTCCAGAGAAGGAGACTCCACAACCTCCCTGGGCAGCCTGTTCCACTGCTCTGTCACCCTAACAGTAAAGAAGTTCCTCCTCACCTGGAGATGGAACTTCTTGTGTTTCAGCTTGTGGCCATTACCCCTCGTCCTATCGCTGGCCACCAGTGAGAACAGCCTGTCCCCTTCCTCCCTGCATTCTCCCTTCCTGAACTTATACATATTAATCATATCCCCTCTGAGCCGCCTCTTCTCCAGAGAAAACAGGCCCAGCTCRCTCAGCCTCTCTTCATACGAGAGATGTTCCATTCCCTTAATCATCCTGGTTGCCCTTCTCTGGACCCTCTCCAGAAGCTCCACGTCTCCCCTATACTGGGGTGCCCAGAACTGAACACAGTACTCCAGGTGCGAATATATGCCTGGTTGATTCCTGTATATATGCCTGGTTGATTCCTGTATCTTCTATTATGGAACAGACTCGCAGAACAACAGTGGTTAGAGGGGAGCTCTGGAGGTCTAGTCTATCTCCCTCCTCCAAGCTCCCTGGGCAAGTGAGACGATCTACAAAGAGTAGTGTTTTATTTTGTTCTGTTCAAACAAGTAAATACTTCAAATGTCTAGTTTTAGATGTGCTTCTAGTGTTTATGGATGGAAATGAGGCTCATTTGAAGTTCAGAGTGGTATTTGAAGACTTCTTTTTTGGACTCAGAGTGTCTCAAGTTGTCAAAAGCTTCCCGCCGAAATGAATAAAATTTAAAAAGGACGCCAAATGCTTTTGATAACTGGATCATTTATTTTTCCAAATGCTATGTTTAGTGAATACACTTGGAGGTGAATCAACATGCTTTGCTTTGTTTAGCCCTGCAGATAATAGGGCTGCTTCAGACTTTTAGAAAGCATACTTATTTGGTTAATCTCAAATGTTTCAATATAGATATTATATTGTAAATATACCACTTTGAGCAAGAGATAAAACCTGAATTATTTTAACTTCTGAGATAAGCATTTCTAACTTTAAAGTTTCATGTAAGATAAAAACGTACATAGTTACTAAATGCTTTAACTTTTTCACATTGCTTACTAAGTTGTTTTTAAGTAAATAACCAATCTTCACTTACTTGCACTTTCTAATGTGAACTAACTTGAATTGTATGTGTGTGTATGTATGTGTATATGTATCTGTTTGTCTATGTGTAAATGCTCATACGCATTGTCACCAGTTTCCCACGAAGACAAACGCTGAAGTACTGCGTTAGAGCAGGTTTTCTTGTAGAGCAGGTTTGACTTAAAATAGGAATGTTGCAGATCTCTCACGGGATCTATTTGTGAGATTACTGGTCTAGTTTCCACTGATCCTTTAGAAGCCAAATCTTCACCTGCATTTTCTTATCTGTTTTGCTTTCAAGTGGTCTCTATGTATCTGATTGCCTGTTCCTTTCAAGCGTGACTTTGATTTAGAATAGTAATGTAAATCAAGCAACATAGTTTAAAATTAATTCCAATTAATGGTATCCTGCTTTCTGTGAAATAAGGATGCGTTTGGCAGTTAGGTAATATTCCCATAGTAGTTAGGTAGCTCATCTGTATCAAACTTCTGTAAGGTTCATTTATTTTACATAAAAAATAAATGAACAAAAAGCAGTATTTCATAGTGCAGTAAAAATAGCTCTTTTGTTTCAAAAGGAAAGCTTCTGAAGGCAAACAACGAAGAAAATATCATGTGCTTTTGTGCTTAAGTTAATAGGATGAAGAAGAAAAGACTTTTCTTAGACTTCTCTTAGAATAGAGAGCTAAAGGGGAAGTAGAATCCAAACGATTTTTTGAGAAACTGGATAAACAGGAAGCAGCCTAGCAGCCCCGCAGGCAATCAGTTCTGTTTGACTTGTGCCTTGCTTCAATTAACATGCGACTGCCACGTTGCTGCTAATACCTCATAGTGCCAAAGTCCTGAGGGTCCATCTTTTTATTCAGATTCTACATCAATTGTTTGTTGCTCAAAGACCAACATTTTGTTTGTATGTCTTTATTATGAACAACAGATAAAGTTATTAGTATGGTTATTAATTAATAACACATACAGATATGTTCTTTTATGATTTTATGTAACCTTCTGCTTAGGCCTGTTCCAGATTCTTTGTTTTTGTTCAGTGCTTGTTGTTCAATGCTTGTTGTTCAGTGCTAGTTTTATTGCAGTTATATCTTTTAGTTGTGAATGTTGGATCCTTCTGTGTATGTTAGCTCCTTCAGACTAAAATATGAGTTGAGAACAAAATGGATTTCCCCATAATTAGATAAAAAATTCGTTACCAATAAAAATATGTATCTTAGGATCTTAGACTAACAAAGAATAACCAGTGTTAGCATTGACTTTCTTCTCCACTCTTTCTAGGTATGTTTGTTAAAGATCCAGCTTCGTGTGGTTTGTCAGGATGTCATGAAATTTTTAACTTTCCAGAGGCTCTTCCAAGTGATTTACAGGCTCTTCACAAAGGCTGATGAGTTCAGCAAAGGCCTAACCTGCCCATGCTCCTTTCATGTGGTGAGGGAGAGTCCACCTTCAGGATGAGAGTAGGCAAGTTAGGCTCCTACTTTGAACTTCTTTGTGTGGAAGTCGGTTACTTTTTCTTGTCTGCTGAGACATTACGTTCAGTAGTTGAATTTGGTCTTTGGGAGCGAGTTTCGCCCACTTTAGTGGTGTCTTTTTTTTTGCGATGAAGTATCAAGGTAAAGCACAACCTAATCAATATTTAATGCGTCAAAGCTTTATGTTGCTTATTTGTACGAGTACTAAATGCCAAGTGGTCTGACTGAAAGAACAAATATTTCAAATTTTAGTATATCTTGTAGAACATAGGTGAGAAAGATAGGTGACTTCTAAAATTTCATAAATGGAAAACTGGGCAGACCACTATAGAAAGGGAAACTTCATTGCGTGTTTATTTTTGCATAGGTAGTTATATAAGCAATCGAAGTTCAACTGTACTTTTTCTTAAGTAGATGGTGCAATGATTTTTGATCAGTAATATAAATCTAATATTAGAAGCTGCTGAACAGAATATCAAAATTGAAATTACAAATACCAAGGAAATTTTCTCAGAAAAGATTTTTTACTAGACTAATTGGAAGTTACTAGTTTGAGGAGTGGACTCAATGGGTGTGGTTGTATGTGTATTTTAGTTGTCCAGTGTTTCATTATGAATTTAGAAATATATTCCATCTAGCTATGGTCTTATTTTTTATGAAATACATATATCCTTAAACTATAATTTTGTTTAAAAAACAGATTGTGTACAATAAAAATTATTTTGTTGACTGGTTACATGAAATAGTATATTGTCTAAGTCGCATTTGAAAGCGAACACATTCATAGCAAAGACTCATTGTAGATTATTTCTTTGGAGTGATAATTGCTGTGAAGTTGCGTACAATGTGATTTCTGTTGAGCAAGTTGGCTAAGTTGCAAAAGACACCACAAGCACAATAGTAATTTTATATCCCCACCTGATATAATTACACATAGACAGTGATTTCTTTTTCTTAAGAGGTGAAATTAAATGGTTGGGCTGCAGTTCCTGGAAAAGTTGCTCTCACTCATTATTTCTGGCTTATTTATGTTTAAAAAATAATAACAACTAAGAAGAGGGCACTATTCAGTAACTTGTATTGCCGGAAACGATGACAGTGTTAAAAAGATTTTGTTTCTGTAAAGAGGTCCAATTACTTCATTATTAATGATATTATTTAAGTACTCATTAAATGTGACATTATTTAATGGGTTCATGTTAGTTTAAAACCTTCATTAAAGGATTACGGTGGGGGGTTTGCAATCTTGTATTTTTCCATCCATCCAGTACTATATTTCCCACTGTCCTAAGAACTGGAAAACTTTTTTATTTGGATAGTGATTTGGGATCTTAGGCCTTTGGGGAAGGTAAAGATCCTGTAGTTTGGGAGTTATCTGTTGATAAATTAGAAACAATTTAATTTTTCGCAGTTAAGGTGGTTTGTTCTACCTAAATCTCATATTTGTTCTATGAGACTTAATATCAAGGTGGCACTTTTCTGTCTTGTTGCTAGTATCTCATTAAACAGTACTTAGATTCACAACAGACCCATTGCAGAAGTAGTGCAATCCCAATATGAGAAACAGGGCAGCCAGGTATTTTTGTATTTTGTTATTCTGAATGCATCTCTCTTGCACTGGGTAGATAATACAGAATGATGAAGAAAAGTGAAATACAGTTATCATTGCTGTTGTTCCCTTTGTTTTGGACAGCTAGAATTTTAATAATCTAGGACTAGAGAAAACTTCTTTATATCTAACTTTGTCAAACATCTTTGCAGTTATACGCATTTTATTTATTCTGAGAACTATATCGATAAAGATGATATTACTGAAATAGTTTTACAAAAACTTTATAATTTTACACTTTTTAGAAAGTCTTTGAATTATGATAACTAAGAAGTAATATTCATCTGACTGAAGTTCTATGTTGCCAAAGAAAGGGAATATAAGCTAATTTATGTTACTTTTCCATTTAGTTTACATTATTCTTTGAGTAGGTTCATTTATTTCATCACAGCTGCCTTGGAGTCAATACAGGACTACACTACAATACATACACTATCTCAATACAGGAGAATCTAGTTCTAGAATCTGTTTTAGAACTGGAAAATCTGACTGCAGTACATTGACTGTGATATTGAGGATGTTTTGTGAATCTTTAATGAGCTGCTAATGCCATTCCTCAACAGTACCTCAAGGATTGTTTTGTGTGGAAGAAAGTTTATATATAAAGGTCCATTTTACTCTCCATATTTTAAAAGTTTAACTATACTAGACTAAGAACTGGACTACCCATATTTATATTTACATATATGCATATAGTTATTTATAGTGAGAAAGTAAGAGATGAAGACCTTACCAGCTTGACCAGATCAGCAAAGCAAGACCAGCTGAAGACTGGCAGACAGTGTGAAAACATAGTCAGTAGTGCAACTTGCAACAAAAAAGACACTACACAAAATGACAGGGCAGAGAGATTTTAAAGTACATTTTCAATTAAGCTTTTATAAAGACAGCATTTTCACATGTGGCAGCCTAATGGTTATGTCTTTCTAGTGTCTTCATGTTTTTTCTTCAAATTATCCTTAAAATCTCACCTGCTTTGAAGACTTTCCTTCTCACTTGGGTAATTCCAACTATTTTATTGTCAAATATTAAAAATATAGATATATTCTAAGATAGTTTTATACTGAAGTAATATTACAAGCTACTTCTCTTAGGATTCCAATTACATATGCTGTGCTTAATCTAGTTACTTAAGGTCTTGCAGGCCTTCTAGACTTATAAGGCAAGGATATCTTCTATCTAAGATTTGCTGAGGTTTTTCCTTTTCTATCTTTCTGTAATCTTGACAAGCTGCTACTTGATAATGTCTCATATCATGCTCCAACTCTTAATGTCCATCTCACCACTCCATTCTCTTCCATTTTTCCCACCCGATATTATGAGAATTTTTATTTGCTTTCTTCTTTCCTTCTTTCTTTAGCAGTCTTCATATCTAAGTCTGCATCACTCCTATAATTATCATTACCAACCATGACCTCTGCATTTCTAGTCCTTAGCTTTGGTTGAATACTGTATATATTTCTTATATCCCTGATTACATCATATATTATATATATTTCTGATATGTCCCTGTGACTCCTGTTATTCTCAAAACAAAATATTCTCAAACAAAATATTTTGGGATTTAACTAAGCTCATTAACTCACTTTCTCTGTGTCCACCCTGTAAACTCTCCAGATCACAAACACCAGTTTCTGTCATGAACCATACTCTTCTTTTTTTCATACTGTGGAAGTCCTTTTATTATACTGCACTACAGATGCCTTCTCTGTGGTTGTGAATGTGAGATATTCATCTTTTCCCAAGAAATGTCACGGCAGGAAATCATTCAGTTCCAAAACAGCTTTCTCTCACTGCAGTAGTAGTGAATGTGGAGTGCACAGTTCATGTATGCATCAATTACATAATAAACATAAATCTTACAAGAGAAGATTTTGTATGTTGTTTAAATTGAGATATTGCATCAAGTATCAGTGGGAAGGAGCTGGATGTATTGAGGAGAACAGAAATTCGTCAGAGTAGGAAGGTGGAAATGAATAAGCAGTAGCAGCTGGGAGAGAGAGGATCAGTCATGTTCCTCCTGAATTGTCTATGTTTACATGATTTTCTTTTCTTCCTGTTGGATGCCACGTATGCTTTCAGGAAAATATGTAAGGAGAAGAAAATTATTTAACAAAAGTGGGTGGTGCTTTTGGGTTTGTTTTTAGAAGCTGGAAACTCAGGTAAAATAAACGCATTACAACATCAAATATTTTTTATGTATTTTAGTACTGAGACAACAGGGTCTTCTGTTCATTTGTTGATACTGCTTGTAGTTATGATATATGAACAAGTTTAAAAAATTGGAACATAAGATTTTGTTCATTAAATTCTTTGACCAGACTTTATGCTTGTTACCTAAATGACACAGTGTCTTGTTCCAGATGAGTATGTTTTAGGAGAATAATTTTATCTCAGCTGCATAGGTATGTAAGCTGTCCTCCTTTTCCCTAAAATACAAGGACAAATGCAAGGAATATGCAACATAAGCCAGAAACTCTGTCAAGGGACCTCCTGTAAAGTTGGTCTTCATGGTTTATGAGCTGTATTTTCACATAGTTTTGTTTTATTTTTTTGTTTTATATATATAACTTGTTATATTTTTCATAGGATAATAACCATTCTTAATGTAATGGTGTTCTTCCCATTTAAATATTTTAATATATGCAAGTCTCAACTTTCTTTTTGAGAGGTTAATAGCACTGTGTTCTTAAATGTGTGCAGTTGGCCCTTTATGCATTTTAACAAAATACAGTGCAGAGAGTTTCAAGTAGCCACTAATTGAGCCTGTTTCAGACTTGGAAACTGGACAGCTATGTTAGTGTAATGTTCAGCACAACCTAATTAGGTCTGCTCAGAGGTATGGCTTAAGACTGTTGCTATTGCAAGAATCCTTATGTTAGACTCTTTGCACAATGTGCATTTATCATAATAGACTCTGACTTAATTTTTACCATCCAAACTAGCAAAGGGATAAGGTGCTGTATATGCATTTCTCATTAATCTCATCTGTTTCAAAAAAAACAATGAGAAATGTCTTCGTAAAATGTCTTATTGTGTCTGTTTTAGTGAGGAAAACTAATGAGATGAAAAACAAAAGTCATTTTTCTTAAATGTATTGAAGGCATATTGTCAACGTAATTTTTTTTGGTTGAAAAGCTTGAATTTTTTTGATCAAAATTATAGACAAGCTAAAATTCGCTGTATTGAATCTTACTCAAAAATGGTAAGCGTCAAGAAGAAAGACTAATATAAACATACATTACATAGAATAAACAGAGACCTGTTGACTGAGGTATGCAACTAGGAAAAAGAACAGCTTAAACCTGGCTCTCCCACTTCTCTAGTGACAGTGAATCATTGGGCTGTTCATTCTTCCATTGATGGTTTCTCATGCTTATCTTCCTTTATTCTCTGAAGCACTTCAAATGTTCTTCAGTTTTAACCTAATTTGACCTAATTTGGAACATGGATTTTTTTTTTTTTTTTTTTTTTTTTAGTTTCAGGACAGAAAAGAAAACTTTTCTAAGTTCTGCATGAGAAAAAGTTTGCCTTTTAAAGAGTGTGAGCTACAGATCTCAAAGAAACTAACTCTCCAGTGTTTGCTTGACACTTAGCACATTATCAGTTGCTCATTCTGCCACTGAATTTCAAGTGCATTTTTATGTGTCATTCTTTTCAAATGAATTGTTACTGGCATATAAAGCGTTTGGGAGAGGTTCTGTAGGTGAGGTGTCCAGAAGATAAGCACATAGCTTAGAGGTAAAATTAGAAGCAGATAAACCTGTGGAGTTTTCTACTATATTGTAGCATGCTGTGTTAACATACCAAAATAATTTGCTTTTACCATGGCTAGTAAAGGGATAAGAAATCCAAAAATATTCATTATCTATAGTGTGCTGTTTGTGCTGGGGATCTGGTTTGAAGAGGAACCTACAAACATGTATCTTTTATGTTTGATCTTTTATTGCCTTCTCATTTTTTTTTCTACTCTGCTACTGAAAAAAAAAAAAAAAAGATTTTGACTCTGGTTATTTTTTTCATGAACTTCAAACATACATGCCTCACACTTGATGTCTCTCATCCTGTTTTCTTGTGCTTCATTTCTTCTTTTTTTCTTTAGAAAAGAAAGAAAAAAAAAGGTGTGCCAGTTTCTGTAATTGAGATGTAATAAGAATTACTGCATGTGTGCCAATGAGTCTGTAAAGAAACAGTGCCACACCTCTAACCTCAAGCAGTATTCACAAGCCAACATCACTAGGACTTAACATACCAGCGCCTGTTTATTCAAACTGTTGCCCCATGAGCTAATATTTCATCCATGTTTGCCATAGACAAAACATGTGCCAGTTCTCAACTTATCTCCCTTTCCATATTGAGGACTGGTTTTGTTAGAGAGGCTTTGTCAACATTGCTACGTTCCTTGCCCTAATCAAATAAGCTTTAACTATCAAGAAAGGAGAAAGCCAAAGATGTTCTTAGTCTAGTACTACTCCTGTAACTTATTTTTTTCTTTTTTCTATTCGCACATCACCTCCAGAATGGATTTCTTTTTTATTCTATTGGGGTTCGGTTACAGTCGTATGACTGTAGTCACCATAGAAGAGTAGTGCTGGACTGGCTGAGAACGTCCTTCATTTTTCTCCTTTCTGTTGATAACACACGGTACCAGTTGACTCAGACTGCACAAGCGAATACAGATCCCGCAGATAGAACCATTCCTCCCCCCAGTTCAGCGAATCTGTCACAACTCAAAAGAGGTGTGGTTACAGAGTGACTTTTAAACTGTCTTAAATTAAGGGCATTTAGAGCATTTGCCCAAGTGTGAATTTTTGAGTACTACTGACAGTTTCTAAAGAGTGAAACACTAATAAGGAGATACGGTCCTGCATAAACTACACACCCTAAAATGAAATGTTTCAGCATGCCCTGTTCCCAGGCTGGTTCACTTCATCTCATGACCTAACTACCAGGCTATAGGCTAGTCTGGATGGGGAGGCTCCCTCTACTTCATTTGAACACAGTGCCAGATGATAAAACATATCAGAAGTCTTAGGTCAAAAAGAGGGAGCAAGACGGAGCATGATTCAGTTTCTAAATCATTTTGAGAACCTGCTTAGGAGAAGGGAGAGCCTGGTTCTGATTTCTGCTCCGGAGCCTAGCTATGAATCTTTATTAAAGCGTTGTTGAAGTTGAGAGATGTGGGTCTACCATCCAACCCTACCTCAACTCTCAGGTAGAGAAAGCTACGGAATCCAAGTACTTTCATTTCCTGAGTAGATCTTGTAACCACTGACCTGTTCTATAAAGGGCATCGTTACCATCTCAACCTTTTGTGTATTTTAAAACAAGAAGATAACTGTGCTTCCAAAATCGAGAAGAAACTTTCTGTCAGGGAACCTTAATCTGATACAGTTATCTCTGCAGTTTAGGAATTACTAACCTATCTCCTGAGAAGGCACAAGTTTTTATGAAGCTTCCTCCCTTCTCTATTCGCTGTTGATGGGAACTCATTCTATGTGCAGACTGGGCTCAGAGCGTTAGCTCTTTTGAAGTATATTCTTGAGAGATTGTGGCAATAATGAAAGTAAGATGCACCACAGCCTGACCTTGTATTTACCACGGCGCATTGTTACTGACTAGTCTCTTTATTGTCCACCCCCCTGCAGAACTGTTTATAGCTTGGCTGATTAGAGCTCCCTTCCAACCTGTTTGACCGAGTTACCTTTTCAGAGTGACAAGTGTTGTGGCAGAGCTGGTGGAAACAGTGCTCTCCGCAAGTGTGGAATTGAGGGAGCGTGGGTAGATCAGAGCAAGCCCAGCTTAGAATCGTTCCTGGGGCGCGTGGTACTGAAGTAGGCCCATGAATGCCCTGTGAAAGGCACAAGGATGTTAAGACTCCTGGCTCAGAGCAGGGACCCTTGTCAACAGCCAGACAGCTGCATTTTAGGGCTGTAGCACCACAACACCTATTTCTATTTTTTTGTCTCTGCATGCCTGCTCAAGATCATATAGAGCATTTATGGCAATATTGGGATTATTATTGAACAGCTTAGTCTCAGGCTGGCAACTTTACTGTCTTTTCTCCATAGTAAAATCATTATTTACACTTATGACTGATTTTCCTATTCTGGTGGCTATTTAAAGAGAGTAATTGAAAATAGTTTGGAAAATAGTTGTTAATAATATGACAGTAATATGCTATAACTTCCATGTTTAATGGCATATTACTGTTATAATGCTTATTTTAAAGCTCTTAAATATAGAACATGTTGAGATTTCTTGATATTCTGAAGCCTTTTGTTTTTCAGATATACTTGCTTGATCTTTTACCACTTAAATTGATAGTCTCAGTCAATTTGTAGGGAGACTTTGAGTTTCCTGTTCAGATTAACGCAGTCCTGCCCTTGGCCGCTATTTAGAAACTGTCAAGCCTCCCCATTTCCCTCCCACAAATAGTAGCAAACTGTAAAAAAAAAAAAAAAAAAAAAAAGATGTGCAGAAATAGCTACATTCATACATTTCACTGGGTATTTTGCTATATATTGAAACAAAATCAGCTTCATCTTTGATGTATCAGTGATGAAACAACCCACCTTAGAAAACTTTAAGCAGAAAAAAAAAAAAACATAAAAAAAGCTAGTGAAAAAACTAGTGTCAAGGTTTTACTTTCTCAGCCAGAAGTGTTTTTCTGGGTTGTCTCTTAATGAACCCAAGTTTGTAACCTAAAGCAGTAATATTTTTCTAGAACAGAAAATCCAAATACACAGATCTTTTTATTTCGTATGCTAATTACAGCTATTTAATAATCTTTTTGGCCATTAGATAGCTTGTATGTGCTGTTAATCTTCATGCGTTCAACACATGCCAAGAACAGTATTCATTACATGCCTGAGAAATCCTAAGAAGATCCCAATATCTGTTTGCATGTGATTTGAATTACTAAATTTCTTAACTTGCCTGGGTATCAATGATCCTCCTCCAGTTTTTCTTTCTCCTTGGATAGGATCTCTTCAGATCTCTGTCTTTATCTTGAATATTTTAGATATAAGAAGAATCTATGTGTGGGCTTCGCAAATTGATTATCTTCCAATTCCTGTTCCCCTTTCTCCTCCACCCAGTACTTATTCTAAGACATGTGTTCATTAAATGGATGTATAATCAGCCTGACTTAAATTTTTATTATGAAATAATCTTAATTCACATAGGACCATATCAAAAATACTACCATTTCTGTTAAAATTAGAAATATCTGAGTCATTTTAGGAATTTCTAATAGGTGATCATCTTTCTTAAATGATGAATGCAATATGTGATTTATTCAGAATAGAATTTGCTCAGTGGCTTGTGTATATTTTGATGAATGCATTATACTGTGGCTAATACTGTCTACTTTTTATATGTACAGAGTCGGACTGCTTTTTTTGTTATTGTTTAGTATTCTAAACATATATTGTGGTACACTGTCAAAATAAAATTAGAAAGGCTATTTGGCAAATATTACTTTCCTGTAATTTAGCACACAGCTTGCCAAATGACTGTATTCTGTAATTTCATTATACAAATAACAAGACTATAAGAGTACACAATGATCAGTCAGTTGCAAATCTTTTTAAATAAGCCATGTACAAGCATGAGGTTCCTGAAAACTCTATCTATTGTAGCTTGTGACCAAGATGGCATTTCCTAATTAGCGGTTTGGAGTGAATTTTTAATTTGACTCAAAATATTCACAATGTTGCTGTAATAGTTGCATCATTTTAACATATGAATACTTTTGAGCATGGATGACTGCAAGCTTGCATGACCATATTGTTTTCACTTTTTATCACAAAATCCATAGATTATTTGACATTGCCTTGTCTCAAAAAAAAAAAAAAAAAAAAAAAAAAAAATCCACCAACAACAAAACAAACTTTCAGGCTTTCCTCTAAACCTTATCACTACTATCAACCTGTATATGTTGGTCCATATTCTAAGATTTACTGTGAAATCTTCTATCTTCTTGTCTACACATATCCACGCCAAGATCAAATAAATATGCCTATGGGTGTTTGTGTGTGTCTATATATATTGTGTGTGTGTGTGTGTATATGTGTATATATATATACACACACATACATATAAACAGACACATGTACATATGCACACACATAAAATAACATTCTGAAGCTCCATATATTAATTTATATTCCATATTTTTCACGTATACTTGTTTGACTTTTTTCTTAGTGCTGGCTCCTTATGATACAACTTTCCTCATCCAGTCTATTCAAGATTACCTTGGAAAAAATCTCGTTTAACAGGCCAGTTCTGACCCACAAACAGACTTTGAACTGAAGCTCTGGACCTTATAGTACCCACATTTCTCTTTTTTCAAGCGTTATTTTATCTAGTTTTTGTTCTATTAACATTCTTTTTTTTTCTTTTTGTATATACTTCACCTGCTGCTTCATGAATGATGTCTCCTTTCATTTTCTTCCCTTTGTGGCAGATCTCATATGCAAGGAAGATGAATGAACAGGTTTCTTAAGGCTTTTCAACACTTTTTGGAAGGTGTCACATACTAAACATGGTATTGGGATATGGTCATAGATAAGCTATTTTATAATGGAAGAGAGCTCTGGAGGTTATTTGGAGGTTAGATATTCCTACTTGGAGCAGGGAACAGGTTATCATCTAATAAAGAGGGCTTATCAATTGGAATTTTTTTAGTAGTCGATATTGTACTAAAGCTAAACCCTTAGAGAGGTAAACCCTTTGACATAAATTGGGACAGCTAAACCCTTAGAGAGTGAAGAGATGAGTAGAGAAAATAAAAATGGAGGCAGGGGACACAAGCATTCTGGTCACCACTTTCACTGGAGATTCTCCTTCTGCATTTTGAAGTTTGTCTTATCTTCTTATCTGTGCTTACAATTAAAAAAAAAATACTTAGATTATTAGAATATTTGATAAAATGAGATGCTGTTTAAGATTAGTGGGTGAAGTATGGACAAATAAATGTAGTTTCTTTTGCTATCCCCAATACAATTATTGGAATCGTAGTTAATTAGCTTTGTCATCTTATCAGGTAAACTAGTTGAAAATAAATAAGCAGTAAGAAAACGCAGTGTAAGTACTGGTGATTGCAACAAACTTCTACTGACTTTCCCGGGAAGTAGCTGATAGCTCAGAGATGCTAATTGGGTCCGTTTGACTCACTGCAGCTTTGCAGCTCATTTTCCTATTTTAGATGGAGGATATGGATAGGTGCAGTACTAGCAGGGGAAATGCTGGGAGAAGTCAAATGTGGAGAGAATAGTCTTCTGATTGGAGCTGGTTCTGTGTTAACCAACAAACTAATCTTAAGGAGAAGCATGGAGTAGAGCTCAGGCTTCTAAGCTTGATTGATAAGAAATTATGTTTTCTGAAGGTGGTTGGGAGCACCATCAATACGTAAGTAAGTATAATTTTCTGAGAAAAAGAATATCTCTCTGGAATAAGCCATCGTTTGAGTCAGTCATTAATGGGATTAAAGAACACAAATTAGATGAATGCTCAACAAATACAGATTTTCTTATGCTAGTATTTTTTCTTGTCCTACCTTTTTTTCCTGTTTTGTTTTATAGAGTATTTTATAGAGTGTTTATGTACAATATAAAAGTAAAATTAATATAAATTTTGAAATAGTAGTGATGTGTTTCTAGAATAAGTAATAACCTTCAAGTGAATAGCTCTTTCTCATACAAAACTTTTATACAGGGATATGCTGTGCCTAGCCAAATGCTTCTATGCATTCAATACCTATTGGCCACTTGAGGCTATTGATTTTCTGTTTTGATTTTCAGTATAAGAGTGTTTTAAGTTGCAAACCTCTGTCTTTCAGCCTGGCCTGCTGTTGTCTAACCGCAAGACAGCCGGTCACCTTCCACACCTGACCTCACCCAAAGGCTGGCTCAGTAAATCTCTGCAGCTCAAGTTGCACAGCTGCCTGTCCCAAATACCAAGCCAGTGCTGTGTGCCAATTTCCTGCTCTACCTCCGCACAGGGGATCTTTCCTAATTTTCCCATCACCTTCTTGGACCTAGTGTTGCCTACAGCCCTTTTGCCATGCTGCTAATCTGGTTAGGATCAGTGCAGCATGTTCACCATGTGATCTTTATATCAGAGGCAAGTGCTTCACTGAGGTTCTGGCTTGGGAATGTGGACCTAGCCTATTATGAAAGAAGGTTTTCAAATGTTTGTTGGTAGAATAGGATTCTTTGCTATTGGCAAGATGAGAAAATATGTAAATGCTACTGAAGCAGGTAGAAGTAAAAATAGAAACACGATTTTTGTTTCTTTCCTCTGTGAGCCTGGCAATCACATATAGAGGTCCTGCAAGCTTTTATTTCTGATAATGCTGCTTTATAGAAGTTCCATTTCTGCCCCATGAGTAACCTACAAAGTTCCTTCTCCCTCTGTCTCTGTGGTCCAGCTTCCTGGGGCAGTGCTCTCTGCTACTACTCTTTGCAATAATAATGCAATGGTTATCTGGATAATAATTCTGATAATGAATAATAATGGTTATCTGAATGGAGGAAACATTAAATCTATCTGCTATTCTGAAACTTTCTTTGTCCCGTGCTGTGTATAGTAGCAATTCAAAGAACTGGTTACTCTCAAATTTTCAGTCCTGCTTTAAGCTATCTTTTCTCTTTCAAACCAAAAAAGAAATATTTGTAATGGGCATCTTTAGCATTCTGTGTGCAACTATTATACACTCTTTGCTCAATAGAGGGCACACATTCCATTTTCCTGACATTATGTAGTCATAAGCTGATTAGGTTTATTAAGTGTTCTTGAAAGAAAGATATGCAGTAATGGTTCTTGACAGTGAAATAAATACACTCAGGATGGTCTGCAGACTAAAACCAGACTGTGCTTCTCTTTGGATTTTCTTTCTGAAAACAGCAAGAATCTTCTCTTTAAAAAACAAAACAAAGGCAGAGCTTATTTCTGCTAATTCCTAGAAGGCAAGAACTTGTCAAAAATGACACAAATTTGTGTCTGGAAATTTGTATTTAAGTGAGCTAGTAAGTGATTTTTCTCATTCATCTGCAGCTCTTGGTTTTATTTGAAAAATTGAGATGCTGTGAGCCATCAGTACAAATAAATCAAATAACAGAAATCATTCAGAAAATTTACTTGCATACGCAAATGTTACTTAACATTTAAGTACTTAAAATGTCTTTGAGGCACAGTGTTAGAACGGTGCCTCTGCTTTTCGTGCAGTTTACAATTTTGTAAAGAAAATAGCGCAGGTAGGTATTTTTATGTGTCTGTATTCTGTATATCCTTGTTCTGGCACAAGGAGGATCAGAAAATTGCTATGTATTGACACACCGCAGAGCTTTGCTTTCTGGATAGTTATACTTCAGCCAAATAATATGCATCACAGATTTCTTTCAGTGAAGTCAATGGGATGACTCACCTGAGTGAAAAAGAGAATGAAAAGCTGACTATAATCTGGCACTTCACTTATAGACTGGAATTATTTTATGTTGGCAATGTAGTATTAGAAAAATCATGAAAATATTGTGTAAGAGTTGATGTGACCAGTGTGAGTTTAAAGAAGTGAGTAACTGAAGGCTCATTAGAACCACGCAAGTAATCATTACTCACTCACTTAAATGTTATTTCCAACCTTTTTGCTCGTAATAACATGTAATATATATGGATTAAGAATTTGGGGGAAGAACCGTCCCTCAGTGACTATCTCTGAATTGACTTAGTCACATTTACCAAGGAAGAGCGGGGTGGCTATTAGACATTCTCCTAGAGCTATTGAATATTCCACAAAAGGGACTCGCTTGGTTTTGGATAGATTTTTGTTGTTGTTGCCAGCAGTCACTTAAGTATTATCAAAGTGAACCAACTTGGTTAAGTTATAACCAACTTAACTATTGGTTTCAACAACTAAGAACTTCTGACAAAATATTTTGCTGCTGGGAAGCTCCTGTATATGGAATTTTACAGAAGTGAGGATGATGATTAGTACAGGACTGTTTTCCAGTCAGGAACAGTAAAGTAAGCCTGAGATCTGTGCTTGATACAGCAGCAGACTGTAGTGGGCACAGCTACTAAACTGTAAGCTGTAAAATATTTCAGTTTATTCTTTTGCTAGGGAGCAAAGCCTGACCTTTCTGCAAAGGTGCACTTCTTCGCCACAAAGAAGGTAATGAGTTTTTTGTGAAGTTGGTAATTACAACCAATTTTTTACCATCCAAAGAGGATAGTTGCTAGCCTTTTCTGTGTCATAAGGCTTCAAAGAGTTATATTTTGGGGTGTACCGATAGTAAGTGAATGTAAGAACATGGTCTATCCAGCCCTTTTTATAGCATTTTGATTGTCATATAATTCTGATTATGATGCTCTTTCATTCTTATTACTGTTGATTTTGATAAACTTTAATGCAGCTGAGATGAGGAACTTCTATTTAATGGTTAAATAGAAACAGTGAGAGCGAAGTTATTCATCTTTGGACAAACAGAAGCAAGGTTCTGCAAACATCCCACATCTTCAGGCTGCTGTCACTAAAAGTGTTCTCCTGTACTCTAATGCCTTTTTTAGGGAGCGATCCCTAAAGCACCATCAAGAAATCACAGTTTTGCCCAACAGTAATTCCTTAGTTCCATAGGAAAGAAGTTATCCTAAAATGGATCAAACGAGTGCTTTAGAAGCTAGCCCCTCTGCTGTATGATCATTGCAAATCAAAGAGAAATAAAATGCTGCTGAGACTAAGTTGTATAGCCTTGAATGGTTGGCTTTCCAAATAGCAAACACAAATTATTCAAAAGAGCATCTCAGGTGATTGTTTGCAGGCAGAGGGGTGGGAAGTTGTGCATTGGTTTTATTAACTTTTTTTTATAGCCAGTAAACACTGTCAGGTGCCAGCATCTCCAGATCCAAATGTTTGAGTTCAACAATCACGTGCTGAGCGCGGGGACAAGTCACCTTTGTATCTTTCCCAAGTTCACATTGAGGTCTGCGTTGTGTTCATTCCTATTGTGTTTCCAAGGGAACAGAAGCGGCGTAGAATGCTGGTGATTTACTAAACAGATGGGAATACCATATTTGGTGACAAAGTACATTGTATGCCCATAAAGATACTTTTCCCTGCATGAACATAATGAAAGTTATTTTTTTTCTTTTTTTTTTTTTTTTTTTTTTCTACTGAATAATAACGGTTTCTCTTGGGAAGTAGGAAATCTTGTTCAGAAAGCACCTGCAGAAGCACCTTTCCTTTTCCTTTCAATAATATGCCATGGCCTTCCATGTCCACTTGGGAGATGCTGTCTTACATCTGTATCCTGGGCAATCCTGGCATATCTTCATGGATAATGACAAATATGAAGTAAATTTTACTGTCCTTTTTAGTCACATAAACAAGCAGGACTGGAATAACTTGGTGAAAACATTTTGTTTACTTGGTAGTTTAAAAGGATGAGGTATGGCAAGTTGTTTGACTTTATTTTCCAATTAATTTGGGGTCGTGCTTGTAAAGCTTGTATTGTCTTAGAAGGAACTGGAAATTGCAAACTGTCAAGACAAAGTCAAATTCTGGATACGGTTAGTGTGTATTTCCTTGAAATACAGTGCAGTTCTGTGAATCAGCCTGGTAGTGAAAGAGAGGAACTATCAACATATGAAAAGCAGCAGAAGACAGCAGTCAGCATCTGTGGTTAAATAAAAGCAGCTCTATCTGCATGATAAATCCAGGTTGACTCTGACAAATGAGAGATGTTTGCAGCCTCTCAGTCCTGAACAAAATACTGTAGGTTTTTAGACAGAAGAGCTTGTGGTCACTGTGTCTTTTCATGTGTTGTGGAGTAATTAGAATTTGGCAGCTCAACAGGATTCACCTGTGTAAACAGCCATTAGTGCACAAAGGCTTCAGTGTCAGAAATGTGACACACAACCTCTGTGTTGCACTTGAATGACCATTTTACAGAATAACACAAGCTTAAATAAATTTTCTCCAGATGACAGTTCTAAGTTCACAGCAGGGCTTACTGGGAGACTTTTAGTTAAGCATTTTCTCATTGGCAGGTGACATTCTACCAAAATAGAACTATTGTGCTCAAAAGATGAATTTCAGCCAAAGCTACTGATAGGTAAAATAGAAACATTTTGGTTTCCAGGTTTGGTTTGCAGAAGCCTTTGGAAACCTAGAATGGGCTAACTCTATGGGCAGTATCTTTATGAAAAGATCTCAGATGTTTACCTGCTGTGTTTATATCATGTACAAAAAATACTGCAATATGTTAAGGCATTTGCATTTCTCTTGATAGAAAAAGAAAACGAGAAAATGTTTACGATTCCCACTCTGCAGGATTGTAGTGGAGCTAAAAGGCTGTGAAACATGACAGCTATGCTTGAGCCTTCCAGGTTGCAGCTCCTGCTGAGCAAGATGAAACCATAGGCTAGGGGCACCAATGGCCATAACAGTGGCCATCAAAATATGTCACCCCGCTACCTTATCTCTGAGATTCTTTCCTTGTAGTGTGTGAGTGTTCCTTTTGCTGCCCTCCTCCTTGTACACTTCAGCCCCTCCTTCTTGTACACCTTGCAACTTCATAGTGAATAATGAGGAACTTCAGAGGCATCCCAGGAAGACTTAGAATTATGTTAATTTACCATGTTTTCCACAAGCGTCTCTTAATTTTCTCTCCTAGAGTTTTTTTTTTAACTGAATCCATTTAACCGTTTTTTTTTAATTTTTTTTTTTTTCTTTCTTGAGTTGTGCATATGTTTACTCTCAGCAGATTTAACTAGCTCCTGCTGCACTGTATTCTGTCATAGTGGTCATGACTTGTGACATTAATCAACTTTCTGTAGGTAATTGCTGTGTCAGCATGGACTTTCTGCAGTGATGACTACAGAAAAGTGTATTAGGTGACTATAGTAAGGAAAATAAAAACTCCTCTAGGCAAAGAATGACCTGTGTATTGTTATAAAATATTTTAGCCAGCTGGAATTCCCTTGAGTCAAATAATATGATAAAGCCAAAGTCGGTAAATGAAAACCTCCTCATGTAGTTAACTAAGGGTTGTGATGTCTTCCAATTGCTGTGGCAGGGAAAAAAACAGCAAAACAAAATACTATGCTAAGCCATTTTATAGGCTTATGTTTCAAATAGTGTCAGAAAAAGCTGTAAACTGAAAGCTACTGGCATGAGCTGTAAGATTCCAGAAGAAGATTATTTTTTTCCATGGAATCAGATCTAATGTTTAATAACAAACAGTGTGGATGGAACCCAGTAAACTCAACACATCAAGGACAGTGTTTTCAAATAAAGTGATCTGCAAAGGTGACAGAGTTCAGTTCTGGTCTTGAAGACCTTTGAAGCCAGTTTGTTTAATTTGGGGCAAGTTTATGTACATGAAAGAGAACTGTATATTTTGGCTTTGGAATCTGGATTGCTCTTTAACCACCATCCATAATTATGGTATTACTTATTAATCTTCGTAGCCTTAGGTCAGGAGAAGTCTGAAAATCAGCTGCATGGCTTAAACATCTTGTCTCCCGTTCTTTCCAACCATCTGGTAGATGGTTTTAAAAATGAGGACAGTAACAATATGTAATACCTGCATGTTGTTTTTTATGGTCCAGCTCAATAGCTTAAAAAAAAATATTTGAAGTCGGCCTGTTGTAGATGGACAAAGTGAAAGACAGAGCAAGACTGACATTCAAGGCTGATATTCTTCTGGGTTCTTGCACTAGCATGGGGCAGAGCCAGCAGTCAAGACTAGGCTCCTTCAGTCCCAGTCCTGTGCTCTCTTTTCTCCGGCGTGAAAAGAATCAGAACACCATCATGTGCTCAGTAAAATCCGATTCTTGATTCTTGCCTGAAGACTTAGCCCCTGAAGCCGTGACCTTCTGCTGCCTAAGAATAACTTAGTTTAATTTAGATTTGTGAAGTTCTATTTGAAGGATATTTGGATAAGTATTCTGTGTGTTTTAATTGATGAGATGTATTCTATTTAGGTTAAGATGTTGATATTAATGCTTAAGTAAGCTCTTTTAAACAATGGTAGTCGTTTTTTCAAAATAGAGTATACTCAAATAGAGGTTTTTTTATTATGTAATGAGCCCATCTTCCAAATAGTTAATGTGAAAGTCTTTTAAATTCTGCCGTTTGCAGAATCTGCTATAATTTTCTTATATACTTTCCTAGGTTTTTCCACAGTAGGTAGGATGCTAAGTTCTTAACTACAGCAGACGCTTTGTAATTTTCCATGTGATGCAGAGAAGTATGTGAGGTTTAGAATTAATCACTTATGCTATTCCCCCTCATAATGGGCTTTACCTGTTACTGTTTGACCAGAGAAAGTATAAAGTTCTTGAGCTATTGATGATGCTTTTCTATCAAGATAACAAAATGCCTTTGCATTCAAGAGTGAATTATTTTCGTGAAATATCTTGTTCTTGAGAAAGAGGTTAAAGTCATACAGGTTTTTTGTATAGTGGCCCTTGCGGTGCTAAAACCTACCACAGCTTTGCATAAATATCTCCTTTTGTTTCATGGTATAAATTTACAAAGGAACGAAGTGAGCAGCTGAACACCTCAGGGAGCTATAAACTATTATACTGAAGCCAGGAGCTTCAGTCCTTTTTCCGCAGGAAGGAGAGGATTTTTCTTTTGGGTTAGTAGCTGGAACTGTAGTGCCCAAGATGAGTCCAGGGGTTGCACTTCAGTATATGGAGAAGGAAGAGGGGAAGGAAGAAATTATTTTTTAAGGAGCATTATTTTATGGTCACAAAATTCTGAAAATATTCTTTTGTTCTGTTATGTTTATTTCCACTGCTTGTCTCCTGGAGAGGAAAAAGCTACATGAAAGTACAAATTGCTTCAGTAAACTTATACTTTTTAAGAACTAACCACGTTTTCAAATTCACTTATGAATATGTGAAACAATTTGTGACTGGAGCAGCCTTAGTCTCCTGTCTCCAAGCAAATTAAATGATCATCTGGAAATGTACAAAACTGTATGAAACTCTGGTTTATAAATTTCTATGAAAAACATTTCTCCATATTAATTTCACACACAAGCAGCTGCAGTTTCTAATGACTAGGCAAGGCAGTATTCACAAGGAGCTCTTCCAGTTTTGCCTTTAAAATTACTGTTTTAAATCAAATGAGGTTCTGTAGGCCACACAGTAACACAGAGGTCTAAACACGACCAGATTGTGCTCACTGTTGCACCAAAATACTGATCTGGTAGCTCTTTCACATCAGCAATGTGAACCACTGAGAAAGAAAAGATTTTTCAAGTGATCCTGTTCCTATGTTACTTTAAGATACTGGTTTCTTATGAATTACGGTTTGCTTTCCTCTATTTGTAGAAGGGCATATTCAAAGTCATGATGAGTTTATAAATGAATACTCCTTTCAAGCAAATTTTTGCTGGAATTTCAGGGGTGCATGCACAGCAAACTTGTTAGTAGAGGGAATGTATTCTTTATTGTCTGACATTAGTGACGCCATTTACTGTCATCAGTTCACTTCCTATTTTGATACCTGTTCCCAGGGCATATGAGGATCAGGAAAACATGCCCTGTGCAAAAGCAAAGAGAGATTTTCTTTGACAATAATCCCTGCATGTTCAGGCAGACACAGCCAAGGTTGTGTCTCATTTCACTTGCAGGAGGGAACACTTTGACAATAAAACTCACTTAACCTTTTGTATCCACAAAAATACTAGCATGTATAACAAAACTACATGTTAGCCACCTACTACTAAAATTGCTGTTAGTAATAAGTCTGTGATCGCATTCATGATGAATATATTCATTATTCACATATTCCATTATGAGAATGCTGTTCTGGCACTTAACCTTAGCCTTTTATTTTATGTGATGTTCATTCCACTTCTCCCATTGAAGAAACTGAAATATAGTATTGGTATGAACTCATACCAACCACTTACAAACTGTGTTCTTGAACCTCTTTGTGTATGAACAAATTTCCATCTGTTGCTGATCCACCTACCGAGACCTTAAACTTGGCCTTTCAGAGAGTGGTGTCTCCAGCACTCAGTAACCTTGGCCCTTCCACCTGCTTGTGACTGGGAAATGTAAATGACCTATTTGTAAATAGGTCTTTATCATTTGCTCTGGCTTTTATCTATTTATATATATACTTAACCACAAAATGGTTAAATGTGACTGAGAGCTTTTTTTTTAAAAAAATCTGAATTCCAAGGGAAATAAGAGAAACTCTTTCATGAAGAGTATGCAAGTTATTTGCGTGGTTGAATTTGTAATAGGCATATTACAACGTGTCTCAAAACTGACAAACCAGTTTGCAGTTCTGAATTAACAGAACGCTATGTGGTTACTTTCAGAGTAATAGGATGGCATTAACTGCCTATAATAATTTATAAAAACATTTAAGCATACTGCTTTTTGGGGGTGAGGGAATAAGAAATAATGTTGATCCAATATTTTAAGCTAATCTTTTGTACTACAGCACCTGAATATCTGACTGAAATACTTGAAGACAAGTGGAAAGTGCAGACTCAATGCTGTAATCAGCATGGTAAAAGTTTTCACTTAGTTGTCTTGGGACATTAGATAACTTCCTTTATTCGACCAGAGTGGAAAAAAAAATTATTGAAACTTTAACTTTTCATACTACTAATAAAGTTTTTTTGGGTGGGGAAGAAGGTCTTAAAACCCTCAGTGACATTGCAAGGACATTTTTTCTTCTGGACAAAAATCAGTTTAACAATACAGTCTGTTCTGTAAAAGTAACTGTCACAACTCCTTATTCATGTAGGTGGTCTGTCATATGGTTCCCCAAAACACGGCTAATACTAAATCTGCGTCATTTGCGAGTTGCTCCTTGCCTCTTTCTTTGTAGCCCTTTCCAATATTCCCAGTTGGTAGTATTGATCTTCCACGTATCTTGCTTTCCAAAAAATCCCATTTGCTTTCATTCCTTAAAGTATTTTTTTCTGAAATATTTTGTCAGGTTAGGTATGAGGAAGAGAAGAACCAGAACTTTATGTTTGAGAAGACTGTGGGAAAGGGGAAAGAAAGGAGGAAGCCAAAGAATACTCGTGCTCAAGTCAACTTCCGCTGTGACTCATGCCTCCCCGGTGTGGCCGAGTGCTTTTGTTTGGGGTCAGCTAAGGCCTAGAGGAAAGAGGTTTCAGAAGAATTAAAAAAAAAATGGAAATATGTTTAATTACTCTTGAAGAAGAGAAGTTGAGATTTTACTGGGCAGCACTGTCCTAATGCCAATGCATACTAAAAATTGTATGTTCTTCTCAATTTTGTGGCTCAATTTTGTAACCTCTCTGGTACTACCAATTCATAACTGGTTGTATCAGTCCTGTGCAAAGACCAAAGGCAGCCTTCATCTCAAAGGTTTGTCTTGTGATCATTACTCTTGAGCATAGGAAGAGCTGGCTGAGAGAAGAGGCAGGTCTCAAAGACAGCCACGTTGCTCCTAATAAAAATAGCTACCGTTCGATAGAGAATATTTTCTCTTCCTAAAGGGCATTAACCGGGAGTTCTCCTCACCACCTATGTTGATTTAGCTACGCAAAAAGGTTTCGCTGTGAACTCTTGATATAACATTCCTTTGATCCTCTGCAACTTTATTTCCACAGTAACCTTTCTGTTACTTCCACCTCCTGTGCCATCCTCCTCTTCATGCCTTCATACAGCAATCCAGGCAATTTGTTTGTTAGTGCATTCTGCCTAGTTGTCTAAGTCTAATGAAAGGTAAGAGCCATTTTGAATTAAGGGAGCTCCTTGCAAAATAGTTTGCTGTGAATAGATAGCTTCATGAGATTGAAAATAATATAGTTAAAACTCTTAAGTCTCTAAACTTTGGGCACAGATAGAAATTTAAAAAGTAAAACCACTGTAATTGTTCAATTTAAAATACAAATCTATATTCAGAGAGAAAAAATAAATACAGGACATAATTTCTATATATTAAATATTTTCTGCTCAATTTCCATCTCAGTTTTGACATTGCTGTTGAGCTTCTACATGAAATAACACTTCAGCTGAATGGCTCTGTCAAATAGTAGAATATGTTGTGAAAGATGATAAACATTTCCTTGGTCTTTATTTGCAGTTCTCTGGCTAAGTAATCTTTTAGCATTCTCTTCTGTTTCCACACACTGTCATGAGAATATTTCAGAAGTGATGGCCTCCTGTTTTGCATTTAATTTCTAATGATTTTTTTTTTTAATTTTGCTCCTCTACCTTCTGATCTAAGTGAATGCTGCCTAATTCTCTTCGAAATAGATTTTTGTGCAAGTGTAAGGAATTAGAGAGCAGAACAGTGCTATTTATCCGTCGTTTGCTTAGAGGAGAACGATTTCATGTGCCTGGTACAAAGGTATATTCAGGAGTTTTGACAAGACTTAAAAAAAAAAAAAAAAAAAAAAAAAAAAAAAAGGCACCAGAATTGAAGCTTTAAAGCTAGCTCAAGTAGCCTTAGATGTGAAGAACTGCTAACTTTTAATATACACAGTGACACAGTGTGCAGTGCAGGTTCCTCTCCCCCGCCCCCCTCCGAAAGGTCTCCTGTATTTTCAGGATAGGAATTCTAGTGCTGCTGTGAAAACAGTGCACAAAACTCTAGCAGATTATATGAACTGCTGCTTTTCTTGGAAAATGTTTGGCAATCTCCTGGCAGATTTGTTTAATTCGGGCGGTGACAAAGCCACCAGAACACGCGTGTGCCCGGGGATTTCCGCTTAATGAGCGGACTTGGGCTTTCCCACTGAGCAGCAGCTCTGCCCGCAGGGAGGCACTCGTTACACGTGCTGCCAGCCTGGCGCTGGGAAACCTGCCATTCCTTCAAATTCATTCATGCTTCTTATCCACTTATTTATTTATCTTTGGTGGCTATTCTAGGTGGCCTTTCTCTATGATGAATTCACATGAAGATGGGATGAAAGGGATTTCTACCCTTCAGCCTCCAAGTTTTTAATTAACACTCTGTATTAGCAGGCTCATCAATATATTCAATGCAGTGCAAGTATCTGAAAAGCTAGTACTTAAACAAGTTTGAGCAGTAGAGAGAAAAGCATGGTCTAGGGTTAATTTCTTTGGCATAAATTCTAATTTTTTTATGAGTTTACAGTTAAACGTTTGTCCTTAGGGCACATAAAGGTAGCAAAGTGTAGGAAAGAAATTGCAAGTTTATATCAGTTTATGCTTTACCATAGGAAATGACTGAAATGAGTAATCACTTCGAGTATAAATTGAAATATTCAGCATACTGTTTTGAAGGGAATATCTATACTGATTTGACTGGATGCGAGTGTCCAGCATGGAAATGTAGAAACAGGAGAACAGCAATAGAAGCAGGTGTACGGAAGCCTTTGCCAAGTTATAATACCTCACTGAATAGTGTTGCTTCATCCTAGTGACTCTGAAGGACTATCATGGCAGCCAGAATGTGCTGGAAAAATTAGGAAAACCCTATACATTCCCTCATACTTTTCCCCAAACTCCCATCCTAGTCATGCAAAAATAAAGCATATGAGACTAATCTGGCCCTATGATACTCATTCTTGTTATCAGGCTTTGGATATGAAGAATTTGCGACATAGTCTTTTATTGGTAGACGAAAGTAGAGGTACAGTTGTCATGCTTCAAGCTGGACTCAAACCGGCTCTGATCATAAATTGCTTAGCTGCAGGTAGAGTTGTTTTGTGTTCAAACTAACGTGGGGCTCATTAGTTTGTGTGCAAACTAATGTGCACCCTCCCAGCAAGACTGACATTTCAAGCCCTGCACAGTGCTACTACAGCTCTATAGCTCCTAATCTGGAGTTGGTTCCTATTCAGCAAGCTTAAAGTATAGGCAGAGCAGAATTGCACCTGTGTGCAAGAGAATATACAAATTAGAGCTGCTTTTATGCAACACAGGTAATTTCCCGGGATGTCGGGAGATCTGCCCTCACTGTCCTATGGGGCCTGGGGGTAACTATTTTAGTAGTTTGTGAGTGTGGCTTTGAAGGCGGACAGTAGCCGGTGAATATGAGGGGAGGGAGAGTACAGGTGGGAGAGAACCTGCACAGATTAGGTAAATTGTTTTCTTTGAAGTCGTATAAGACAATCTGGCTTTGCTGTTGAGAAGCAAACACATGTTCAGCCACAAATGCAGTATGGAAATACTGCAATATGGAAGCAATGGCATAGAATAAATGTCAATATGGTGTTCAGAAGATATTTCAGAGAATGTGCATACTAAGCATATATGTATATGTACATACTAAGAAGACAAAACAAGCAGTCTGAATATGAGCATTAATAACTGTGATAACACTGCATCAACTTATTTAATGCACTTTTGACCTTCTAGTGTTGATTAATTTAATGCATGGGGAGACTATCTGCTATCATTAGTCTGATAAAGCATAGGGAATGTTTGAAGCACTTGTGCACAGCACACACATCCATGTTTCTGGAGGAACAAGCATAATGTTGAGACTAAATACAGCAACAGACTCTAAAAGGTTGGTTAAAGATATTCTTTATGTTTAGATGTGTTACGATAAAAGAAGAGGAGGATCATACCACATTTCTAGAAAAAGACTACAGAAAAAGGTGCTTCTACTCACTTAGGGAATGTTAATGCCGCGAATAATTGGATTAGTAATTATCAGGTAAAGAGGGTGTTGATCGTTTTCTTTGTGCACTATATACAATGCTGTTTTGTTTGGCCTACTTTCCTTGCATATTTGATTTAGGCCTATGGTCTTCAAAACTGTTTTCAAAACTCTGTCTTCATGCCGTGGCACTTTTTCCTGCAGAATTGCCATACATCCATAAGAAACATTCAGCCTTTGGGGCCTGCTAACTGTAAACAGCCCTCAGTTTTGCAGTGACAGCCCTGCAGAGGAGCTGCAGTCACCTCAGGGAAGGAATGTAAACTGGGCTAAGCATCTACCAGCTCCCAAGCAGCTCTGTTAAAGAACTTAGATCTGAGCTGCTTGACTCGGGGCCTGTCAAGAGAAGATTGTGCTCTGTACTGTGAGTGACACCAGTGTATTCAGTACTTGAAGCATTTTCCGGAAAAAAAAAGATTACTACAACACAGATATTTTGTTCCTCTCACTCTGAGCATTGTATCCTCATTATTTTTTAAGAGAATTTTTCATTGCATTATGTTATATAGCTTATGAACACACAGCTGACTGTCTTTTCTTGCAACTTCTGCTAATCAGATAGCAGTAGATGGAATGGCCTGCATGTAGATTTTAGTATTGGGAGGGGGGAGGAATTGCTTGTTTGTCAGATAATAGCTCATTATGTTGCGCTTTCCTTGCTGTTCAAGCAGATGGAATAAAAAACATTATTTGTGATCCTAAAAATTGCATATAATTTTAATCTGAAGTAGTTTCTTGTCTAAGCCTGATTTTTATGCAGAGAAGTTCATTTGGAAAACCATGTCTGAAATATTTGCATTTTTATAAAGGCCATTTTTTCCCCCTCTCCCTGTGTCACAGGAATGTTATTAAAAGGCATCCTTGCCATCTTCAGCAGTTTGCAGCCTAATTACCAGGGCTGCTCGGAAGGGGGAATCGTGCGTGCGCGACCCGGGAACAAAAGCAGCGGGCGGCCAGCGGGGAGCGGCGGTGCTGCCGGCGCCGGATGCAGCCGGTCTGAACCGGCGCCGCGCAGCCATGGCGGGCGGCTGGGCCAGGCAGGGCCAGGGGAGCCGGCGGGCGCTCGGGCGCCTCTGCCGCGGCCTCGCTGCCACCCTGGCGCTGCCGGAGGACCTCCGAGCCGCGGCCTCGGCAGCGCAGGCCTCCGCCTTTCCGATGCGTCTGTGGCCGCTGCCTCGGTGCTGTGGCCAGCGGCGCGCGTTCCTCAGTGCCGGGCAAAGCAGCCCTGCTAGGAACAGGGCACGCGAGCTGCTCCGTGCTGCTCGGTTGCCCCTTACAGGACGTTAGGGTCTCATTCGCTCTGTGTTTTGTAGATTGCATTCAGCTCAACTCCCCTGCCTCTTAGCTGTGCTTGTGTTATTCTGTGTTGTTCTTTTTTTTGTTGCCACAATGAGTGGAATCAGTGTCAAGGCCAAAAGTCCATCTTTTTTGTTCTTTTTTCTTTTTTTTTGGATAATAGTTAAACACTACTTAGAGAAAACAGCCCTGAGCAATTTTTTGTTTACAACAGAACGGCTTTATTTCTGGTAGGTGATTTAAAACAAGACAAAAGTTTCAGCTCAGATCCTTTGGGATGCTGATGCGAATCTGTTTTCTCCGCAGCTCTGTTGCTTGCCCCAAGTTGTCTTCCCTGCGTGCAATGCCCGATCTCTGCAGTTCAGAAGGGACCTTAACTGAAGCCTCTAGTGGTACCCAGCACTTGTAAGGGAGCCTCAAAGCTGCTCCTAGCTGGTGTAAATGAAGAAGGCTTTAGTGTCTGTGTTTACCCGATGGGTTGGCAATGCTAGGGAAGCTACAGGGTCACCTTTTCACCAGCTCTTGGAGGTGGATCCTTGCAGCATAAAGCTCATGTAACTGGAGCTGACTTATTGGCAAATTGCACACCTATAATCCAGACTCTGCATTTTCATTTTAAAACACATTCCTAGGATTTCAGCAGGTAGAAATGCATTCAAATTGCACCCCTGACTTCACTCTGACACGATAGTTTTTTCCTCATTCAGGTGAGCAGTTGAAGTTCTCTGGTAGTTTCGAACTGCCTCATTCATATTAATATGAGGCTTTGAGTCTTAGGTTCTGGCTCTTTTTGTAGATTACTTTCTCCCTGAAAGAACTGCTAACACAAAATTGATCCAGATTTACTGTTAATTTGTCCCATATCTCACTATAGTCCAGGCACAAGACCTTTTTGCTGTACTCAGATGTTCTTTGAACTTGGCTTTTGTGGCTAAATGCCCATTATTTCATTTAGCGCAGGACCTATTCTGTGTGTCCTTTGTGGGATTTAGGCCAAAGCCTATATTGGGATCTTGCAGTTCTCCAAGGTTTTCTCATTTGTTTCTTGGAGCTAATATAAATTGCCTACTTAAACCGGTCACTTTTTCTACCAAGAGAGTCATCTACTACTTTACTTTTCCTAGCTAGCCTCTTTCCATGTGGCCTATTCCACATCTGTACAGCTCACTTGAATAGTGAGGGAATAAGCTGGCCACTGTGCTCTCAGCTCTAGTGTGAAACACAGCTGAAATCAGGCCTGCCTATCATCATCAGGGGGAGGAAACAAAGTATTTCAGCACAGGAGAAGACTTTAAAATCAGCTTGGAGGGTAAAAATTTGTAATCAAGTTCATCCCCTTCCTCTGTACTCTTGCCCTATCTTCCATGATTGTTGAGTGGCCTCCTTTGAGAATAATGTTTCCCTGATGAAAGCAGGAATCTACTCGTGGTTTTGTCTCGCCAAGATGCCTGCAGTTTCAATCTAGTCATTATATTCGGATCCTGTTTGAGGTTGGTAGGGCAGGGAATTGTGTGTTTTGTTTTTAGTACAACCCCAGGGATGCAGTTTAAGTACTTGTAGACCTAGGGTAATGTGTAGAGTGAGATAACAGAAAGTCAAGTCTGCACCCTAAAGTTTCTGTCAAGAGGGATATGAGTCACCATGAGTCAGTCTTATGACCATTATATGTATCTATAGCTAAAAGTTCAAAACAAGTACACTTTTTTCAAATCAGATGTATCTAAATATGTTGAGTTCAAATCGGTTAGCTGTTGCCTATTGGGGCATGACTGATAAAATTTCTCTTTTACTCTAATTCCTATATCTGATTTGGGGATTTTATTCGAACAAGATTTTTGAGATACCAAAGGTGTTGTAATGTGAAAACACTATTTCACATCCCATTTTTTCCCACCCTTTGTATAAACTGCATATATATTTTTATGTAGGGAAAAAGATAGGTTACTTTAAAACATAGATTGCAGACTTAATCTGAATCTTAATCTGAGTAATGAGAGGCCATCTCAAGTTCAGGAACTGATTTTCATGTTTCCTACGTGTGTGTCAGGAATTTGAGTCTAGTAAGTGTGATAATGTATGCAAGCACGATCAAAATCATGCCCTAAGCACTGAGTATGTCTAAGTGTTTCGTTTCAAGGGTCCCCTGGTGCTAGTTTGCGAAACTAATGTTTCAAATTGCAAGGAATTAAAATAAAAACATACAAAAAGCAGCTGACAATGTCAATAAGGAACTGTGCATTCAATTTCCTCTAGCATCTGACATAGCCTTTTGGCCATGACAGTGTAATTTACTAGGTAAGGTACAAACAGGATTTGTGAGATATTGTTACTTTTTTAATCCAAAAAATTATACATATGTTTGAAGGAATTAAAGTGGTATCTTTATTTTTAAAAATTCCATTAAATCTGGCTTTTGACTGTTACCTGTAAGCCTGCTTTAGACCAAGTTAAAGTTTCACATTCTCATTATATATATACAATTATACATTGCTTACATACCTTGACATCTAGTCCATTTTGCTTTCAAGACAGACAAGGTTGGCTTAGAATTTATATTCATTGTGCAAAGCCAGCTCAATAAGAAACTGTTACAAAAACATTGCCTTATCCACTGCTTACCCGAACTGCATTTCACTAAATATAAAAATAATGAAGTAGCCAGTATGGGGTGATTGCTTGCAGGTTAATTTCCTATACATATGCTTTATTCTAGAATAAGCATTATTTCATTTTAGAAATCATATTGGCGTGATAAAAACTAGAGAACAGTTGTTCTTTTCGTTCTCTCCAGCTATTTTCACAGGTTGTCAGAGCCCAGCGCATCTAGCATCCAACTAGACAAGGAAGGTTCTCTGAGAATGAAAAAAGTAATTAAATCTGTACCCCTGAAGAAACTCCGTGGCGCCGGTGATACAGCTTCTATAAATACCTGAGCCACACTCTGGCACCTATTTTTACAGCATTATTTGAGTGCTAAAGCTTGCACTTGATACCGAGCCTATGTTACTGCTGGTAGCGATAGGAACAGTTTTAGGATCCTTATCTTTTTGGCATATCTAATGCATTTTTGTTTTTAAATCTAAATTACTGCTTAGAGCACCAATGAACCAGTTCTTTCCCAGGCTTGTGTAAAGATGGGCTGATTCTGAACAAAACAGATGGAAGAGAAAAAAGATCATTCAATAGTAGGTATGATTCTGCAGAAGATGGAAGAGGTTTTTTAAAAGGTATTAAAAAGCAGCTTTCCCAGATTTTTTTGTTTGCATTTGGGGGCAAAAGCGTTGTGTTATGGAAGGTCCTGCAGCGGGATTCAGGCCTTTGGCATGTGCTCCACAGCTGCCAAATTGGGGACTATCTTTGGCCTAGATCTCAGTGGGGCAATAGTAGGAAGGTTCTTTATAGGGTGCTCTTTCAGATATGGCCCTCTGAATCCATGTAAAACTGAACAGGTTAGGACCTGTTAAGAGTCCCATATTCCTTGTTTTTCCCCTGTTAAAAAAAAAAAGTTTTTGTAAAGGATGGCATGAAATTCATTATTTATTGGTTAATAATAACAATATTTGTAGCCAGTTAATTGCAGCTGACAATGTAGGCTGGTCCTTGTGGGATGCTTGCTCTGTAGAGGAGCGACTGCCTTGCGCTGCAGCATCGGCTCCGAGCTGACGGGCTGGTGCCCGGGACCTGCAGGGATAGGGTGCTCCCCTCCCATTACCTGCCCCTTGCTTAGGGAAGCAAAAACGCTCCTGAGGCTAAAAACAGGAAAGGAGGAGGGCAGAGCCTGAGCACAGCTTGAGGGCTCCTGGCATCCCACTCCTCTGGGGGAAGGGAAGGGAAGGAGCAACATATGGTTGCTGAGGCCTAATCACTGTTGAAAACGGTTGCAAATTGTGCTGTCGCTTAATAAAGCGTAAACATCTTTATACAGAAGCACTGCGGGTCACCGTGTTGTAAATACACAATCAACATTTCCAGTGATTTTATTTTAATTAGCTGTTTAGCTTTTCTTATTTTAGTATGCCAGTTCAGGGGCATAAAATCAGCATTCTCCAAATAATAAACACAAAAATATTTCCAAATATATAAAGCAAATTTTATGCTAAGACCTTGGAACTACTGCTCGTAAGGCAATTATATTTTAAAATAATTTTAATGACCTAACTGCAGCCAAAAGAAACAAAGCGAAATACTTAAGTTTTGTTTTTCTAGTGTCAGTTAAAAGCTCTAGTTCTTTAAATTATGGTTCCACTGAAACAGTTTTGTGATCAGAGAAGTCATCTGGCATTCAAGTAAAGTCACAAAGGAACTTAGCTTCTTACTTTTATCACTGATATGGAATAAGAATGAGATTAAAAATTAGCTATTGAACTTCCCTTTTGACCTACTTAAATACAATGTTTTGAATCTTCTAAATTGCATTTTTGTCGGCGTTCCGAAACACACTGTGTTGTATTGTTACTTTTCCAAAAAGACTCTTAGAGTTTTTGCTAGTGTCTGTAAATCTCCATGTTTTTGGTACATCCTTTGTTGGTATTTTTGTCCTGGCATTCAATATCCGAACGAAAAACACAAAAAGAGCGCTTGGCTTACATCAGCGCTGTCCTGACCTACGCAGCAGTAACAAAAAGTATGATTCATATGCACTATTATTAAGCAGCGTCCCTGTGTTCCAGGAGGGTACCCCGTTTTTACCCATATAAAGTAAATCCAAAGCAGAAGGGAGCAGCTCGGTGAGGACGTGAAAGTTTTAAAGTCTTTCCTATTGCTATTGTTCATTGCAATTAAATCCAGCAAAAGGAACAGCACAATATATTGTGCCTTTGATACTGTTCCTTTTTCTGCGATTCTGTTAGTGTACTGACAAGAACAATGTGGTGGGGCATTTTCTTTCTTTTTTTTTTTTCCAGAGAAATGCATATTAAATCTGTGCCAGGAAGAAAATAATCTTTACCTATTTGGCACAATTGAATTTTGAATGGGAAAAAAAACCCTCTTTTATTAAATTTAATCTTAATGTGAGAAGAAAGAAATAGCCAGCGCTAGGAGTAACTTCTGTAAGACACGAGTGAAGACATTTCCTTGCAGAAGAAGGTGGTGTGGGAAGCTTTGGGCCCTGCGTGGGAAGCAGGGTGTCACAGACGCAGCAGCGCAGGCGCTGTGATCGCCTGCCCTGACGCACTCCTGAGCGCTCCGGACAAGGTGCTGGAGTGGGAAGGATCCCTTAATCGGGAAGTCTGAGGAGGGTCAGGATGCAGGGAGGCTTCCTGCTTGCATGAGAAAGCAGAAGTGTTGTGAGGGCCGGGTGCAGGTGGCGGCTGGGCGGCCCCTTGCAGCGGTGAGTTGTGTCCGCAGCACCCCCAGATCAGCCCTCCGGGACCATGCAGGCAGCTCTTAGCAAGAAGAGATGGATGTGGCGCCTTGCATCTTGCAGTGACTATGTCCTCTGCTGAGATTTTTTTTTGAAGAAATCATGCTCAAAGTCTGTTCAAGTGAAAGTGACCCACAGTTTTTTCTGAAGGCCTCAGCAAGGTGTTCTCCTCTTTCCCTCCTCCCAGGACAGCGTGCTGGCTTTCCAGCACTTACTGAAACGCTAGGGCAAGGCTCTAGCTCTAGGGTTTGGTCTCCCCACATGGAAACATTTTTACTATTCTTAGTATTGTAAATCACCTCTGGATTATACATTACTTATTTTACTTTATCCCTTATTTTCCTTATTGCATAATGGATTTACCAGAGCATTTACAATGCTCAGTAGTGAAGTAGTGAATCAATCACTGGTGATAGTTTATAATTCATTGTTTATAATTCCTAACATTTTTGAAGGACTTAAAGTATAGCTAATGAGCTATAGCTTAATAGCACATTAGTTCAGCTCAGATATACTTAGATTTTGGTAGAAAAATCTAATTTTTTTTACAGTACTTATTGCAATGTTAGGCTGAAAATATAAGAGATAATCTTATGATTAATATTTCAGGTTGGCAGGCACACAGTAAACATAATTATTTATAGATTTTAACAGAAAGCTCATTAGGTATATGTTCTCTGGCAGAAAATAGATTGCTTGATATAATTTTCCATTAAAAAAAAAAGTAATATTATTTCATTGAATTGTTGCAAATTCAGGAATTTTACTGCTCTTCTGTGGGGCAGTTCTGAAGGAAGTAAACGTGCCAGAGTGATAATAATTTTAATACAGTGTTTTTCAAACAATTTCAAAACAAATGCTCGAAGTAGTGATGTTGGCTTAAAGCCAGAAGTGACAGAAAGTGCTGATATTTTGGTTCTCTGCTTGGAATCATGGGCTTTATCACTATTGCAATTTTGCGTGGAGAAAAACAAACCACCAAAACCACTTCAGTAGAATTCATTTAAAAAAATGCATTGTCCTGCTGTTGCATGTTGTAATTTTTTATTGTTCCTTTATACCTTGAAAAGTAAAATAGTTGTAGTGTTTGGTATGCCTGAGAAGTGCTGCAGATAATGCAGTGTCTATAGCAGTTCATCAATACCAAGTTTTCTTCAAAGACACAACTTTATTCACAGGTATTTCTTCCCGTATGCAATCCTGGATTTGGTCGTAGAGCAATCCTGGAAGTAGTGCCTTGCGGTGCACATAGCGAGTGAGTTTTGCACATAGGTGTCCCAAAAGGGGCTCAGTCCGTTCTGGTTAGAGGAGCAGAGTCAAGGCCTTGGCTTTTGTGGCTCAGAGGAGAGACAAGATCTCTGTGAATCCATCGCAGGCTGTGGCTTCCTCTTCAAGTCTGTCGTCTAGCAGCACCTCAGCATGGGGCAAGTTGTAATCAGTGCTGCTTTGTCCTCTAGGTATTTATTATTTGTATGTATTTGCTCTTAGTTAAGTTTCTGCCAAGTTACTTCTCGGTTATTGTTTACTGGACTGATGCAGATTTGCTTCGGTTTTCATGTTTTTCCTCTTTAATAATTAAAATTATTTCCTCTGTAATATTTGAATGCAACTCTGCTTGAGACAAATGGAATTTTTGTTTGCTCTGTAAATTTCTGTAGCAAAGCCAAGTTTTGCTTCACCAATTCTGACTTCACAAGATTTCAATCAATTCCTTTATCATTAGAAAGCTGACTGATTTCCTGACATCATCTATGCTTTGCATTAATGAATATGCCTTGTACATTTCGACGATCAAATAATGCAAGAATAGTGTCATTTTTACGTTAGCGTGTGGAATTTTTGGCAAAAGATTTTTAGTTATGTGAATGAAGAATGTAATATGAAATATGAATGCAAAGTAATGTAAAATTTCTGGTAAAAACTATGCAGTAATGCAGGAAAATGAAATCAATTCAGTATGGCTCCAAATTAATAAAATTGAAGTCTTCCTATTTTCAGGAAAGACAATGATGTTGAACATTGCTATTGGTCTAAAGGCAGGATGGTTAATAGAATTAACAGTATGGAATGAAAGTTACCACCACAGAGGTAGAGGTGGTTGGTGTGTTTGTACATGGGAACAAAAGGGTCCCAGTCTGAATTAGTAAGATAAACGCAGTAAAATACTCCATATGTTGCATATTTATAAAACATTAATAGAGGAGTTATTAATATAAAGATTTGAACAAGGGAAGCGAAAGACTGGTGGAAAATAATACAGCTGTAAGAGGGTGGTGAAGGAAGAGAGGTGTTCCAGTGATTCTAAAGGGCCAGTGATGGAAGGGAGAATTAAGTGCCTGGCAAATTGGACCGAGGGCATAAAATAGAGAAACTCGATTGCTATAAAGGGCTATTGGGCTGGCAATCGGCCCAGTGTGTAGAGAGATGTGAGTAGCTTTGAAGATTGAAGCATGAAATAGGGTAATATTTGCTGATTCAAACGTGAGAAGTCCCAAATTGTAGGTTAATAATGGGAGTTCTTTCTCTCTGGAGTAATCAATTGGAAATGAGAAGAAAACGCAGTACTAGATAACCATGAGGTAATTATGCTATTGCCATGGATCGGGAAAGGTGGTTTCATGGGAAATAGGGACACCTCTGTTAGCCTGGGGAGGGGAAGGCTGGGGGCCGTGCTGCTGCCCTCCCTGAATCCCTGCCAGCGCCAGCACCAGTGAGGGCAAGAGCTGCCCACCAGCAGAGGCTTCTAAGAGAGGAACTAGCAGATGTAAACTGATCATGAATAAGTTCAGGCTGAAAACCACAGAAGGTGCCTCTTAACAGGAAGAGGAGTGAGGTTCTGAAACAGGCTGCCGCTTGGAGGCTGCGGTTCAAAAGTGTTTTTCTTCACACAGAAATGTTAATGCACAGTTTTATAAATCATCTCTTCTTAATCATTTATAGTTTGGTGTTGATGACTTGGGTTGAGTGCCCAAGTTACTGCCAGGTAATTGTCTTAGCCTTGGGAAGCAATTACAGTATTTTGGTTGCTGGTCAGTTCAGCTGTTGAATAAGTGACTATTGGATAGGAACCCTGTGGAAGGTCATTTTTTCCCACTTTATCAAAAGTGTGTTCATTTATCATTTCTTTTTTAAATCTTTATTCATTTTATTAAGAACCTCCTGGGCAATATGCAGTTGTGGTTGCACAGAAATATCACACATTTATGTTTGACATAACACAATTACCAGCCTATTGAGTGACTTGAGTCATTTGTTTTCCTTCAAATAGATCATTTCAGATTAGGACTGATCACCTTAATAAGTAGCAGGAGGAAGCATTATGTGTCTAGCCTCTGCATAGAACCGAATGTCAAAAAAATTTTTGCTGAGGAATATTGTAAAATCCTACAACCTCTCTAAAGAGACCTCCTGAACAACTGGAATCAAAAAAATGCCGTCGCTGCCTTATAGGTTTTTGATTGTTATTTTGTTTTATTCTTTTAATGCTCCAACAGAGAATAATTTATCAATTCCAATATAAGTTTACATCTTGACCTTATTGCACAGGTTGCCCATTGCAGTTAAAAAATTATGCAAAGAGATATAAGGCAGTGGGGCCTAGTGGGCGATTTAGGTGACGGCTGCCCCTGCTCCCCTAACTGCCTCAGAGGTCATGGGAGGCAGGTTTATTTAAGGCAAGTGCCTGCACTGCTTGCGCTTCCATGGAATTGCATTATAAGCTGTGAGCTCTGGGCTTGCCAGTATTTGACAGAACATCGCAGTTAAAGAATGGGCGTCTTCCCAAAAAATTCCAAATATTGTCCATCATTTCATTTTTGGGATATAATCCAAGTCCCAGTAGAGCACTAGTATCTTCTGCCCAGGGTGCAAAATAAAAATTATATGACAGGTTTTTTTTTTTCTTTCTCTTTTGCTTTGAGGAAAGTACAGCCACCTTAGCATAAATTCTGAGCTGAGCGATGACTTCAGCCTTTTGGCTGCTTTATTCCTTCAGCAAGCATCAGCATCCACAGAAGACAGGCATTTATGACTTGTATGTTTAGCAAAACTTTCGAACCTTCATGTTGTTTTGGTTAGAAAACTGACAGACTGAAAACTGACTTTATCTTATATATAAAACATACTAGTTCTTCTTGAAACTCTGGAAGAGACAAGAAGTGCTGGTTTCTTTGGTTAGAGCTGCCAAACCCTCCGAGGGGAGCATGCAGCCCGGGGTGCTGGGAGTGTGTGCACAGGGCTCTCGGTCTGGGTGCCTGTCTCTGCAGCCCCCTTTGGGGTCTGTGTCTGGCACACGCGCGAGCCCCACAGCCCGTGTGGGTCCTGCCCAGGCCTTGGTCTTGGCCAAGTCCTGCTGGTCCCGTGGGGGCTGGCGGGAGCGCCCCGCTCCCCTGGTTGGGACAACAGGGCTCATGTTCCTGGGAGGCACCTGCGGCGTGCGGAGTGCGGCTCTGCTTAACCCGCTCCAGACAGCAGCCTTCGTTTCAGCCCTGCCAGCGGTTAGCAAATATCGGCCGGTCTTTAGCTGCATGTTAACCTCTTAATAACTGAGTGTTGCTGTGGTTGGGTTCCAGTTTCCTGCAGAATACCAGAAAGTGGTAGAAGTGCTTTTTCCTCTCCTCATTTTGGCAGTGAAATGGCACCTCACCTGTATTCTTAGTGCAGTTGTTTGTTGTTACTTGTTCTGTTTCAGTAGTAGATGTTCATGTGAGAGATACCTCTTGACTGCAGTATTTGTCGCTATCTTCATACAGATTTCTGTCATCATAATGAAACTTTATTTTCGTGACAAAAATACATGTCTGGTGTTGGATAACTCATGCCATGCCCAGGGATATGCCAAAACACTGTATACTTTAACCTCCTTCCCCACCCAATCCTCCTCCCAGAAACTTACATTAAATAACTCCATTTTGAAACAGGGTGTGCAGTCCATAAACTGTTATTGCTAAAAAGTCTGTAGGTTATTGCTCAAAGCAGCAGTGTTCTTTGTGAAGGGAAGGAAAAATCATCAATTTCTACCGGCATTTAGTAGGTAAATTGAGCTTTTCCTTCTGGGCAGACACTAGCTCTGCTTGTGGAACTATTTCCTCAGTAAAGAAATTTGCAGAGAGAGATGAAACTTGTTACTTTTCAATATGTGTTTTAGTTGTAATTGTGTGGGTTTTTTTTCCCCTAAGTCTATTTTAATACGAAATAAATCAGTGATGTCTGTGCTATATTGAAATGGTCTAGTGAAGTCAAAGTCAAGAGTCAAGTACATTAATTTCTTAGATAGGTGATCCTTTGGTCTTTGGCATGCCTATGGGACATAACTTGCATCCCTGCAGTGCATGTGAAACCCTGTCCTATGCCCAGGCAACAGAAGAAACATTTCCTCTTTTTTATTCAGTGATACTGCCTTATACAATGGAATATAGTACTGCTAGATGTTTGAGAGGTTGGAAGAGATAAAACATCTCTTGGTTTTGTTTGCTTGTTTTGGAGTATTTATTTTTCTAAGGGATTGGCAGGGTGGGTGATAAGATTTATAAGAATTTCCCATGTGAGATTCTGCAGATGTGATATGCAAGATATATTAGACAAGCTTGCAGTGAGACAGTTAAGCCCAAGTATAGGTGTGTTGCATTTACTGGACAGCCTGAAAATGAGAGTTATCAAAACATTACAACGTAAGCAGACCTGAATGCTTGAATATTTTGCATTCAGAAGCTGGAAAACTGAGTCTACTTCTTCCTTCTCACTAGTGCAATGTAAGACTAATTACATTTGTATGGGTATGAATCAGAGGAAATTTGGGTCCTGGCTGTCCAGTCAACAACATGCAACATGTACTCATACAAGATGAGTCAGGAAAGGCATCTGAGTGAACATGGCAATGTGCAAAGGTAGAAAGTGCTACGTCCATATGAAAGCGTAGACAATAATGCAAAGATTATAAACAGAATCTTTGTGCAATTGGAATTTGCACCAAAAAAAAAAGAAACGATCTGTTGAAGTGCCCACACAACACAACAATATTAGGATATTGGTGAATTAGTTTTAATACCTCTTGCTAAAATTTCTGGCCCTCCTAAAATGAGTAGGTAATGTGTTTATGTATTTTGTGAAGGAAAATGTTCACCGTCACCTCCCAAGCTAGTATTTAAAATTGCATGGCAAACAGTCCATGGGGCAATACTAAACAATAAGCATTTAATCTCCTTATAGTCTTTTCTGGTATGAACCTGGCATATACCAGATTGTCTGCAGGAAATTTAAAGCTAATCTTATAGTTAATAGTGTTGAAGAGTCACTGCTTTAGGGTGAATATTAACAGTTTTCCAGTGTATCTCTTCTTAATCTCTGAACTGTACTTTAGTGTTTGCTTTTCTCCTAAAGATATTTTTTCTTATTACTATTTTATTAATCTGGATTGATTGCGATGTGCATGTATGTATGTTTTCCCTGCAGATTTCATTTCTGGCCTCTGCGTACGTAAGCCAACATCTCTCAGAGGAAAGCTGCTCAGCCCTTGCATCTGTTACCCATTACCTTTACCTCTGCCAATTCAGCTGGATGCTTATCCAGGTTAGTTTTTTAATATATATATTTTTTTCACTTCTTCCCCCATATCTGTTGAGAAGTGACTGGTAATGATGTTTCTAGTATTTCTTAGTATATGTATGTTTGAAATCTCATGCTATTAGAGAAGCAAAATGTTACATGTTCTTTATTAAGCCACTGTCTCTGGATCAGGCAGCAAATATTAAAACTCTATACTCTTTCCACCACTATGCATTACAAGCATATGTAAGAATTTCCACATCTCACTTTGAAAGTTATCCTATAAAAATTATTTTCTCAAAACATCGAAGAACTGTTTTTATTAGAGCTAATAGCTTTTCTAAGCTTTTCTCATGTTGTCTTTTAAAATGGTGAAATGCCAGTATAAAATAACACTGGCATTGTTGGAGTTGGTAGTGTTTTAATCTATAGGCTTACATAACATCACAAACATTCCTTTAAAATGTAACAAAGAGAAAATATAAGGCCAAAATTTTGCATTAAAATGCACCTGTTTACATTCACAAATATTTCTTATTCTGATGCATTGTGAAATAGAATATGATATTGAAAAAAAAAGAAAGAAAATAGTGGGAGACCACAAACGATCAAATACGACATGGAAAATATCATCTGTAGGCTAGTCCAAACAACAAGCTATGAGTTGATTTAGAAAATAGATCATCATTTCCTCTTCTGGGAATCTCTATTTATCACAGTCTAACGCATAACTTTCAGCATTGTGTAATCTGATTTGTCTATAGCACATTTAAAGCCCTTGAGCTATATAGACAGCTACAGACTTTTATTTCATTACTGCACAAATCTTCTAATATGCAGATTGCCAGACCAAATCAGGAATGGCAAATTAGGTTATATCTAAAGACAACTTTTAGCCCTTGTGACATTTGCGTGGTCTTAGGCATTTTCCTGGGGTTGTTGCAGGCAATTAGCTTAAGCACAGCAAAATCCTAAGAGCTGAGAACTTTAACAGCCTACCAGGGTGCTTTCAATGCCGTTTGATGTGATGTATGCATTGTGATATAGTCACAGCTGTATGGCCACGTCATTCACACTGCTGTTGCATCTGTTCCTGAAAAGGGAGCATGTCCTTTATTTTGTATTCCACACTGAACAGAGATTTAAAGTGATGTAGCTGTACTGAGGCCTAATACCGTTTTCATTATGGTTGTTTTTTCCTCAGTTTATGCACTTAGCAAGAATAAATATTCTCTCTATGAGCATTAACTTTTGTTTCGTCAATGACAAACTTTGTCTACTGTGTTTCCCTTTCATACAGCTTTACTTGTGACCTCTTAGATTGACTAACCTAAATCATTTTGTCACCTGTAAATTTTAGTCTTGCTTTATTCCAAATCACGATTTCAAACCATCAGTGTATGAAATACAATGTATCTTGCAGTGGGCTCCTGTAATATCTTTGCTTCAGAGGAGAATTAATCACTAATTTCTATTTTATTGTTTTCTTCATAGCCAAGTTACAATTTTTCTTTCATAAAATGATTATGTATTTGTATAGACACAGTAGTGCACCTGTGAAAAAATGCATAAAAACTTTTGAGGAAATATGAACAAATTGCATCTGTGTCTTTTTTAGTCTTTTTTTTTTTTAATATTCTATCAATTAGAAAATTCAGAGTAAGCTTGATCCTTGAATGAGTCATGGATACTCTTCATATAATTGAGAGATGACAAAGGTGTTGGAGAGAAGAATCCTTGATAATCTGCAAGTGATGTGCAAGTAATGTGCAAGTGATGTGCTGAATCCTTGATAATCTGCAAGCCGGGAGAAAAAGAGTGAAGATGAATATCTCCTTGTCTAGGGACAGATCTTGAGCTGTGAAGCACTTCTGAAGGTAGAAAAAGCCAGGAGAAAAAAAGAAAAAAATCTGAAATCTAGATGAAACCAGCCTCCAGCTGCAGTCTGTATTGCCCTTGACTAAGAATAGGCTCTTGAATTTGTATCTCCCACTACAGAATGAAATGGATAGATCTTTTAGCCATTGTTTATTTTGAGAAATCTCTTTATTTCTGCTATTGTCAGTGTCCTAATTTATAATTATACATTCATTGTAACAGAAACTGAAATTTTTTTCTCCTAAGCATCTGCCCTAACCCCTGGCTCTTCAGTCATTTTCCACACCATAACCTGTGTTTGATAAATCAGTAGAGGAGATAAACAGTTTTCTAGAGACTGAAGCCCTTAGCTAACAGAAGACTGTCTCAATTGATTGGTTTATTCCAAAAGAAAAATGTGTCGGAGTTTATCTTTGTCTCATTAAAATGTTACTTAATAATTGTTTCTTATTGCTCAATGGAACAATCAGAATTTGTTCTTCTACCTGAACAGCTGAGAAGTGGACTGTACATTTTATTCTTCTGGAGAACTGGTTATTGCGGCATGGCAACAGGAAAGGATTTGCTAAAATTAGCTCTATTATTTGTATTTCATTGATTTAATTTTGGATCATTGAAAGGAGGCTGAAGACAGGAGCTTGTATAATTATCAAGATAGAAATGACATTGCAAAGTAAATGGTGAACTAACTAAACTCCCTTAAATCTTTGAAGGAACACTGGTGTTAAGTGTTCTTCAATGACAAATTAGGTGATATAAGTAAATGTGCCTAAGCAAACATAAGGCAAGGACATAGACAGTTCTTAGAAAACAATCTCAGTTGTATGAGTGAGAACAATGGTGACCAGATAGTCTGAATTAGAACCAGCAATCCTGGACTGCACTTACATGAATCAATTCATGAATTTGCTGTCCAGAAATGTTCATATTGAAGTACAGCCTAGTCCCAATTACCAGGCTACATAATTTGAACATTTCTCCATGCCTGTTTTTTTTCTTGAGATCAGGGAATTTTTGTTAGCATAAAGTGACAATCAAAACCTTAAGTTTTCAATACAATGTATAATGTAAGAGAAAAAAAGACTGTTAGCTAGTAAGTGAGCAAATCTTTTCCAAAATAGTTTATTTTTTTTTTTTTTTCAAATCCAATTTTCAATTGTTTAATAATTTCTTCCTGGGAAATGTTCAATATAGAATTAATAGTTTTCCCTGTGTTCTTTTAAGGCAAGTTGCATCTTAGGATTTTCCAATGTTCCTTCAACAAAAATTCATCTTTCCTTGTTCACCAAATGACAATGACAAATGCCATAGCAATTATTACATTAGTATAATGTTATATATATTTTTATTTTTGTATATGATATTATTGTGCTGTATATATATATATGGTATGACATGGTACGAATACAAAAGTATGCATACTTGATAATACATTAGTATAATGCACTGGGCATATATATAAGATGTTCTGTAGAGGAGCATTTAAAATGCTTAGTAAACTAGTAAACTTATGTACAACCAAATGTGTTTGATGTAGTTTATGATTCATGATAGAAAGTGTTGTATATTCATATTATATGAATCACAGAGCAAAAGCTGTAATGATACTTGCCTGATGAGACTTGGTCCAAAAACCACTAATTAAGCATTTGATTGTAAAAAATGAGTTTGCCTGGGTAAACAGAAAACACACTGTTGTCTATGGAAACTCAGAAAATTTCACAGACACAGTAATTTTACAGTCTTGGCAGTGAGTATAGGTCAATAAACAATAAACAGCTACAAGTTAAGCATTTAAATCAGACTTATGTGAAACTGCTGTGTAGTCAATGGAGAGATGTAAGTATTCCTGGGTAAGGATCATTGGGTGCCTGAAGATGCCTGTCTCTCTCCATTGACAATCGAGGGAGCCTAGCACATGCTTGAATTAGGTGCCCTTTGGACTGAAAAGGATGAAATTGCTCATTTATTCTTCCCGTATAAAAGTTAAAAATAATTATATAACATGCGGAGGTGTAGTTACTGTAATATGTTTGAAGTGAAGAAGTATTTTGCAAAACAAATTCTAATTATGGATGGTTAAACATTTATTAGAAAGTAATAATGTGTGAAAATATGTATAACGGTGTTAAGCATTCGTAAACGTTTCCACTATTAGCTTCTTTAAAAAGTGCAAAGATTGAATAGAACTCTGTAAGTATTTTCTTCTGTTGGATGGGTTTTCTTGTTCATACTAACAGTTCTTCTGAGAGATTTCTATCCCACTTTTTCCTTTTGAATCATATATGTTTGTTTTAGTTCTCAACACTTGCACTGTTTGATAATGAGCTGAACATAATTCTATGTCATTCTTTTGTGTGAAGGTATGGAAATTCAAGAAGAAAATAAAATAGAGTATCTGCCCTGCTCTGATAATCCACTTCCAAGGCTAACAATTATAAATTGGTATACTTATTTATAATCTCTTTTGGTTACTTATAAGAATAAAATGAAAACAAAGTGTTTATGTTGGAAAGTTATTATCCATGTATACAAATATGTTGAGATGGAATATGCTGTGTTATGACTTTGAGTGAATTACTTTTTGAAACTGTTAATCATTGACTAAGTGTACTGTTCAATACTCTGCTTTATTCTTTAGGCTGTTAATTTCTGGTATGTCCTGGTGATGAACGATGAGCACACAGAGCGACGCTATCTGCTTTACTTCCTTTTGAGTTGGGGGCTTCCAGCTTTTGTTGTGATCCTGCTTCTAATTATCTTGAGAGGAATCTATCATCAGAGCACAGCACAGATTTATGGCCTTGTCTACAATGATCTGTAAGTTTTCTTTCCAAAAAGCACGAGACAATTGTTATACTTTCTATGTTTTTATTTGCTTGGCTGTAGACAGGGAGGTTTATTTACATCCAAATGCTCTAAGAAGCCGAGAGATTCCTGGATTAGTTGAAATGAAGTATGTTATCAATAGGCAACTTTGTACTTTTCATGCATTTGGAGTATATCCCTTGCAGCTTCTCCTCGGTTCCATCTTGGGCTGAGCAGTAACCAGCTCCAGAGTATCTGTCTTGTGAGTAAATCCTGTATTCATTTTCAAGGCTAGAAAGAGCTACAGTGCAAAAGGGGGCAGAGGATTATCTTTTTTTTTCTCCATATATGTGTTAATCCCTCCCTTCTTAAATTATTAAAAATATTTTCTACTAAGCAATGTTCTTACAATAACATGTCAAATTCAAATCAAAGAATTGAATACATACCATTCTAAACTCCATTCTCAGTTTGGGCAAGGCTGTAATACAAATAATACTGCTCTCTCAGAGCTATGTTTAACCTCAGTAAAACCGCCCTAATTAAAACAGTACATTTTCACAGAACTTGAAACATTTAAGCCAAATGATACATAAATAAATATTTTTGTTGTCTGCCCCGTCACCTTTCCCCTGTCTCCATTTCTAGCTAAGTTTATCATAGCTTTTCTAGGATAGGAGGATATTATGCTTACTCACTCTGTGTCATAATTACATGCTTTTCGTGCAGCAAAGAGTAAACACACAGCTTCTTTTTAAAGTAATGTGAAGATGTATTAGTTATTTTATGAAAACTTTATCAGGGTAAACCTAAAACAGAGGAACATCCATGTTCTGTAAAAGAGGAAGTTTTGGTGTGCTCCGTTCCAGAACAAGCCAGCAAAACTAAAAGTATTTTTTGCCATCCAAAGAGAATTGACATAAATAATGGAATTCACTTCCTTTGTGTGTGCACACATGTGTAGATGCATATGTATGGGCAATTATAAATATTATGAGGTGCACATATTTGTGCATATGTATTTGTGTGCACTTGGTATGTATGTAAGGTACAGTGCAGGATAAGCAGAGATACCTGTTTTAATGGTAAAAGAACTAGGCTAGGTCATGGGAGGCGTCTATGGGAGCTGTGCTGGTCAGGACTTACTCTCTTAGCTCTGAAGTCCCACAAGAGCGGGGCATGTCTAAAACTCCAGCTTGATCAGAGGGTGCTGCCTGTCTCTGTGCTGTGTCATATAACTAGGTAGCCCTTCAGCTAATAGGGCACACGAGGAGTCCCTAAAGCGTCCCTTTAGGGTAAAATGTTCCTCTGTAACGTGCACACAGGAATTGTGTGTAGCATTGGCAAGACTCTCACTGAAATTAGGCAGCAGTATAGATGCTGTCACTGCACACTGTGCACATTTGCACTCTGCACTGGAAAAACTGTTTCACGGAGGCTTTCTTTAGATATCCAAGTATCATTCTTTCAAAAACATGGAGAAATCCCTAAGGCCCGATAAAATTAAATAGAGGAAAATTACTTATTCCAGTTCATTTGCCCAAATTAAATATAAAACTCTTTTCCAGCATCTTTTGAAAGTTGGGCAACCGCTTTCTTTGCTAGAGATCATCCCAAGGTTAGAGCTTAGTGACTGTGCAGCTCATTCTAGTTCCTCTGTTGTGAACTCCATAAGGAGGTAGCTGCAAAGGTTTATATAAATAGTGTCTGTGCTCAATGCCAGTTTGAGAAGTACTTTAAAAGTTGCTCTTAAGTATACCAAAGAGTGCATTCCAAGCCAGGAAGGTAGGAAAGTGGATGAATAGATGTACATCACTTAGATTGTTTTTTCTGAAGCAGAATGGAGTAGTGGAAAAAATAACAAGGAGCTTCCCAAACCAAAGCAATTGCATAATGCCTGCAGAAGCAGCCTCAGGAATACAGTTTGAGAACAATGGTTTGCTGCTAAAGGGCTTGTTCCATGTGAAGCTGAGAAACTGGTTAAAGTAATACAAGCACTAAAAGCCTGTATCTTAGTCCCTCCTAAGTGATTACTCGTACAGGAAACTCACTTTGCCATTACTCTGGTGGCTAAACTACTGTTTTCTTGCTAACCCAAATGTCATGGGCTATGGTAATAGCAAACGGTGTGATCAAGCTGAAAGAGCTTGATTTTATGCTTTTAATGAACAAGGAAAGATTTAAGCTGTGTTGGATTTTATGCTCCGTAGGGAGGGTGAAAGGTTCTAATTTTACATACAAATGTACATATGTTTTGTATGATATCTCAGAACTTGCACAAAATATTGCAGTATAAAACTAATAGACTTTGCTATGATGACATCAGTAGTGTACAGGCGGGTCATTTTTCATAATTGTCCTGATTGATGCATGATATGAACAGGGCACTCCTTGTAATTAAGCTGAACCTCTTACTTGATGCCATCAAGTAGCATGATGCTTTTGGACAGGAATTCAATGATGTGTTGAAGAACTAACTCCGGAGAGAGGGTTCCTTTATTTCTCCCTTCCCTAATTTCCCATTGCTCAACTGCTTTCCATTTCACCAGCATTTAAAAATTCTGACCCTAGACCAATGTCTACGGTACAAAGCACTGTCACCTCCTTCACATATTTCTGGCACGTGGAGCCCACTGTCTGTGTGGGCTGTGCTGGGGGTCGTAGAGCTGTCTGTGTGGTGCTTCTCCTGCGCCTCACCTGCGGAGTACGTAGCATTACCTGCTCTCCTTAGCTCTCCGAGTGCTTGGAAGAGTAGACCCACCACGGAATGTGCTTGTAGGAATAGAGTTGCTAGAGACCTATTGCCTTTGACTAGGGCCCAGCTGCAGACACTGCAGAGCAGGACACATTACAATTAGTATCATGGATTCAATCATTTTGTGTTTGCACAGATGCCTTGCAATGCTGATATAATTTGATACTGAGGTTCTCAGGGCTGGTTCCGATGGTGGTATGTGGCCTGTCTGTCAGTACGGAGTTCCAAGCACGGCCTCGGCTCTCTTCCTGTGGATCAAACAGGATGCTCACATGCCTATATGAGTAGCCGTTTAAATAAATGTGGTATCTTCTGTATTTGTATGTAGGATGAGAGAGTTGCAACAAAATTCCTCCAGGAATAGTGAGAAAATGTTAAGAGCTGGTTAGGAAAATGTGAAGAGGGTGTGTTTCCTGAAATGCTGCTTGAATGGGAATGGAAGAGTTGCTGATGAAAGGAATATTGGCATAAATGAAATTAAAGGTGGGGAAAAAAAAAAAGAAAACTTTGGAGATGGTCACCTTCTTAGGATGAGTTTGAAAGGTGGATTCTTTTGAATACTTGTGAAGAAAAAGGGGAAGGTTCTATGATTTTCTGAGATAATGTTTACAAATGTTTAATTAGTATATTTAATCTCTCTTTGAAGTATATTGCTTCTCAGGTTTTCTTTTAAAAAGAGTTCTTTCTGTCAATAGGCATTTATATCTGTTCAGACAGCTGCATCTATGCACAATTTTTGTGTGCAAAAACTATTGACTCAACTTGAAGTACAGGCATTCTCAGTGTGCAGTTTTTTTTTCTTTATTTTTTTCCAATGCAAGTAAAAGAAAGAGGTAGTGACTTGGTTACACATTTTCCAGCAAACCTGTTTTTTGCTTTTCAAATTCTGCATGAAGCTTTGTCCATTCTTGCAATGATATTTTAATGAAATCTGTAACATATAGATTCACATGTGCTGTCTAGAGATCAGGAGATCTCTAGGCCTTATAATGTGGAAAATTTATGCTTGCTTAAGAAGTGCCCTTATGGCTGGGGCGTTAATGTTCTTTAGTGATAAGAGACCGATTGGGAAAAAAAAAAAAAAAAAAAAAAAAGATCAGCTCCTTTCAGCAGCCTACTCGATAAAATTTGAGTTAAGCTGTGAACTGGATAATTTAATATCACTTTAAAAAATAGTATTATTCTTCTATATTTCTGTTTTTGTTTGTTTTACATTGTACAGATGATTTTATGACCAGTCTTAGAGATCACAGCAAATTCAAAAAGCATTTTCCAAGGGTGTAAGTTCTACAGTTTAGGTACACACTGTTTAAAAATATTTCCATTTGACACTCTTACTCCACTGGGTATCTTCAAGACTTTGTGTTATGACATAAGCTGAGAACTCAAGACCCCAGTTACTTCCCTTTTTTTTCCCCCTCATTTTATTGTCACCTTAAATTTAAAAATAACCACCCTCCCCAAGCTATCTCTGTTTCTATATTAGAATTTTTAATGGCCTTCACAGATTGGCTGAGGATGGAAGGGACCTCTAGAGATCATCTACCCCTTTTATCACCTTTCCCTTCCTCTCATTTTGAGAGATGAAGTTTTGTGAGCAGATGATACGAACATTGTGCTGCTTTGCATCAGTTTCCCTGCCAGCTCCCTGCATCCTCAGAAGCTTGTGTAGATAAGCTGTAGCAGTGCTCACTTCTTCTCTGGGGGAAAACCACTGTAAATTCCTCTTCTATATACATAGAAGTTTGGCTCTACAAATTAAAAAAAAAAAAAAAAAGCAGCCTTAATGCACAGTTTAGCTCAGCTGTTCCTCCATGCCTGTTTGCCCCTAGGAATCTGTTCCCAGGTACGTACTAGATCCACACCTCTCTCCCTGAGGAGCCATTTCCTTCCTCTCCACATCTAGATAAATCCATAGAAAGACCTGAGTCCAACTCAAAGCCTAATGCTAAAGCTCACTGTAGGTCTCTGATTTCAAAAATTTCAACATTTACTGATGCACTGGCTTGTATGAGCCAGTCACGGCCTCATTTCTAAAAAGCTTTTAGCTAAGGTTCTCAAGATGAGTTTAATCTTATCAACATGCTTAAACCGAGCAATACCTTTCTGTTAGGTCCCTTAAAAGTACCAAGACAGCTCATGCACTGTAGTGGGCAATATTTTGAGGCAGTGTGCAACGAGGGCCATGGGCAAAGGGAGCCAGAACATGCAACGGGGAGATGAAGAAATGAAGGAAAAGAGTTGCATGATAGTATCTTCTCCCAGTCTCATCTGTGGTTACTCTCAGGGGAAGAAAGGTAGTCAGACAAAATTACTCAGTATGTTTTTAGAAGGCTTTACAGCATAGAGCTGCAAATGGATCATTTGAAAACCACTGCAGGTATGGGCATAAAACCTCAAGCTACTGAATGATTTAGGACTAGCAATAATTTAACGATTTTTATGTAATTATATTTATTAAATAGGAACTTTTATTGAAACAAAGCTTCATGCCATTTTCTAACTCTTATATTTCACAGCTTTCTTAAAAAAGAACTTTTATAAACTGTAGAAGGGCTTCCGTGCTAATAAGTGTTTTTTTAATTTAGGTAAGTCTGAGCAATTAATTGTTCACACTTTCATACAAGTAAAAATTTCAAAATCCTTTGAAGTCTGTTGAAACCCCACCCATTTTATAGAGTTTTGCCCTAACACATCTGTTTATGAGATCAGAGACCAGAATAATTTAATTATCCATATTATTTTTTATTCATGAGCATGAGTTTAAGGGTTTAATTATACACTATTAGCTGGATTTTTTTCTGAGAGGCTGCCCCATTTGGCCAGAGGTGTAAGAGTCCACTTAGTCTGGCCAGAATCACAGCTCAGTGGAACTGGGATTTATACCCCATTTGGGCATGTTGGAAAAAATCTTACCTACAATACCATTATAGTATTTTTAATATCATTTTATACCATTTATGGTATAAATATTTTGTACCATTTATACCATTTATTTAATACCATTTTTACAAACTTCAGAACTTTTCTGTATAATTGCATTTTAACTTTAAGCTTTGGCTAGATTTTCTTTTCATTTGAACTCTCCAAAGAAGACCAAAAGCCTGTTTTTGTTAGTGTATAAGCTAAAACAGGCACTCTGCATGTGATTAGACATGACAAAATACAAATCTGAAATTTGAATTCACGAATCTTTCCCTGCCCACTGTGTCCTTACAAAGTTGGTCGTAGTGTTCAAGCATGGTTTTGGTAGCTTTTGAATTGAAGCAAGTTCTGGAGTTTCTTCTTGTTCCTCATAAGGCATTTCTGAAGCCAGGCTGCCTATGGCACTTCTAGGAGCTCTTTTCCTCTGCTGATTCCCTCTTCAGCAGGATTGTTTACTTGTCCGAGGGAAGAGTAGTCTTCCACTTACATGATGAAGTTCCATGCAATTTATTAATTTTCCACTTTTAAATCCTCTATAATATACAAATTGAGTACAAAAAAAAATCATTGCAATACTTTAAAATTGCAGAAGTTTGCAGAAGTACACTTGCATTTACTTTCAGCGACAGCAGAAACGGTAACCTCTTAGAGCAGGGAAAGGCAAAGCTAAATGTTTTCACAAACGTTTCGTCTTTGTATCACATCATCTGCTGTGATGATATGAGTGACAATGAAAAAAAAATCCAGCAGAATTGCTTAACCCCCCCCCTACTTCTACCTCTTATGTGGTAGTCTAGCTCAAGAAGGAAATTTTTCTAGCTAAGCCATTGGATACGCACTCACATAGAGAGGGCAGGAGACTACAAGACTCCAGAAAGCTGGAAATGGGGAGCTTGTTCCGTGACTAAGCATTACTCACGTTGTTGTTTCTGTGAATCAAGCTCCAACCCATGGGCATGGCACAGGGCGCGTATTAGTGCCTAGGAGCCATGGCCAACATTGTCATTACTTGGAAAAGAAACTTCATAAACTTCCACTCCTCACTTCACTGTGTATCCTTCAGGAAGGGCATTTGTGTGTCCTCACATGAGAACGGGTCAGAGCTGGATTTCAGACAGAACAGGCACTGCAGCTGCTCCCGGAATGCTAACTTTCTTTGAGCAAGTCATGTCCTGTTGAATGGTAACCCAAACTAGCGAGAAAAGAGAAGCACAGAGACAACTACCCTTCTGAGACACTAGTCTTGATTATTGGTTTGTTTTTGTCTTTGCTAAGAGCTGTACCATGCACAGAATGCAGAAAGCATGCGCTTCAAGGACCTGCTTGTGTGGTGGAGAACCAGGACTCACAGAGGGAGCAATTTGTGAGTTTAGTCAGGAAATGAAGGCTTGAAAGAATCATAAACTTGCAAAGGGTTATGCTGTGCTTGTGTATATGTATAACATGATGTTACACAAGGGACACAAATGTTGCAGGTCGGGAGAAATACTCTGAAGTTGTGCTAAGACTCAAGTTTGAATGGTGAGGCCCACTGCAGATTTCTCAAGTAGAATTGCCTGTGTGTGTGGTGGGCAGTCTGGACTCAGGCCTCAACTTGAATGGATATGTAAAACAGAGGGATTTGCAATAAAATTTTCCTGAAATACCTTTCTCATTATTGCTCTTCAGGAAGTTTTATTCCAAAGGCTGCAGTCCTTGCAACTTCTAGATATTTCCTGCATGCACGCAGGAGGAGGATTCGGTAAGCCCTAAGTATTTGCTCGAGATGCAGTGATGCTTTCTCCCTAATTGCACACCTGGCAGGCTGGTGCACTGACATTTAACCCAGTCAGCCAAAGTACTGGAAGCTTCTGAGTCGCACCAAGTTGCGTCAGTGTTCCATTTCTGGCAGACTTTCTGTGCCAGAACTGTGTTCACATTCCCAGCTTACGAGCTGTTCCCTACATGGGAGCCCTGCTTTCTTCATCCAAAAAACCAGTACCACTCCCAGCAAAATTATTTTTTTTTAGCTTGAGTGAGCTAATTTCTGCCCAAGTAATTGTATAAAGTCTCCTTCTCTTACGCCCACCTTCTCATATTTCTTCAAAAGTACAGGATCTAGTCTTGATTGTTAAGAATATTTAAAATACAAGACTTTTTACATGCAGGAATAACAAGGTCAGTAACAAGGGAAAGAATTCAACATTAATTGAGCTGTCAGTAGTGCTAAACGACAAAGGTGGATGGTTGGTACGATATGTGGGTGCAGAATTCCCAGCCCCTAATCCCTATCCCTCGCTTTGCTGCTTGGAAATGCTGCTGCGTGTGCCTTCCCTCTCATGCTTCCTGTTATCCCAACCATTTCTCTTACCACTTGCTTTCTCTTCAGCTTGCTATTAGAGCACTTAGCAATTAGAAGCTCTCTGGAACAACTGTTGCCAGAGCTGAGCGCAGGATGACACTTGAGCGTCTGGATGCGAAGCTGTATGCGGCGTGAACCGCTGCGCTGACGCCGTGGGGAGCAACGGCTCTCCTTTTCGCCGGCTCATTTCTCCTCGCTCACTGTTTTGCCCTTCTCAGCAGGGTCAATTAGCCCATGCTGAGCCCTGCGCTACTGTAGCAGAAACATTTCTGATGCACTAAAGCTATGTGGGTTATCTCTGCACTAGACTACGGTATAGACATCCCAAAAATATATTACTGGGTAAATTACCCGGCTTTGCCGCCTTACAGCATCAGTTAAAGCATCATAAAATTTGGCCTTCTGTATTATGTGCATGTGTTTTATTTTCTGAACTCTTCATTATTAGCAATGAAACTGCCTAATGTGCTACCCACTGCTAAGTATTATATAAAAATATCTCACTGCTAAATGTGATGGTTTTAATTACTCTTTTTTTATCCCTCATTACTAACATAGGTTTTCAGTGGAGAAAAAAGGTTGGGAGGAGTTGAGTGCTTTTTATATCTTTGCAAATATTTACTGTTAATGTTAAGCAAATGTTAGCCTATCAGAAGGAGACATAAATAACCATTGTGCTTTTAAAGTATTAAAATAAAGAAGGGGAAATTCTAGGAGATTCTGGGGACGGAATCAAAATCCATTGAGCGTGCCAGCCCACGTTCAATTCTGACAAGTCAAGCTAGGTAGTTTAAAGCGATGCAGCGATGAGTTGTTGAAGTTACATGATGTTGAGCCTGATCCTTCAAGCAGCTGCAGTTGAGGGGGTTTTTGTACCCAAGCAAAACCCAAGAGACATCTCTGAAGTTTGGGTGGTGCCATCACCAGCGCAGCATCCAGAATCACTGCACAATGGGCTTGTATCTGTATTGCTGTCAGATTCCTAAGTTTGCCTATTTCCCTTCCAGTTGTGAAATGAGCAAAAGAGACCTTCCCACTTTATCATCTTTAATTAGCAAAATGCAACCTGCTGCTGCTATTCAACTTTGCTCCTGGTTTATCCTTCTCCAGCCTTTTAGAAAAGCTGCCATCTGATGTACTCAACTGCAACGGGCAATGCTGAAATAAGCAGGACTGGCATCGCTGTCAGCAGCTTCCCTGGAGCACTTTGCTGACACTGATGTGTTTGAAGAAGTTAATTCTTCTAACCTCTTGTAATTTATCCTCCTGAAAAAGAGTAACAAGCGTTAGTTGTTTTGGGAACTTTTACCACGTAGTTTTGCAATAGGTCAGTTTTGTTCTTGTGCTTTAGTTGCATGAAATATGTGGACACTGAGTGTGCTTAGCAGTGCGCTAAGCTGTGCTTCAGGAAAGGAAACTGTGCTATGCAGCAGCATCAGTAATTAAAAAAATGTATCTCTGCTGAGGCACATGTGGAAAGAAAAAAAAAAGAAAAAAGAACACAGCTTTAGCAGATTGGTTTGTATTAGCAGTATTAAATATAACTGTCACCATGGCTTAGAAACACTCTGTCTACTATAGAGGTTGCAATAGGAAGAGCTGTAATGTAAGCAGGCTTATTTTAAAATCCTTGCTTTAAAGAACAGATAAAAAAAGCACATTAGGTAAAAAATATTCATGCCATAACAACTGGTATCAGGAGAACATTTTCTTGAATGTGAGAAACTGTAACAAATACAAAATAGTAAAAACTCAGAAAAATAACCACCATAATAGCTCATGGTTCCGAGCAGCTGATAATGAGCAATATGCATGGGCAAGAAGCTTTAGATGTAAATGGGAACGAGATAATTAATTGAAATCGGTCATATACCTCCTTATGCATTTCTAAAATAACACTGCCCTAACAAATGTCCAAACGACCAGCTTTTTTTCTTCAGGCCACGCAAACAGGGCTACAAGTGTCCTGGTCCTTCCACCACCCTGTTCTTCAGACCAGCCCCAACCACCTGCCTGCGGGCTCCAGCGTTTCCCATGCCCTGGTAGGGACCCTGTTAACTCAGTGAGCACCAGCGCCTTACTCTTAGCTCGAGGGCGCTTTGTTTGCCTGTTGAACATGCCACAGATTCCTCTGTGATATTTGGTGCTTCCTTAGTGTCTGTTTTTATAGGGATTTAAAAAAAAAAAAAGAAAAAAAAAACTAAGTATAAACATCTTTAGAAATATTTGTACAAGGTGGTGTAATGACATGGCTGAAACACAGTTGGACCAAGTACTGAAGGCACAAGAGGTGATCATTTGGGCTCTTGTTATAAAGTAGTGTTTCTTAGGAATTTTATTCTCCCCCTGTTCCTGGTCTGTTTAACTATACAGTAACAACAGCTACAATAGAAGATAAAAATTGCTTTTCCTTCTACTATGTGATGGGCTTGGTGTATTCACAAGGCTGTTGTTGCATGCGCTGGCTCACGTGGAATTTTCTAAAGATCCGGTTCTCTCATATTTCAGAACAGCATCTTGGCCCTCTTCATTTTTGCTCCCCGTGGACTGGGTTTTCCCACTGTTTTCCGTGGTTCATAGTTACTCAGCAAGTAACTGATGGTGCTGGTACTGCTTATAAAGCAATGATGTTTTACATGTGAATACAGGCGACTGGGTTGAATCGCACTGTGTAATTTCTGGTGACAAATCCCATTGATTTAGAGAAGCTTTCCTAACCCAAAAAAAAAAAAAAAGTCTGCTACAATGTAGAAACGGAAGAGCAAGTGTTGAGATAATTGCTATGAACTGTAAGACCTGCTGCTTTTGGAGCTGGAACTACTTAGCTAGGCTGCCCAGGGCGCAGGAAACTCCTGAAGGCCCAAGTGGGTGAGCGCAGGGCAGCCGCCCGCGAGCCCCGAGCGGGCAGAGCGCCCTGCACGCTGCAACAGCCTGTGTTGGCAGCTGGCTTGGAGAGGCGGGAATTCTCTGGCTGCCTTGTTCAGAGTTGGGAGCCACCACTTTTTTTCCTTTTTTTTTTTTAAGAGGAAAAATTGCGTAGTCCATTTATCAGCAAGAGCGTTTCTTTATGTTAATGTTCCTCACTTGCCAGTACAAGCATTGACATGAGCTCATGGCAGGAGTTCAGCGGATGCTGTACTTCTGCAAGTGGGGAAAAAAGAGAAAATGTTACAAAACTGGCGAGCTTTGCTGCGTTTCTCGTTTGTGTGGCCTGACATGTTCTCCGCTTTCCTGAGCAACTGCCCTTACTAGATGGAAAGCCCACTTCTTTGTAGAGAATTCACTTAGTGAATTAAACAAGTAGCTTTTTTTCCTTGTAAACTAGAGACAACAGGAACTGACATTATTTAAATAACTGCAGATACATACTCATTGTGCAGAGAGAAAGCAGCATAATATTTAAAACTGTTATGTCTGTCATCCTGAATTTCACACATGCTTCGTACATAACAGATTGTTCTTTGAGATTGGGATGCACTAATGTTAGGTTTCTTTTTGTTGTTTTGCAAAATGTGCTTCCAGCAAAAGTGTCGGTTTTCTTTAAATTGACACCGAGGAGTGAACTTGTGGTTCCTCCTGTAATCAGCATGTTCCCTTTAGTTTCCCTAGAGTCAGGACATAACGTTTGGGCTTGGGAACCAAGACTCACAGCTGGCTGCATGCTTTATGTAAAGAAATGTGGAAAATATTTATAATGTGAGCATGTACATCTCTAAATATTACTTAATAATACTAAACTGTCTAGTTAGAAATTTCCAATGTGTAATGGGTTCACTTTTGAGGGTTTTTCCAACTGAAAACCCTTGATTTTTCATTTCCAAAATGAAAAAACAAGCTAGTTTGAAATGCTGTACTGCAAATTCAATTTAAGAGAACTTGAGGTCAGTTTATGGTTCAGTACTGTCCATGTAATTTGGTCAACACGAGCTAATCACACGGTTTGCTTGCAGATCATTCCAAAGCGTGGCAGGGATTTTCCAAAGAATGTGACGAGTTGAGCAACCCCATCCCGTCATGGCAGTGGGCAGTGAAGGCTCTAGCCAGAGCTCTCGACTCAAGTATAAACTTTTGCCAGTTCCACCCCAATGTAAGGTCATTTATTGGAGTTACGTGATGCAAATATAACCAGCTGGCTCTGACCTGGCTATTTTGAGCTTGTTGCGGAGCAGGCAACAAAGTCTTTATTTCCTGAGAGGTTCTTCTTGTTGCTTGCCCTTGCATATTAGAGAGTCATCATAATATGAGGTCCCGCTACCTTTTGGTTGGCCTCCCCTGCTTGAGTAACTTCTCTGGGCTGCCAAGTGCAATTTAAAGTACCCCGAGGCTTCTGTAATTTGTGCTGACCAACGTGAAATTGTTCTTCCCTGCTCAGTCCTGTAGAAAAATCAGCCTAGTTGGAGCAAAGGTCCTTGCTCTGTATGCCTGTACAAAGATTTTGGAAGCATTTAAAGCATTAAAAGTGACAGATTCTATCTTCCTGAGTTATGATACCATTGTATTTGCCTTGCAGCCTTTGGCTTACCCATACCACATGACTTTTTGCTTTAAAACTCACCATGGGTCCAAAGTTATTGCAAGTAATGAGATATTTAAAATGCAAAGTGCATCTGAACATTAATGTTTGAGTGCAGTACAGATGTCATGGCCTTTGAGTCTTATTTTTATCAAGGTATCCAAGGCTTTGTGTAATGATGCAAAAGCCAAATATCTGTTTTTATCAAGTTTTGCTGTTAATATTTTTTGGTGAGAGATGAATGTCATTTAGAGAAACAAGTTATCAGAGAAACAGGACCAATATAAGCATCCAATTTTTCTAGTTTTGGAAATTGCGACACATCGAAATTTGCAGAAAAAGAGGTTGTGTTTAGATGCTCCTTTATATTTTTCTCATTTAGTGTTTTGACTACTGAGATGTGATTATCACAAAGTGAGCCTAGTGAAGTGAATCCATATTTCACTCTGTTAGCTGATTCTCCATTTATATATAAATATTGTCATATTACTGCTTTAAACTGAGAGAAAGAGGAAAAAATACTAGTGTTCGGATTGTGAGGAGCAGTATGAGGGACTGTAAAGAGGCCAGATGGGCTCCAACGGTCATGGATCCAGCATCTCCCAGCGTTTGCAGTTATGCTGGGTCTCCTGCAGTTGAGCAGTTGTCCTTCAGCCTTCATTTGTCAGGACAGACACCCACACTGTTGAATGAGAACTGTTCTTAGATCCTCTTTTTCTATGCCCTTACCCAAGCAAACATACATATATATAACACATACATACATACATACATATATATATATATATATACACACACGGTCTTTTGGATGCACCAAAACCTTAGGTTGTTTTCAGGAGGATTGAGAAAAAGATGTAACACTTGGGATGCTTCCCTGCCTGTTGTGTTGTGCTTTGCCTGTTGCAAAAGAAAAAAAAAAAAAAAAAAAAAAAGGTGCAAATCTCTGCTGCTGAGTTGTTTTGAAATTCTTCTCTGTATGTTTTAGTCATAGCTTTAGAGATGGACTTGGTAACCAGTATCACTGAAGCAAGACACATCGGCAGCGAAACCGAAGGTTTTGATAAACATTACTTTGGGGCCTGGATGGCCAAGCAAACACAGCGCTGTCAGACTGCAGCTGCTCGTGTGGTTCCCCCTTGTGCAGCTGGAGCATTGCTCTTCCCAGCAATTCTGTGATGCCTTTTGGATTCTGACACATTTTGGTTGATTACAGATAGAAATAAGCTGACCATAAGCAAAGCTCTTGTCAGGCAACTTTCTAATCAAATGCAAAATAGGAGGTAAGCAAAATACCTGCAGTGCACATTTTCAGGATGTGTGCAAGTATCTGTGTGTGCACATAGCTTGCAGTTGGTCCTTGGTTATGAATGTAATATTAAAAGAAAAAAAGTTAAAAAAAGGAAAGAAGAAAAGTAGTGATGGCAGAATGTGCAGCCACATCAGCATTTTCTTAGAGCTGCACTGTTCTTATTTCCGTTTTGTCCCAGTTGATGTTTGAGTTCAAGTCTCTGAGGTCATGTCTTAAAAGAACATCGAGGAGAATAGATATTCTCAGACATTTCAGCTGAGCAGAAGTAAGAAATGATCTGCAGTGAAAATAAAACTCAGTTGTTTTTTCCTGTTTCCTGTTTTGAGCTCGGCTCCGTGAATTGACTGTGAAATGTTTAAAAAGCGTTCAGCAGAGGAGAAAGATTTATTGAGCTAGTACTGCACCTCAAAGGCTTTGTTGGGAAAGAGCAGTTCAAGCACAGAAATAGAAGTTGCCTAACATCTTCCCTCACAAGGCATATGCTTGGTATTTTTGTGTGTTTATTTTCCAAGCTTTAATTTTATGGATTGAAAGTCCTATGCTAGTCTGTGGATGCCCTTTTAAGAAATTACATCCAGAGATCCTCTTAAAATGGAATTCCTGGCCCTAATCCTGATCCTCATGGATCAGCCAGAAGGGTCTTTTGTGACTATTACGATAGTCACCAGCCGCTTCTTACTGTGTGTTGTGTCTGTTATGGTTAGCTTTACAGATTTCAAATGAGATGATAATGCAGCAGAGAATCACAGAACCACAAAACCATACAAACGTGGAGGGATCTACCCCTGCTACTCTGGGAGACGACAAACCATTCCTACATGTTTGTGACAAATATTTATCCAATCTCCTTTAGACAAATGGCAACACTGTGCAACATTCAGTAGCAAACCACTTCTTCACTTTTACTTCTAGGAGGTTTTCTCAAATACAAATCTTTCCCGGTGGAGTATAACACATTGTATTTTCCACCAAGGGAAATACATTACAGCACAGAAAAAATGCTATTTGTCTGTTCTTTTCGATAGCCCTTTACCTGGTAGGATATTGCTAAAACAAGACCCCTTTTGAGAGAAAAAAAAAAAAAATCAGTCTTTCTGAGGAAACACATTTATGACACCTCTGGTTGCCCTTATTGCTCTCCCGCACGCTTCCTTTTTTCAGATATGTCAAAACTAAATACACCCTGCTGCTGTGATTTTAGTAATGCTGTCTAGAACAGAGCCATTGCTTCCCTTGTCTTGTAGAATATACTGCTGTTCATACTTCTGACATCTACCCTTCTTGCAACAGTATACAGTTACAACTCATGTTCTGTTTAATGGGAACTGCAGTATTTTCCAGATTTCTGCTGAATTGATAGCTCGCCAGTGGGCCCTAGTGTTTATGTGGTTGATTTTCTGTATTTGCTTTCCTTGCATTGCATCCCGCTGTGTAATGCAAATACTGTCAAAATACTGTCAATTACTTTTATAAGCCAAACCTGCAACCTCATGAAAGAATGAAAGTTTATTTGATGATGCTGTCCAGAAGAACATTTTGAGTTTTTTTTTTTTAGTTCTTCATAATTAAATGTTTTATCATGCCTCATATCAGTCCAGTTACATCTAGTTAAAAGGCTTGGCCATCAGTTAGATCATGTTGTTGCCCTTTCTGGCTTTTGAGACAATCCAGAGATTTCAAATTTCCCCAGTGTTTCAAGATATACTGAAAACAAGTGTCAACAGGCTAATCCTGTTGGCAGGTATATTTTTCAGGATTCTTGCATGGAACTTTTCAAGGTGTCATGATGAAAAAATGTTTTTCTATTATATTGTTCAGTGTCATCTGTGGTTACTAATGGACTGGAAAATGTTACATTTAACTTGTATAATGCAAGCCTGGGATAAGGAGTACACATTCAAATTATTACATTAAAACACTGGGAAAAAAAGTATATTGAATCAATTTATAATTCAGAATGATCTTGACATCTGAGATCCATTCTGAGCAAGTAGTACAGTATTCAGTAGGGACATGTGGAAAGAATTGCATCTTGCCAGGAGTTATTAGCTATGCAGAAATAGGATGGGGAATAACTGGCAGTTTTGCAGTTCTGCATAAAAAGATGATAAACTAAGCGTGAGTCGACACCTTTGCACGCTATGCCACACAAGTCACGTATTTGGAAATATCCTTGAATAAAGCAGCCTCTGTGCTTTAGTCATCTACCCGGAGTAGTTATTGCCAAAGGCTTTGGACTCCACAGCTCAAGATACGTATTAACAAAGTGGAGAATTCATTGAGATTGACAACAGTCTTGGATATGTGAGTTGCTCAGGCTTATTGAAAGATCTCGGACTGTTTAGCTTAAAGGAAAACTGAGAGGAAAATCCTAACAAATTGCAAGCATGGAAAGAAATGTGTCAGCAATATCCCAAGTTGATGCTAATTAAGCCAGAAGTAACACGCGTGAACTGCACCAAGACAGATCTAAGTTAAATATTGGGAAGCATTTGCCAGAGGTAAGGACTAGGAAGCCCTGGAAGAGTTTTCTGGGAGAGATTATATATTTGTTATCGGGCTAGAGAGGCATCAATCAGTAATGACTGTTGGGCATGGTTTATCATACCTTAGAGTAGATGGAAATCTGAAAATGTCTCCAAGATTTCTTCCAACCCTGACTTTGTACGATGTTGTGATTTGATATGCATATAATCTCATTTGCTTCTAAGCACAGAACCAATATTTACTGAGTCCATATGCCTTTACTGCCTTGTATTAATAGTTTTACTATCTCTGTCTAGTTATGAACATATACTGCTGCTGAAATTTCTGCTTTTTCATGGCATGTTTATAAATTATGTCCTGTTATCTCAGTTCTATCAGCTGTGTTTATAAGGAAAGAAATATGTTTAACTTCCGATTCAGTTTCCAAGTTTTCTAGCTTTAGCTCTACCATTTGTTATCTGTAAGCAGTGCTGACTGGCTGTATCATTTCTTCCTGAATTCTTGATTCTAAGGTTGATCAGATGTTTAGTCAAGGTAATCTTACCTAATTAACCTAATATGATTACTCAAATGCTTTGTAAGTTATTTCTGTTCCTCTCTACCTGTGGAATAGTAGTACTGCTACGTTAGAAGAGCTTAAGAACGTTTTTCCCCTATACCAAGAAGACATTCAGTAATATCTGTATGGCAGAAGTTACATATATGGTTTTGTATATCCCAGTGCTGGGTTATGCCATTTGGGGATCTTTCTATAAATGTTTCTTTTTCACAGATTAAGAAAATGCTTGCCTTAATTTAATTTTGTGAAATCCTATTCAAACTCCTTATGATTCATTTTCCCTACATGCCAGCATAGCTCTTTGAGTCAAGGCTTAAAGGAATAAATGCAAGACCTCAGGTTGGTTTTACATTTTTAGGTAACTCTGAGAGGTCAAATCAAATCGTTCAGGAAACAGTGCTTCACCCTATAATTTACTGAGCTATAACACAGGAGGAGTCTTATCAAGGATTGATACAATGCAGAGACTTCAGCATTCTGCATGAAGCAGCAGAGGTTTAGGAAGAAGCATGACAATAACTTTAAGACCACATGAACAATACTGATAAAACCGCTTAGATAATATACACCTTCCCCTGGCCTTCAGTATGTAAGGTTCTCAAAGCTGCTATCCATATACCCATTGCTTGGATGGAATCAGGATATATAGACCTGAGGCTTTACCTAAAGGGAACAGGTCAGGAGAAAGAAAAGAGTTTTAGTCATCAGCTACAATATCATTCCCTTCAGTAAAAGGTTTCCAAGCAGTATGAGCCATGTCCGATTGTAGTTCAACAATGCTCTCAATTTCTCCTTGGTGTTAAATGTTCCTGTAGCTCTATCTGTGATGACTGAAGGCTAATGCTTGCTATAATATTAGATAGCAATGTGGCATCTGGTATTCGTGAAGATTTTTTGAGGCTTTGTTTGGCTTGCAAACTTCATGCCTGTGTAACAATGTAATAATACCTAGAAAGAATTCTAAATAAAATTGAGTGCTACAACATGCACCATAGTCAAGGACAGCCATATCTGATCTTTACATGGATCTTCCACAGAAATGGAACAAGTGTAATGCTTGCTTTCGAAGTGTGGTGTAGTCTGTTGTTAGTATATCTAGAAGACTATATATCAAACAGAATTAAGGTTGTGGTCTAGCCCTTTGTCATTATGAAATTTTCTGTAATGAAAATCTCATCTACACTAGAAATATGAATTTCTCTGGTGTGAGTGTCCTCAAGAACTAGTGATTATTGTAAATGTTGCCACCTTCCATTCTGAGCTAGGTATGCCTTTTCTGACAGGTTTTCTTAATATCAATTCATTGAAAAGTAAATATTTAAATGAAAATCTAGCACATACAACCAAAATGGCCCAAATTTCTTTCCCTTTCAGGGCATGGAAGATAAATCACAATGCAAACATGAACCTTGTTGCTTAATGTATTAATGGAAAATGGCTATTGTCACAATACAAAGCACCAAAGAGTGGGAGGCTATGATCTCTCCGGCTGATCTCTCCAGGTTGAGAATTCATTAAATTCTGATGCTGTGGACTTGGGAAGGGGTGTGTGTTGGCACAGCTGGCATGGCGGCCTGTGCTAGGGACACGCTCAGCCCCAGGTCAGAGTCTGTTTTGAGGTAGTTGCTGCTAAAACCTGCATTGTCCCCCATGCAGTTATAGAGCAAACCAGAACTATTTCTGGTTTGGTTTAAAAATGCTCTGCTTAGGTGGTGGCCTGAAATGAGTCTTGAGCCGTTCTGCATTAATTCACAGTGGGAAAGTAGGTGACCAAGGCCATAATTTGTCACTGGACCTGAATCATGCATGCAGTATTCATGGATTTGGCCCTCTACTTGGAAGCAACGGGAAATAAAATCATAGGAATTACCTGGACACTTACTGCTTTGATTTTGTACCCTTCTGCCAAAGGATGCAAAGAAATTTGTTGTACGGAACAGCAGTATTCCAGAACAAGCAAGAGGAAAGTGGGAATGCAGAAGGAACCAGAGTGAGCAACGTGAAGCCCTGTGAGGAGTAATGCACTAGATGAAGCTCCACATAGGAGCCATTTGTCAGCTGAAGTTGCAAGTAAACATAGAACAAAGAACTGTTTGCAGGCGATTCTGAGATCCACGTGAGAGATCAGATCTTCTCTGAGGGTTATACTCAAAACTATGTTGAAGTGTAAAAACACCGAGCTTTCACTTAATTAAAAAAAAAAAAAAACCCAAACTAGAATATTTTCAGGATAGGTTTGATTGTCAAACTCCCCACAACATCAGAAAGATAATAAATATCATCCTGAGTTTATATAAGAAGGGTGTTATTTTAAATTGTAGTATGTTGTTTACATACAGGTCAGGCACAATTTATTGTAAATATGTTGTCAGATTAAGATTTTTTAAACAAGTAATTATTTGCAAATATCTTCCCATTCTCTGCACAGCTTTGCAATTAATAGAAAATGGATCAGTATGTTCTAAGAACAAATATGTAGTACCTAATACAAGAGAATGTGACTTTCTTCCACACTAAAGCCAACATTGCAGTGCACAGAAATACCAAATCTGGAGAGGAGCAAACTGCTATTTAAGAAACAGCCTGGAGTGTGTGAACATTAAGAAACTAGTGTAGATTTTAGCCAAACTTGCCTATTTTCATTTTTAGCAGTGTTTCCGCCACTTGGAGGAGAATTTGCTGAGTAAAGGTGGTGACGACTTTCATTACCTTTCTAGGTAGACAGCCTCATTTGTCTGCGTGGAGGTGATGAAATGCAAATACAACTGCAAAAATTCATATGTCTGTCTTTGCCTTTTGCTCTCCTGATATAACAATAGCGGTGTGAGCAAACTCACAGGGTGCCACGGTTCTCTCTGCCTGCCACCAGCTCTGCCTAAGGCAGCGGAGGAGCTCAACAGTTGTTCAGCTTTGTCCTAGACAAATAAATAAATGAATGCAGGTGTGGTTCCAGAGAGGATTTCATAAAACAAACGCCAGAGCAAAGGTGGCGTCTGCCTCCTAACTAAACTAAAAGAGGACACGAGGTATTTGATAAACCAGAAGAGTTGCCATACAGCATCAGACTTAGCTTTCAGTCATTTGAAGCTGTATTTGAAGGCCTTAGAGTTCAAGGCATGTCAATAATAGCACAAAATATGCCTTGAACGCAGTGAGCTGTTTGAAATCTTTCTTGCTTAGAAGGGAACAAGGAGTGCTGGGGCTTGTACTGAATATGTGCTTCTTTTATTAAGAAATCTTTATTTCCTTTAAAATTTTGAACTTTTTTGAACATCATCATTACTGCTAATATTATTTTAATGTTAGCTCTGTAACTTTGTTATCAAGTGTTCTGAACATGTCATGTCAATTGTTTTCCCTTTTTGCTATAAAAATATAAGGAAAAATAAAAGCCTGCCCCTGCAGATTTGGGGGAATGGACAGTCTTGAAGATAGTGCAAAGAAATGACTTCAACTCAGCATAGTGAAGGAGGAGAAGTCAATGGGAATATGTTACTGTTGAGGTGAAAAGAGAACTTTGTAGGAATGAAAAGAAAATTAGTGATCAAAACCAAGTCAGGGATGAGAACAAAGTCAAAGACAACCGTCTCCAGTCAGGTAATAGTCGTCCAGAAGAGCAAGAGTGGAAGCAGCAATCAGTCTGTCAGTGTTAGAAGGGAAATGAAAGTTGTAACAAGACTTTGTCAGGAAAAAAAAAGTCAGAAAAAGATGCAAATTTATGCAGGGGAAATGATTTAGTAAGAGTGTCCATAGGGAGTCACAGAAACTTTTTATTAAAATGAGTTTCAGAAGAAGCTATCAGATTTAGAATTTTTTACAAGTCCTATTTGCTGAGAAGATGTTGCACAAGAGCATTTTATTCAACTTAATTCCAGACAATTTTTTTTTGAATTGTTCAAATTTGAAATTCACTGAACAAAAACCTGATAGTTACTCGCCAGAGGCAGAAGTACAAAAAAAAAAATCCTACGTTATGCACAATGGTGCTGTCTGTCATGGCTAAAAGACTTAATTTACAAAATGTACTAAGAAACAAAGGGCTTGCTTGAAGGCTATAGGAGGAGTTAATTTTCTTTAAAAATAATGCTGATAAATATGCAGTTTGGTCCCAGGATCTTTATCGATCTTTATAGGTCTTTTTCCATAACATAGTTATATTGTGAATCTTCATCTTTGATGGAGTTTTGGGATATCTGCTTCTATTCCTGTTGTAGGAAGAGGGGACATACAATAGTTCCAACTGACAGATGGCATGATGGGGTAATGAAAGATGTGTTCCACTAGCATTGGTAAATATTTTAGTTGCTTTGTGTATGTTTTCTAGCGTAAACAAGAACATTCAGTATGTAAGGACTATGTGTGAATAAAACTTACAGGAAGCAGTGGTCTTTCTTCAGTTGTTGACTATCTTTAAAAAATATATGCAGAGTAAATTTTGAAATCCCTGGGAATGATTAATATGGCTCTGGGTATTCCCTGTCCATGTAATTTTTCAGTGTCTTTTCAGAGCAAAGACCTAGGGGTGTTAGTAAGAGTGATGCATTTCTGTGGGTTTCATTTTTACTCAGCTTTCATTAAGTAAATTGAAAGGGAGTGTTCACAGAAACCTCTGAACCTTTCAGAAAGCTTTGTGATAGAATGTGTGAACCACGAATTATAATTGAAAAGACAGATTTCAGCACATTCAGAAGATTTTCAGAAAACAGGTTATACTTGTGCTAAGATTCTTCATTTCAATATAATTACTGAAAGTGCAAGTTATGGTAATGTGCCTTTATTCATAATGCTAATTGGGACCACTCAAGAATACTTTGGGGAAGAAAGATAATTTGAATACCTAAGAAATACTAAAAAATAGGAGAATGAAGCAGACTAGACATTGTGCCTAGGAAACAACCAACCTTAATTGCACTCTGGAGAAGCCTTTTTCCGTGTTGCTTCCTTTTTTTGCTTAGTGCTGTTGTCAGGTGGTGTCACAGTGTAGTTTCTGGCAGAGCTTAAGAGAGCCCTAGCAGGTGCCGAGGTTCTGTTGGAGTCTGTTTTGGAGCTGCTGCACTGCACTGAGTTGAGGCTTCTGGCCTAGAAGGCAGGCGCAGAGGCCGTGGGGTTTGTTGGGCAGGCTGTGCACGTGCTCCCAGGCAAACCCCTGAGAGAGAGGTGCATGGTGAGTGTAACCAGCACCCAGGCTCGTCCAGCATGGGTGTTACACAAGCATTGAGCGTCAACTCACTGAGCGGACCTGACCAAGAGAAGGGCTGGGTAAGTTACACCCTCTTAATAGGGAGAGCAGAGATCACACAGTCTCTAGACACAGTGACTCCCGAGCTGTCCCTTGGGCTGCTCAGTTCTGCGTCATCTCTGGTGTAGGTCAGTGGCTGTAAAGCACATTCAGACCTCAAGGGAGTTTATAGAATCCCTGATCCCTTGTAGAGTAGAGATCTCTATTTTACTATAATTTCCCTATCTTTCATGTCATAGCCTTGTATGCATAATTTGACTCTTTTTTTTCAGCAAGAACTCCTGTGTATAAATAATTGCAGCTTTAATACTTGAGAAGGATAAGGAGAGGCAGAACAATTAAAAAAAAAATAGGAGTGATGGAGTATTTGGCCTCAGTGTGCAAATGACATGTAGTTTCCAAAAACATGAATAGGAATAGTTATCTTACTTTTAAGACTCGCTCGTTTATTTGAAAAAACATATTCCTCAAAATTGAATTTGTGGTTTTGGGAGCTAAGTATAGAAAGTTGCATAATGCCCCTTTAAACGTTGGTGACTAAGAGTGATCGCATCAAATAAATATATGCAAATAAATATAGCATGCATGGAGTTTGTTAAAATATGATTTGTTCCATTGCAAGAGTTTAAATCTCATCAGTGTTTGGTTACACCTAAAATACAATATAAAAAATACACTATGCATGATATACAAGTTTAAATGTTAATTTACTTCAGGAATGATAAGGAGATGGGGAAAAACGTTTGGAAAGCAATGCATCCTATCAAGAGTACTCTGGGAAGAGAGTTAAAGGACTTTTGTGAAGTAAAAAAATATGTATTTGAAATTTCACTGGTTGCTGTTCAAGTTGACCTTTAAGTTTATCAACAGCATTATTTTCCATTTTCTCTTCAGGTGCTTCATTCCGAATGCCTACGCTGCTCTCTTCACAGCTGCTCTGGTGCCACTCATGTGCTTGGTAGTGGTTTTTGTGGTCTTCATTCACGCCTACCAGGTGACCCCACAGTGGAAAGCCTACGATGATATTTTCAGAGGAAGAACTAATGCTGCAGGTATGATAGACAGGCCAACTCCAGGGAAACAAAGTTTTCAGAACACTTCTGGGAGTTTTCAGCTATCCAGAATACCCCAACAGAAACCACAGTTGGGTGAATACCTAAGCACACGTTTCAGATGAAGCAGTGGTCCCTTTGAAATCTGTGAAAATACCTCAGTGATTAAAGTCGTGCATGTGTTTCGCTGTGAAACCCAAGTGCGGATAAGTGATAATTTAAGAAATGAGTATCACTGGTGGTCTAGCCTAGTAAGCAGTGGAGCAGCCCTGCCTGGCAAGCCCTGTTAAGGCTTTGGGCTGCAGCGAGTGGCCGGCAGGGCTCGGGGCAGCCTGTGCACAGCCCTCCCGAGGAAGCAGCGTGGACTGGCTCGTCTCGTGCTGCCCGTGGGACTGGGATCAGGGGTTGCTAGAGCCGGGCTCTTCTGCATGGCCCAGGGCCTGGGCGCAGCCTCTGGCCCTTTCCCTTGGGCTGTAGATGCACTCGGAGACTGCCCGGTCAGAGCAAGTCCCGGCAAGCCGGGGGATTTGGAGTTAATGCTTCTGTTTTGAAAGTTGCTAGTGCTACTTGTAAGCGAAACATGCTTGAAAGAAGAACTCTGTTTCATGCAAAACAGGAAGTGTTGGTTGGTCTGTTCTGTTAGAACAATTTCAAATACAATGATGTTCCCAAAATAAAACCGCAGCAGTGCAGAACAGTGCAGCAGCCCTAGCTGTCTGTGGAAAGCTTAGAATAATTCCTGTCATGGGGGTCTGTGGAAAAACAATTGGTTTTATATGCAAGTCAAGTATGCAGATTTTAGCGGGATTATACCTGTACTGAAACCTGTTGGGTTTCACCCAACTGTATGAAACCAGATAGATTTTATAAACTTTCAAAGGATTCTTGAATCTTTTTTTCTTAATCTGCAGAGAAACATCATCTAAACTTAAAAGGAAATGTAGGATAATACAAAATTCCTTTCAGTAGTCCAGTAGGTGTTCGGATTTATAAAGAAAAGCTGTCTTTTTTAGGATCATGTACTTAGATTTGCAGTGACAATTACAGCATGTAGATGAGGATTTCTGTGTGTTTTACTTTGAACATTTGATGTTTAGAAATATGTTATTTTGGGGGAAAATGAAAATAAATACTATAGATATATGATCAGGAAATTCTGTCAAATATATATTTTTTTTTCTTAAAAGAATATTAACTTGCATAAGAATTATACAAGTATGGATAAGCTCTGATAAACTTAGCTTGTAAACATGATCCTCAGGACCATGCTTTTTTTGTATGTAATATGATTTATTCTTTCATTTATTTCTGGGGATAGAAAAGGGACTTCCTGAAACAATCAAAAGATGACTCTTTATTTAGCATTGAATAATGTAGTTTATTTGTTTATAAATACCTTTTTCTTGCTGTCTGCAAGAATGGAGATTCCGTGTTCATGTGTTGTAATGTAAAGCCTGCTTCTGAGTAGTTAAACCAAATGCTATGTGTTGGACCAATGTAAGTAAAAAGTCAGCATGGGAAATGGCAGGAAGTACTAGCAGCAGTTTCACTACTGTGAAGTGTAACACGGTACCCAAGTGTTACACTTCGGTGTCCCCAGACATGAAATAGCAGAGGTGAAACAAGAGCCTGCTTGAATTAACACAGGACTTAGGGGGGTTCTTTCCGTCCAGAAAATGGCGGGGAGAGAAGGTTGAGGGGTGAGAAGGAATGAAAACTCAAGAGGAGATGTTTCAGTCTGTCAGTAAGGACGTTGCTTTCTGTAAAGAATCGGGTGTTTTTAATAGTGCTACTCCGGTTCATTGCTGTCAAGACTGGCGTCTGGTGACCATGGCCCCCCTGCACACCGAGATGAAGCAGCTGCTGTGGGGAGCGGGTGCCCGCTGGGCTCGCAGGCCCCGCGGCGTCACCCTGTCCTGGGCAGGGTGCTCACGGCTCGGGGCCCGCGCCGGGCACCCACCTCCCCAGCGGCGCCTGCCTGCACCTGCAGCATCTTCCTCTGGCTTCTCCCTGCGGCTCACGCCCATCTTGAGGAACTCCCCGTCTTGTCACCCACAACAAAGACTTGCTACAGGGGGAAAGTGCCTTTCCTGGTCCCCAGATAGAAGATCTGTGCCCACACTTCTCCCCCTTCGACATGCAGGCAGGTAGTGGGAAGGTGAAAGCAAAACTGTCTGCAAGACGCAAGTGGTCCTCTCTAGAAAGAGGCTAAACTCCCAGCTGAAAGAAACTGCAGACAATTATGTTATATTAAGTACAGAAATCTGCAAACAGAGAAAAAATATTTTGAATATGCTTTCAAATATGGTAGTGGACACCTGTTCTTTAAATTCCAGAGAGCATCACAGAGAGAGAAAGAATATACAGTTGTGAAATTATCGTTTATACATAGATAATCATGCAGATTATTTGCATATGACTGTTTGTAGTAGTTGTACTTGCTCCCTTTCTGTGAATCTCTCAGTTAGAGGATGCTTGCAGCTGTTGCGTGATACAGCTGACGGGACACTCAGTGTGAATTCTGCAGTAATTCAGACTTTGTCATCAAAAGAATCACACCTGAACAATGTATTCTGGGTGACCCTGGCTTGAGCAGGAGGGGTGGATTAAGTGATCTGCAGAAGTCCCTTCCAGCCTCAACCATTTTGTGACTCTGTGATTCACTCAGTGTGGTCAGTAAGAAAGAATTGTTGCCAATAAAAACCTGAGTCATGTTACTAGCTTGTATATTACCATATAACCAAACAAGTGATTATTTTTTTGCAGATTTAAATGAAAATACTTTTTTTTTTTTTTTTAAGTTCTTCAGAACGTTTTCTAGCTTTCAGGAAAAGCTTGAGTAATGCACTTAAGCGGTATTTGGTTAATCTCCTGAAATTTTGTATTTTTGAGCTCTACTTGAGGAAGGCTTTTACTTATTTTCACAGCAGCTTAACGGGAATAAAAACAGTAGGGTTTATCCTCAGATACAGAATATGCTGTTATTTTCAAAGGAATTGGATACACAGGTAGCTAAGCTAAAAAAAAAAAAGTCAAAAAAGTCAAAATATTGTTATATCGCTGAAAGATTCTGAAGCTTACCATGCCAGGCAGCTCTGTCTTGAACAAGGCCTCCTTACAGAGCTACCAGGAAACGTGCTGTCTTCTACAGTGAGAACAGCTTCCCGGATCTGAGTAGCAGTGTTGCACGTTGCTGCTTTGTGCTCTCGCTAGGAGCAGGGAGTTTGCTCTCCATGCTAAAGAGGACTCCCACTCATTTTTGTTACTAGCAGAGGGACAACAAAGCTGAGTTTCGCCATATGGCTCCAAAAGAAAAATTTTGCCCTTTGGTAACGGCAGGGAGGAGGACCTGTTTGCACATGAATAAATAGTTTTGTGGAAAAGGCCTTCATTCTTAGAAGGATATCATTGATTTTTTTTTTTTTTTCATGTGTTTTATACTCAAACATTCATCTGTTTGTTCTAGCTCCTTGTGTCTCACGCAGATACTCTTCCCAGTCCTCTAGGCATTTCTCCTAGGCATTCCCGAGCGGAGAGTCACATCGCTCATGCCCTACTGTCGTGTTTTCCAGCCTTTGAAGAAAATGTCATGGCCCCGGGGCAGCTAGGCCAGCACAGAGCTACTCTTGGTAATTGTTGTCAATTGCTCATTTGTTTTGGCAGTGGCTGGGGATCTGCCCACAGAATTTATCATCCTTATTTTCTTATGCCCGGGCTTTCACTGTGAAAGCATATAATTATAAAATGAGATCGTCATTGAGAATAAACTGAAATAAATAGGATTTGCTAACTCCTAATTGGGTCAACGTGCAGTTTGCACATTTCTCACTACCCTGTCTGGAAAACGAAGTGGGTGATTTTTTTCCATCTCTCTCTCATATTGCCCTGGAATTATTGTACAGTGTCACTGTGGTGTTCTACGCAGTGATAATGCTTGCCTAGGTCAGGGAGTTTTCTTCAAAGCTGGAAGGCTGCAAGAAAGCGCTATGGGAAAGTCAAGACTTAATTATCCCTTAGAGCAGACAGCTCTTCTTCCTCACAGGTGTGTGCTGGAACATGGTGTGAAGGTTGATTTTCAAAGGATGTCCTAGCTAATTCAACTGTACTCTTTCAAAGACACACATTTGGTTTGTTGGAAAGGAGAATTCAGTTTGAACTCATTCTTTTTGCCAGCTCTTCAGCAAACACATTCTATTGACTGATTATTTTTCTATATATAGAAACTGACTTCTCAAAAGCTAGCCTTGAGAGAAGCCAAATGAAAAGTGTGCATTAGATAAACAGCCTTTGGGTGACAAATATTTAAGTTTGCAGCAAAAAAGACTGTTCCTGAAGGAAATGGGGTGATCTCAAAACAGCATTGGTATGTACTGACTGTAATTGCAAAAGGTAGAAAGAGGGATAGATTGGCAATGATTTTTTTTCTTGACAGTCCCGATATTGAAATGTAAAAACTGGACAAAGACAGCAGTCTAGTATAGCTGTTTGTTAACCTTTAATAATGTCATTAAACAATTTGAAAGTATGTAGTAAAATTTTGAGCTGAAATATCACCAGTATTTTTTTTTCCTGGTAATGCCTTTGTTATAGATGACTTCACTTTATTGAAGAATGTGCAGTAGCATTATTTTCATGCCTTAAGCATAAACATGCAGTAGAATTTACCTGATTCTGATCACTTTTGTACTAAAAAGTAACAAAATTAACTTAAAGATTAGAAAGTTAAGTTGCCCAAAAAGGAACTTAATGAAGTGTGCCTTGGATACATAGGTGTGATTTTATGTCTTCCTTCATAAATATTTCTTTAACAAATTCATTGCTTTAGAACTAGGCAGTGCCAGACCACGAGAGCTCCTCCTATATCTGCTGCCAACTGGTCTCAACAGTTTGTAAGGCAAGTATAGGTCATTCCAGCCTTGGCACTCAGGAAATGGTGCTGAGAACAGGCCTTTTTATTCTAAGTGAGAAGATATCTTTAAAACTGTAGTTACAAATATTCCTTATCCTGTGAATGATAAGATAAGGATCCCACCCAAGCTGGGTGGAGTGGCCAACACTCCAGAGGGCTGTGCTGCCATCCAGAGGGATCTGGACAGGCTGGAGAGTTGGGCAGACAGGAACCTCATGAGGTTCAATAAGGACAAGTGCAGGGTCCTGCACCTGGGGAGGAATAACCCCAGGCATCAGTACAGATTAGGGGTCGACCTGCTGGAAAGCACCTCCACGGAGAGGGACCTGGGAGTCCTGGTTGACACCAAGTTAACCATGAGTGAGCAGTGTGCCCTTGTGGCCAAGAAGGCCAATGGGATCCTGGCCTGCATCAGGAGGAGTGTTGCCAGCAGGTCAAGGGAGGTGATTCTGCCCCTCTACTCAGCTCTGGTGAGGCCGCACCTGGAGTACTGTGTTCAGTTCTGGGCACCCCAGTATAGGAGGGACGTGGAGCTTCTGGAGAGGGTCCAGAGAAGGGCAACCAGGATGATTAAGGGAATGGAACATCTCTCGTATGAAGAGAGGCTGAGTGAGCTGGGCCTGTTTTCTCTGGAGAAGAGAAGGCTGAGAGGGGATATGATTAATATGTATAAGTTCAGGAAGGGAGAATGCAGGGAGGAAGGGGACAGGCTGTTCTCACTGGTGGCCAGCGACAGGACGAGGGGTAATGGCCACAAGCTGGAGCACAGGAAGTTCCGTCTCCAGGTGAGGAGCAACTTCTTTACTGTGAGGGTGACAGAGCAGTGGAACAGGCTGCCCAGGGAGGTTGTGGAGTCTCCTTCTCTGGAGGTCTTCAAAACCCGCCTGGATGCCACCCTGTGCCATATGCTCTTGGTGTGCCTGCTTGAGCAGGAAGGTTGGACTAGATGATCTCTAGAGGTCCCTTCCAACCTTGAATATTCTGTGATTCTGTGTGATTCTGTGATATGGAAAAATCCTGAATTGTGAGATAGATACTAAATACCTAAAAGAAGTGAGGGAACAATAAACTGTAGGAGTACTTCCATCTTGAGAGGACAATATCCATCCAAGAATCAAAAGCGAGATATTGGTTACCAGTCACATGCTAAGTATAATATTTTAATCTTTATAATACTCAATGGGGTGTTTTTGTTGTTGTTTTTGTTGTTTGTACTTAGGAGAATAAAATTTGTGTGTCAGAGATTTTTAAAAACAACAGCTAAGAAAAAGCCTACAAACATAATTACAAACCAAAATAAGGAACAAAGATATGAGTAACATAATAACTGAAATTCATCATCTGCACTCGTAGAATTCACTTGGTGTTTGTGAATATGAAACTTACTGTTTCATATGCCCAAATTAGCTTTTTCCTTTAAGGAATTCTGTAGAAACAAATTAATTTCCACAAGGTATTCCTGTAAAATGTAAATTTAAAAATTATATGATATTTTGAGTAATAATTTCTGTAATTTCTGAAGAATTATATTTTATGGAGATGAGGGTTTTTTTTGTATGTCCTTTTCCTTGCATAACAGTCATAATATAAATTATGTTAAAGATTAGTCTATTGTTTGATCATATTATGAAATCGCTTAAAGATATATGAGAAAGTTTGAAGAAAAACTGAGATTTAGTGAAGAGGCCAGTCTTTCAGGTTTTTGTGGAAGTAATGTAGCCTTTAGGAGGTATTTTTTAATATATATATATAATATTTATATATTATATATTATATATTATTCATATATTTTTATATATATTTTTATATATATATCTCTATATAGATATATATTATCTATCTATATCTATTTATATATCTCTCTATATAAAATATATATAACATGTAACATGTAACATATAACATGTAATATATATGATATATGATATATGATATATGATATATGATATATGATATATGATATATGATATATGATATATAAATATATCTATAACATATGTATTTATGTATTATATATATTTATTATTTATATATATAAATTATTATTTATATAAAATAATTCTTTAATAAGCTGTTCCTGCAGCAGATCAAAAAATATGTGACCTCAAAATATATTAAAACAGCTTTGCTCCTTATTTTTGCAAATTTTCTAATGACTATTTTGTCCTATTAGGTTCCCTGGACATTTCTAAAAGAGTTTTCTGGTCTTCTATTGTTCAAGTCTGCATATCTGTAGCATTCCAGGTCTGGAATTAGATGCTTTGTTGGGAGTTCTGGATTGCTTGTTGTTTTTGCTGGTTGTGGTGATGTTAGTGGTGTTTTGCCCTTTGAAATGTATGAGAAAATCTCTTTAACTTCTTTTGTTTGGCCACAAAATTGTGTTACCAAACTCCCTTTTTGTTAAAATTGTTAAAAGCTCTCCTACTAATTTTAACCCATCACTTGAAAAGCAACAGTCTGTAGAGGTTTTACTACATTTAGGTCTTCAACAAATTAGTGAAGTTCTGTGAGGTAATATATTCTCCCCTCTCAGCTAGGAAAAATGTTTGAAAAGATGATCCAAATTTTGCAGTAAGTCTTCATGCCTAGCCAAGAACAATTAAAAGCAATTAAAGTTGCATTATCAGTTTAACAACCTGAGGGGAAGAAACCTAGTAAATATTTATAGGTAAACTGAGAAGATCATGAAAGCTGTATTATTTAATTGGTTCTTTTATTGACTTTTCTATTTTTAAGAAAAAAGTTAAATACTTCAGGCAATGGAAAAATACACAAAATTAGCCAGCGGTGGTGAGAATACAAACATTTGGATATGTTACGAATTTGTAGTGTGTTCTTTTAATTTCACAGTAAAATCATCTAGATGAATGCTAATAAAGTACAAAGACATGCTTTGTATTAAGCTGCAGAGTTTTAATATTTGCTAATTTTATTCCTTAATTTATACTTAATTTAACTTTTTCCACTGTTCAGGCTTGTAGTCCAAGGGAGGTTTAGCTGTGATATCACATATGGGAGAAGGAAGGAAGACCTTCAGGTGGTCTGACAGTTCTTTATAGCTTCATATACCTTTTCTAATGGAAAGATCTTAAGATTTTTTTCTACAGCAAGTAGCTGATTTCAATTTCATACTGCTTATTACTTACTCTAGTCTGATTCCTTTGTTACTCTTTGCCTCATTCAGATATGAGGCTTTTTGTCTGCTCAAGTGCAAATCCTTCAGTTTGACAACCACAAAATATCAGATCCTGAGCAAGAAGAAAACATTTTTGAAGAACTGTTTAGTATACATAGGGGACAGTTGTTCACTGGAGCTGGGCATTTCCATTGCTGCTTCCCTCTTGAAAAACAGGTTGTGTCAGGCTGCATCAAATTATCCTGCCATGATCAATATGTACTGCGGAGGGACAAGAGAGGTCAGCCACGTGAACAACCCTACCATTATGTTAAACTGAAGTGACATCCAAGAATCCACCTCAGTCTTCAAATTGCCATTATGTGAGTCGTCAAGGTGTGACGAGAGACTAAGATATGGGACATTGGTCTCTCATCCTTCTCTCCTCTGCTCTGATCGCCTCCAAACTTTCCTTTTCTGCTGGTTTCTCAGTTGCTCCCACCGTTTTGTTCATTTTTTCTTCCTTCTCATCCTGTCTGCCTGGGACTGCCAAGAGGCAGCAGCAGCTCATGGAGCTGCTCGTGGAATGTAGAAAAAGGTGGGTTTACCTTGGGACAGGTTTTAACCGACTCGAGATGAAAGCGCAGTGGTTTAGGAGCGTTCAGTATTTTATTTTTTTCTTTCTCTTGCTTTTGCTGTGCAGAAGAAAGCAAACCACAAAAACAAGACTAAGAGGCACTTTGGTTGGGCAATCTGGTATTTTTTTTTAGCTGAAACTTACCCTTGTGATGACAAACCCATGGAATTCGTTGCCACAGCATACTCTGAATTTTAAAAGTTGACAATAATGAATTTGAAAGGAGAGTGGATGAGCTTGTGAAAGAGATTTCCCCTGAGAAGTACTAAATATAGAGAAGCTGTGGCTGGTTCAGGAACTCCCCAGCCACACGGTACATGACGGAAATACAGGAGAACTGCTGGGAAAATTAACCTGTTTGACTGGCCAGCTCTTCTGGCATCAGCTTTTGCCGAGTGCTGAAGGCAAGGTTACTTACATTTTTGGTCTAACCCAGTACTATCTAAGCTGCTTTCATGCTACCATTGAGGAAATTGTCCATTGCACAATGTCTTAATGTCCTGGTTCATGGATTTTGTAATCAAATCATGAAAATCTGTGTCATGAAAATACTTTTTAAATCTCACCAGCTTAGCTTTTATGTAAATCACGGGACAAAATACTGCCTTTTTTTTTTTTCTCTCGCCAAGTACTCCCCTGCCATAGTAAATCTACAGTTTAGCTACATCTAAAACCTTGATTACAATGCAGCACGGCCCTCCGCACAATAACCTTTCCAGAAAAATCAGTGTCCTAAAGAAAATTAAAAGGAAAATAATCTCAGCATTGGAGAAGTGAAAAACAGTGGGACTCTGTAGCTGGTTGTGTAAATTAATGTAAGAAATTTCACCTGGTTAATATTTAACGCCGTGACGGTAGTAAGTTTTCAGACGCTGCCCAATGTGGCTAGAGCTGGGTACGCTGCATTTATCTGTATGGAGTCATCAACTCTGCCAGGGTTTCTTGAGCTTGTACTCAAGGAAAAGGGATGGTATTTCAGGGAGAGGCATCAACAGCTAAGATGGTGATATATGCATGCATACATATATATTTGTATTTAAAGAGTGGGTGGTTTGACTGCTGCTTAACTAGAACCTTTCACAATTCCAAGTACGAAAAATGTGTGGTAATAAAGTATAAAATGGGAACTAGCCTGGTGCAAATGTATAGGGCTTCACAAAGCTGCTTGACGATGTCTCTTCTGCATCATCCTGTTGCTGAGTTGGCATTTCCACCAAAGTTTGTCATCACCTAAAATTTATGCAAGGAGTGTAAAGGTAAATGGCTGAACTTTGATTTAGTGTGGAGTTCTTGTAAGTGAAAGTGCATGTCCAGAAATACTTTCTGAGTTTGTTTGGGGAGAGGTTTGGGTTTTTTTTTCCATTTGAGGAAAACCATAGACAACTAGAGTCTCTGTTCTGGTTCACAGCAGGCCTATTTGTTGGCACCCTTTTCCTTTATGCAGTTGTCTGTTTTTACAAGCTGTAAAGAGATTGATTGTTGCTGATTATTTAATAAGTTTGTTAAAGTTTTTAAGCTTTTGTTTGATCAAAATACAGCAGATTATCTGAGTAAAATGTCAGTGAAGTAATTTCAGACATCTGAGACTTTAAATATTGCCTAGATTTCAGCTATTAACAGTTTACAATATCCATAGCGAAACAACTATTGAAGGCAAAAGTAAAAAAGCAAAGCATGGACATTCAGCATATGGCAAAAAGTATGTCTTCAGATATTATAATGCATATACAAATGTGGTAATTAATATATTTGTATTACGTAGTGTTCATTACGTGAACTGTTAGTGGAATTAGTCCTTAAGATAGATTCCATAGATACCTTGTTAGATGCATTGGGATTGACACGGTTTTACCTGTGGTAGTTCGATGCTGGTGAGATGACACTGGGTTTATCCAAGTTCCCTTTCACACACACGAGAAGATAATGAACTCAAACATACATGATCTAGAGAGCACATTAATCCGTTTTCTTCATGGTTGTATATGCAGCTATCTCAACTATCTATGGTTTCAACCATCCGGAGGTGTAAAGATATGATCAATATTGTGATATTTTTCTGTAGGTAATGTTTATCTAGTAAAAGTAGAAATTATGATGTTGCTTTTGACTTGTTCTTCTGCCTGCTGTTTCATCTCTCATAACTTGTTTTCTTTTACCTGCCCCCTCACCTGAATTGAACTGTGCTACAGAGTAACATAAAAGCTAGATCACTGTTTGAACTTTCAAAGATACTTCTTAAATTTCTCCACTTTGTATTTAGAAAATGTATGCATTAGTGATCATTAACTGCCCGTCCATTACATCAGTTGATTTTTTTATAAATAGCTAAAGTTTATTAAATGATTTTGAGATTTAAATGAAGAGACCATTTTATTATTCCATTATTACTAGTGTAATTCTATGTACATTCTAATGTACATTCTATTTATCTAGCAAAACCCAGTTCCTTCCTGTTTAACCCGAGAAGTACAGAGCCTTAATCTTCTTTTCCTTATGTTGCTCTGACAAACGCACGGGTATTATTAATGATATAGTGTAGATCAGGGTTCCTTAGGGAGTCTCAAACCAGTAATAAATTTGGGCTGGGCCTTGCCATGGGTAAAGTAGTTCAGGTGCTTTACAGGCATCTGCTGCAGTTTTGGACAAGAGTCCCGTCCAGCCTCTAGGTGTCTTTCCACAAGAAAAAGGCCCTCTCTAGGTCTTACGTCACATTTACTGATCATGAACAAATGCTTTAGATATGACCTCAGTCAAATGACTCTAATCCTAAGGGACCTGATGTCTCCTGAGCGTCACCGGAGATCTCATGGAGTGTTTTCCTGGCCTGGTGCTCGAGACACATCCTGCCTTCTCCTGAGGACAGACCAGTACCCGTTAGTGCCCTGAAGCAGTCCCTACTTACTAGTGATCAGACCTTGGTGGATTTTTTAGAGAACCTAAGCATCTTAAAGCTGTGATGGCTTTTGTCATTTTCCAGTAACAACAACAACAAAAAAGAACTTTTATTTTACCCCGTAAAAATGAAGATTTTGATAACTGTTCCAGAGAACTACAACTTGACTAGCTCACCTCTGGAGACCCATGTTACCACTGCTCCAACAGTGTGGTAATATTTGTATTTAGCATGGGCTGTCACTGAAATTCAGTGAGGAAGTGCACCTCTTTCTTGCATCTTGTGTCACACTGTCAGACAAACTGTGGTTACAGAACAGCCCACGCTGACGTCTTTGCTCAGCTTTTCCGGAGCAGTATTTGGCTTTAGGTGGGGAACCTTGACAAAGGCGGTGCCCTCTCACGATGTGCATCAAGCTCTCTTTTGTAAAGATCTAAACATTAACCTGCAAGGTCTCCTCGCAGGGGGTGTTCAATTCCTGCAGCAGCTCCTCCCTGCCTTGCGGGCGGCAGCCCTGGCCGTCGCTCGTGTTCACTCCGGTGTTCCCCGAAGGAAGCAGCACGGACGCTGCATTACCAGTGTTCCCTGATGGAAGCAGTGCAGGCTGCGTTACCAGTGTTCCCCAAAGGAAGCAGTGCAGGCTGCTGTGCCCCTCAGCAGCGGCTGCCCTCCTGCCTGGCACCCCCCGGCCGGAGGACACTGCCCTGCGGAGCACCACGTGCTGGCCCAGCCAAACACAGGCGTGGAAGTCGCTCCTGAATCCCATGGGAAGCAGGGCCCGGCATGCTGCCCTACGCGGTCCGGAGCAGAAGTGGGTGGGGGTGAAAGCTGACTTCTGCTTCCCCTTCTGTGAGCTTTGCTCTGCTCCCACCTCCTCCCTGCACCAGCGCTGACATCTTTTATATTATAAACACAATAAGGAGTATAAAATGCAACTGTAGGTATCTCCTGGATTATGCACTGCAGGACAGGTTCTCTGTGTGTTTCTGAATGTGAATGAAGGCAACTAACAGAATGTGTCTTTGGGGAGATCCTTGACTCAGTAGAGGTATTTGCTTAATTTTTTATATGATTGGGTGCCTTCACATTTGCAGTGTGCAATAAAAGTAACAGCAAAGCAGTGGATAAGCTACTTGCGCTGTGCAATCCCAGAGCCTTGGCAGGTTTTTTTGGCTGATAACGTTAGAGTTCTTTTCCGTTTTCCTTCAGTGCTGGAAAATCCATTCCCTCCCCACAATTCTGGAGTTTGCCAAGGGCTGTCCGCCGCTTATCCCAAGTTCAGGGAGTGCTTCCGCTCCCAAAGCAAGTCCCGTGCTCTCCAGGCCCTCTGTGGCCAGCCGGGTGCCTCCATGGGTGTCCTAGAAGGCAGGGGGGGACATGGGAGCCCCGACCCCCTGCCTGGGGCCTAGGCCAGGGATCAGAAAGCTTTCTGCACTGGTAGTGCATTCAAAAGTGGTTTTAACAAGGTGTCTGACTGATAGACTGTGCTTATGGTTTGCAGAGATCCCACTGGTCCTGTATCTCTTCGCCCTGATTTCGGTCACCTGGCTGTGGGGAGGACTGCACATGGCTTACAGGCACCTCTGGATGCTCGTCTTCTTCATCATCTTCAACAGCCTGCAGGTAGGAGCTGGTGCTTTTCCTTTTTGTCCTGCTACTGAGACTGGGACCATCCCCACTGCTTGGAATATGCTCGGCATTTCAGCTTGACCAGCTGAACAACCCAGGAACACATAGAGGTTAGTCTGTGATACATGGGTAGTGCTAGCTGGGTGTTCTGCTTATTTCTGAAGCTACAGATAAAATACATATTCCAGTAAGACACATTACTGGGATACGATGGCAATAATTGCATAGATTTAATTTCATCCTTAATTTACCTTGCAAGGAAATTACTTGCTTCTCTCCATAAGACATTACTGAGGTGATTATAACAGTAAATATATTTTGCATCCACTGCAAAATACTGAATGCCTCAGTTTTCTCAATCTGCTAATGCTAATTAAAAAAAAAAAAAAAACTCAAAGCTTTATTACGATGTAGCCTTAATATGAATCGTTTTTTTTCATTATTAGAGGTGAGCATGAGACAAAGCTTTCTCGTACAGGATACATTTTGGTAAAACAAATATCCTTTCAATGAAAAAAATAAATATAGACCAGATGTTGAATAGTAGTTATAAAAAAAAAAAGTATATATAAAAATGTAAGTGTATATTTATCAATAAATAGGGCTACATATTAATGTTAATGATTAATTCCACAGAAAAAGGCCTTTGCAGAATTTCATGCATGTATGTACTTCCCGTGTACTAAACGCTGTATTGCACTGAATATTTGCAAAATATGCCTCTTGGATACAAATGTTTTTAAACTGAGAAGAACACAATGTTACTTACTCTCATTGTTGTGCATCTAATTATGCAGTTGGCACTGACATGTGAAATGGCTCAAATTAGGGTTATGTGTTTTTTTTCCTTTAGAATTACATGAACAGATTTCTCCAATTTTCTACCCTTAAGATCAAGTATATTGTCACCCTTTAAAAATTGTTAATGGCCATTCTCTGTGAGCAAATAAAACTGATGTTTGAGAAGGCACCCGGGCTTCCTCGCAGTGAGACTGGCTCAGCTCTGCAGAGCTGCTTGTCGCTGCAGCCACTGCCAGTGGACGTGACCTCCTTTCCTCTCCCCCTGCAAAATAGCAGAGCGTGGGCAGCCCCCCACAACAGTAAAGCCAGGGCTATTGTTGCTTTATAGGAAAGCGTATCCCTATAGAAGTATAGATGTGTGATGGGTGACGGCTGCATGTACGTGTATGTAGATATATATCTGTTTATATACCTATATATGTCCTTCCTTATTGTCTTTCTATGGAGAAATGTTGCTATGATCCTGTACAGTTCTGTGCGTTATGTAGGTCTACCTTGGATGCAAGCTTTGTGGAGAAGGTAGCTAATAATCAAGGTTTTATTCTGTAGGTGTCACTTTTACACTAGCACTGTGATATGCATGGCTATTTGGCCTAAAATAAAATGACTCTTTTTTTTTGGCTATAGGGAGCTTAGAGAAGATGGTTATGAGTAGTCTGTGAGTAACCTCAAGAAAGATCATTCATGGCCAAAATGTTGAACCTTAGTATGAGTAAATGTTGACCCTTCTGTATGGCTACAGGAAGACACTTTGTATTATCCTGTTTTATATATCTTACAATGTCTTATTCAAGTAAAGACAAGCAAAGAAACAAAGCTGTAGAATTATTGTTTTTTTAATCAGTGTTGCAAGTTTCAAGACAGGAATTCATATAATAGAAGCAAGAAGTGAAACAGGATGTTGAAAACCAGTCATGTAAAATAGGAGGCCTGCAAAGGCTGTAAAGAATTCTTTGTTCAGTGTGATAGTAAGTAATATCGAAAGCACAGATAGGACAACATGCTTGGAATAATATTTAACTATAACTGATACTTGAGAAGCACCTAGGCATGACCTTGCAACCTTGCAAAGTTAGAACTTTGTTTAGATCTAGTTTATAGTGAGATGAAAATACTTTCTTTTCTCTACCCATGTGAAGGTTTTTAGGTGGATGAATATAGTGCCCTTTACATAATTTTGTTTCCTTTCATCTTTGAACTGAAGAAATAGATTTTTTTTTCCTTTATTGGCTGATCCTTTGTTGTCGACTGATCTCTTACCAGCATTGCTGGAACTTGACTTTATGGATATGATGTCAGAATTTTTCCCATCCATAATTTCGTGTAACTGAAAGAGTATATATTTTTGCATATATTGTTCTGGTACTGAAGGAGCTGACATAAAAGAAACTTCTACTATCAGGCGCTGTGCTTTTCCAGCAGCTGTATCTTACAATAGCAACGGGTCATACACAAAGATCAAATAACTTCCATGGGTTGGTGTGCTTCTAATCTTGGACACATATGTCCCCATTTGAGTCTCCACCCTCAATTAGGCAGCCGGGAAATAAATATTCAGAACATTTATTTGAGATCCTGTCTGCTTCCAAGGAGCCAGGAAATGAAAAATGAAGCCTGAAGCATTACACGCTTCACCCTTCCAACTCATGGGCTTGCCTTGGATTGTTACCATTCCCTTACAACACGGGACATGGGACAGAGCCCTAGTTTCAAACCTGCAGTTAAGCCAGGCTGCTGGCGTTGCCCTTCTGCTTATAACTATGACCACAGCACAGGCTACTGCTTTGCCAAGTAGAAATGAATTATGCTGTGAAGATACAAAGTTAACCATGGCTTTCATCTGCTCCTAGCCCTTCCCAGTCTGTCCTTTCATCCTCCCTTTCAAGTGACAGTTCTCACAGCTCTGCAACAGGCTTCTTTAGCAGATTCCTGGTAGAGTGCAGTGTTATGGCAGGAATGCAGAAAAAAAAAAATGAGAATTGTGGAGATGTATGTTGTCTGCCAACTAATCCCTATATAAGCTTGTTCAAGAAATTGGTGCTCCTGTGGCTTATCCCTTTTGTATCAGGGCTGATATATTTAGCTTCTTGCCCTCGTGGTATTGGGTCCTCATGGTAGAAGAGTCATCACAATGTTCTTTTTGAAGTATAAAGCTGTCAAATGTTCAAAGGAAAAAAAAAATCTTTCTAGTGTGAAGTACCCTGAGAAGAGTAGGAGAAACTAGGGAGAACTCTCACAATATACAGGGTGTAGACTGTTGGTTTTTTTTGTTGTTATTTTCTTTGCTTTGTTTTGTTTCTTTGCATGTTTTAATAGTCAGCTGACTTTGGGTATCTCTGCAAGAAAACAGGTTTAAAAAAACATTTCCTGTAACATCACTACATTTTCAATAACCACACTGTTTTACAAGTTACAATTATCTGACAAGGAAGCAGAAAAACTGCTGTGACTGCGGTGACCAGACATGCAGCATATATTATAAAAGAGTGAAAGATTAAGGTGAACAATTTGTAAATAATATCTATTTTCCTTATTTTTTACTGTTCATCAAATAATCATATATATTGAATTATCTAAATAGGAGAAATTGCCAACATGCAAATTGTTTGTGACATGGAGAGTCTCCTTTGAAGCTTTAATCTCAATCCCACTGTTTTGGAAGCAGAGACAAAGATAAAATAGGATTTAACTGGATAATGCATTTTCAGAAGTATTTCAAGAGAAACATGATATCTTTTAGTGTATTGTCTTCATGTCATTCCCATGCCTTAAAGCCTCTATCAATTCTCAGATTTGATAATGAATATTAATACTAGGCCAGGTATTTCTGCAGTACATTGCTATTTTACCTTTTATTGGTGGGTATTTTTGTTATGCATATATATGCATATATTTTGTTATACAACATTCAGTTTGAGAACAATCCAGTGTTCATTAAGACCTTTTCCCCCTCAGAAAACATGAAACCCTTTACAAGAAAGAGAGACCTGCTTCCCTGCTGCTGAAGAGTTGCAGAGCATATAAGGAGGGAGAACATGGCACATTACAATGTATTTGTTACCCAGATGGGTTCAACACTGGAGCCTGAGAAGATACTATGTCCTATTCGGTTGTTTAGCCTAAACATCTCCTAGTAAATGCACTTGACACCAAAATCATCTTCTAAGGACACATGGTTTCTGAGCGCTTCCTTTAAGAAGCGGTTTCCATCAGAGATGCATTTACAGTACAAGTTCTTCATCTACACGGAGAGGAAAGCTAGGCCTGTCCCCGCAGCTTCAGGAATAAACATGCGGAGCGCTGTGTGCGGAGACAATGGGCGATTTACATGGTCACTGGGTAAACAGTGACCCAGAAAATAAATACAGCCAAGCTGGGGCTGTTCACTGGGGCCAAAAGGAAGGTTTAAAAGGTATCTTAAATCTTAGTCATCCAGTGAGCTTTTGTAAAATAGGAAATCCAAAAATAAATTGTAAAAAGCATAAGAGGAAAAGGATGAGGAACGTATTTAGGATATCTGATGTTTTGAGTTCCTCAGCAGCATGTTCCTGATTATCCTACCCAGGCAGCATCTGTGTCACAGAAACATACTCAGTGTTCTCATGTGAAAGGCCTTGGCTCCTGATCTTTTCAGTTGCAAAACAGAGAGGAACATTTGCCTCTTCTCTTTGCATTTGATTGCCTAAGCACATTTACTTGCAATATATTTGTTGGGGTCAGGAATGAAAGAATAAACTAATATCTTCAGTTGTTTGTCTCTAAAGGTTAGGATTTCACAAGCAATTTTGCATATGTTATACTACTATAAATGAGTTTTGTGTTTTTCATGAGATTATTTGGGTGTTTGGGGATTTAAAAGCTACATCATCAGTGGTTTATTTACGATGCCATGAAGGCCTGATCCAAAGTTCACTGGAGTGGGTGGAACCCGTCCTACTGTTTGCCCAGGTTTGGAGTTAGGCTTTAGACAGACTGTGAGGATTTCCCCATAGCTGACTCAGGTGGTTTGGGTGTTTTTTTTTTTTTTTTTTTTTTATGGTTTCTGAGGTACAGTCTTGATTATTAGTGACTGTATTTCTGGCACTGCACCCTAATGACACCCCAACCTTCAGTCCTAAAACATATGTATCTATAATGCAAACTATACAACATGTTATGCCCTGGAGCTACCTTTACATAAGTGGGGCCACAGTACTGAGCTCAGTGGGTGCCCTCAGCTTCTTGGCTGTGGGGCCAAGATTTACCTGTGTGGAATTGCATGATGCTTGTGCAAGGTTTCTTGGTAAAAGTAGTCCAGCCTTCTCCACATACCCTGCCTATGCTACAGACTGACTGATACCCTGTAGTGAAAATCACATAAGTCTAAGAGAGTCCATCAGCTTTAGTGAATTGTAGGTTTTGGTATGATCCCGAGACCCGCAAAGGCTTTGCTTGAGAATTTGGTAGGAAGATATTCTGGATCAGGTGTTCATTAGGGCTAGAAGATGGATACCGGATGAGGTTGCTACCTAAGGTTGTACTGCAGTGGTATTTTCAATTTTTGTATGCAGTGAGACTGATAAGACTCTTGATAGTCATCTCCAAACTAGATACAGCCATTTCTTTATACAGCAGTAATTGCTGGATTTCTCAAAGTAAATGCTTTAATGGCTGTAAAAGTAATGCTGACACTCGCCAAGTGCAATCCTGTACTGCTGCAATGTATGTTGTGTTGTATGTTGCACAGTCTTGCAGTCATCTTGGTGGCATCGAGGTTTAGAACCTTAAAAGGTTTGAGTTACATCAGAGGAAGAAAGGATCAGGCTATATTTTGATGGTATCTTTAAATCATTTTTTTCTTAACTACAACAGATGGGTTTAATAGTTTTGAAATCCTATTGCTTTTCTCTTTATAGACTTTTGTAACTAAAATGATGCAGTGGTAATTGCCACTATGAAAAATCAAGTTCTAAAAAATTCAGGATTAAAGAGATGCAGTTGTAAAAGCAAGCAAGCAAGCAAACAAAATCAAGTACTAGACAGTAGGATTTGAGCATATGTGCTGGTGACAAAGGCCAGCAAAATAAAAGTAGTGTTATTCAGTGAAGTGATTATAGTACTGGCAGGATAAAGTGAACTACAGTAGAATATCAAGCAAAGTACATAAGATCATTCAAACATAAATAGTGAAAGCGCACCAAGCTCCTTCCCATCAGCTGAGCTGACAGAGTACATAAACTAAGCTTCATTAAACATAGCTTAAAGAATTCATACAGTGCCTCAGAAAAACAGATCCAAGCAGGCTTTGTATTTTGACATTTTTGCAAAAAAAAAATAAGTAGATGCTCATACTGATTCTGAAGACTTGGGCTGTCTTCCAGACATACTGTACTTGGAAGGAGAGAAAATAATATACTCAGTACAGGTCACTTGTTTAATAAATGAAAACAAAAAAGAAGTTGTTGTAGCTGAAGTCATAAACCTTGCAAGTCTGGCCAGTGTTGAGAAGGCCTGTACATTTATTTGTACAATTGTATTTGTGTTCTAAAAACAGTAAAAAGAACTAATGTGAAGAAGATAAGGAGAAGAAAGACTTCTCCTGTTCTGACATCAGCAACTAAACCTAGATTTTCTTTTGGGATGAAATCATCAGAGAGTTAATAGCACTGGTATACTTTGCACTTGCAGATGAAACATAGGAAGCCACGTGAGTGGCCTAAATAATGAATGAATTGATACAATGCAGTATTCAGGTTTATATTCTTTTTTTTTTCCTATATGTTACTTCATACAGAGTTTTTTTCTTAAAGAAGAAATAACTGATTCCCTAGTTACCACCCTACACATACTCCACTTCATAATTACCATTGTGAATTTTGAAGTTATCATAATACATTCCCTTTACCTTCTCAAGTCCTTATGTAATAGACATAATAAGTCTAAAATGAAAGCAAAATACCTCCAAAAATGTGTGCCAGTATCTTGTAAACAAAAGAAGTGTTGCTCATTCGGGGCTAAACCTGGCCTGGAGAAGCTGATACCAACACAGAATGGCTTGTGTGCATCTGTGATGATGACAGCATTAAATGATGTATAATAGAATTTGAAAAGCGTCAAGGAACCTGGAATGTGGAAGGAACCTTTGGCTTTCCAGATTTTGGACCAATCATCAAAATATTTAGTGAGTATTTAAATCAGATGCCCACTTGAAAAACAAATAAAGTGTTCTTTTTTTAAACAAAAATAATTGTTAAAAAATATCTTAGGTCTTTCAGCATCCACTAAGTTCCTTTAGCAATTCTTGAAGGACTTTGCATGTATGTGATCTAGGAAAGCCCTCTAAACACTAATAATTTCCTAAGAAGATAATGAAGCAATTCTACCTGTTCCATTAGAACAAAAATACTAGTAGGAATAGCTGCTGAAGGCCTCGCCACCAAGGCTGAGCATCCTGAGCCCTGGGAGCTTTACAAACAGAAGCTTGATGGTTTCTGTGTTTCCAGTTCGGAAACTTACCCTTTCCCACTCTCCCGCTGCTGCCTAGCTCTGTACCCTGGTGTAGTTCCAGAGGGAAAATGCAGGCAAAATGTAGAGGAGTAGCAGGTTAGAGACTGCTTGGAGAAGGTGCCGCACTAAAATCCATGAGGCTGAAAGGGATTCGCCCAAAGTGCTGAGAGAGTTGGCCCATGTTACGGTGCATCTGCTCTCATTCTTAAAAATAGTCGTGGCATTGAGTGTGGTGGGCAGTGGCATCTTGACAAGTGGCATCTTGTAGATGGGCAAGCCACAGAGCACGCGGCACGTGATGGAGACACTGGGGAGTTCAGACTGGACACGAGGAAAACTGATTCACATGGGGAATGCAGGACGGGGCTGTGTTGCACAGCGAGGGTTTGGATTGCTAGATGCAGAGGATTTCAGGATTCCGCTGCAAAAAGCTGTAGTGGCTTCATCGGCATGCTGGCCTTCTGAGTAGGCTACATGTCCTTCAGAAGTCTGCTTCCAACCAACTTTTCTATGATTCTGTGATTTTGCTTGTTGGAAGCTCCATTTTCAGGCTATTAATTGTGATGTATAGGTAATGAAACAAGCTACATGACCCTGATACCAAGAGTTTTATGAAAAGTGTCAAATAAGACTAATAATGAAATCCTAAAAGTTGTAAGTGATATAGGCAGAAAAGGTTAGGTAAAATATGAGCCATCTTTAGGAATAACTGTGGAACAGTGATTTATGGGCAATGCATTACATGTTTATCGTTTTTCAGCCTTGCAGATTTTTATATCTGCACACATACACACACACATATATAGATATATCTGCACACTGAATGTCATTATATTATGAAGGCTAATCTGAACTTTTATGTGAAGTAAATGCCTGTAAAACCCTAATAGCCCCTAAAAAAAAAAACATTCCCTCTTCCTCCACCCACACATTTCCTGCTATGGAACCCTCTATATTCTATAAGGCTGATGTTTCACCAGTAAATGAGGAGGACACTTTCTGCCTTTTGCTGGTAATAAACAGAGATGAGGTCTTGTTTAGGAGTTTATAAAACTCCATTACAAAAAAAAAAAAAAGAGAGAGAAATTATTCTCATACTCTTAATATACAGCTTAAGTGGCTTCTAAGCAACTGCCGTGGAAAGAACAAATGACACTGCTTTTATCTCTGATAGTTTCATTATTACTCAACACATCGGTGATTTACAGTTTCAGCAGAGACCATGATCTGCCGACTAAGATTTAATTCTAAAATAACATTTAAATAATAGGAATCCAACAAAAACTGACTCCATGATTTATTTTTTTTTCTGTTGGACTAAAAGCAGCTTCTGGCCTCTGTTTGTGTTTTATTTTATCCTTGACATATAATACATATTAAACATGTGCTGCTGCTGGAAATTGTTTACATTTTTGGAATGCCATGCAGCTGATGAGAGCTCAAGGAATTTGAACTGAGGACCACCACCCAGCCTTAACTCGTAGGATGACTTGTCAAATTTGAAACAGAAGAAAATAGGAAGCAGTATGACAAACATATACTACATTGGGAAAGAGAAAATCTAAGCTTTTAAGTATCCGTTTCCTTAGGGAAGGAGGAACTTTTTTTTTCATGTTAGTAAAAATACTGCTGCATATGGCAACCAGTTTAAGGCTCTGTGAAATTTCAAACAATAAATGAACCAATTTAGTGAAATTCCTATGTATTGTGGGCAAGATACAGCTAGAACTATTGTGCATCTGTCAGTGAGACCAATTCTTGGTACCTTTTTCTCATCTTAGTTTAAAAAATATCTTCTTGTGTTACTCTACATTCAGATAAACTGCAAATTCTTATTTTCCAGTGAAGACAAAGCAATTCTCTAAGTGTGGTTAACAATAGTCTTGCCAGCTTAGGCCAGAATGGGTTAGAGGTTGCCCAACTAGGACAGAGTTAGGCTAAAAGAAACTGTTTAATGGGTTCTTCTTGGACTGCTGTGTTGTGCAAGGCTCCAGCAGTTCCTATTGTGGCTGATGGGCAGGTAGTTTGCCAAAAGAAACAAGGACTTTTTTGATATGGAAGAACAGTTTGTTGTTGTTGTTGTTGTTGTTTTCTGAAATGTTTTGAAATTGAGTAAGCAAGAAATCCTCAAAAATAAACCTGTAAGGGGCTTACAGAAATCCCTTCTGTGCCACAGCATAAGTTCAGTTCTATCTTCAATACTAAATGTATTAAATGAGAATATTTTAGTCTTGGCAACAGTGGGTCTGTTAGTTGTTTTTCAACATTATCTTAAAGATGAGATACTTGAAAACAAAAATGCAGCTTGGATTTACTGATGTTGGGCATACTCGTCTAAGTCATTGTGTTGCTGAGAAGTTGGCTAATTCAGGCAAACGAAGTGCAGCAAATCTGTTCAGCTTTTAGGGAAGTATTTGATACAGCAGCATAACAAAATTGGAGCCGTAATAGTAAAAGTCTGACTAAATGGAGGAAATAAGAAAGCCATATATTTACAGTTGGGGATGAATCTTCTTCAGTATTTTCATTTTGGCTACAGCATAAAAAATGCTAATACAGCTTTTTGGTCATACACAATTAGGAGATATTGGTTAGAGAAGGACTGGTGTTTCATACACAATGAAGTGGATCAGCTTTATTCTCTGGAATGAATTAATAGAAATTATATGAGCTCTGACAACACTAAGTGCAAAATTAGATGCTAACATTGAAAAAAATCCTGGTATAAATTGGTTAGCTAGATGGAACTGAGGTGGGTCTGCCTCTTTATCACAGCATGAATGCGAATCACCAATATAATACAGCCATAAAAGAAGCAAATGTGATGCTCATCTGTACCCAACAGAGATATTAGTGCCATTGTAAATGGTGCTGGGGATGCATTATTTGGAATCCCATGCACAGTACTGAGCACATTGTTCGAGAAAAATGAACTCCATTTAGGGCAGGTGCAGGAGGGAAATCAATTAACAATGAACAGCGGTTTAAAAATCATATTGGAGAAGCCTGCGAGTGTTTTGCCTGCCAGCAATGGCCTGTTCTGTGTCTGCACCTCCAGTGGCCTTGGCCCAGCAGCTACTGAGTCCCGTCAGTGCTGTGTGACCTGCCCCTTCTCCCAGCACGCAGGATTTAGAGACTTAAGTCCTTTATCAGAGTTGATCCTAAATCAGAACAACTTTTGGAGCTCCAACACTTCAGCTCTGCTCTGGAGAGGAGTCAGTGAAAGGGCCCTAAGGAAAGCTTAGGACATTGCTTTGAAAGGTAAGTTCACCCTGAGAGCATTTGTGAGCACGGTGGTCTGGCACTTAGAGTGTGTGTACACAAACAGTTAAATACCTAATCAGCTCACAGGTACACTGTGTGGCTGCCCTATCACTAAAATCTATGATAGTTTTAGTATTTCCTTCTATTAATAAAAAAGGATCATGAATTTAGGTAACATTAGCTGTACTGCTGTACATTTATGCCAAAGTTGGTCGGTTTGAACTTTTGAAATGTAACATCGCCAATGTTTTTCTTCATACTGAATTTTTGTAAAGGACATTTTTCCCCCAAAGAAGAACATGTCAGCAGTTAAATGTGAGCTCTGAATATACCCGCTTAGTAACAACTCTCTCAGGAAGCTTTCTAATGCATGTGAGGATTGCAAATCATTTGTGTCAGGAAGGAGTTGAGCAACTGTGAAGCTGGAGCTAACCACAGCTGGATGAAAATTGCTAAATTATGTTTTCTTTATTTTGAGCAAAATGTCAAGTGTTGCTCTTTTGCTTTTGCCTTGACAAAGGTCAATTGGATTTAAAAAAAAGCACCAAATCAACTTGTTCTGTCAGCTTATTATTTGTTTAAATCTTCACATGTGTTGTTTTGCTGTTACAACAGAGTCATGGAAAGTTTCAGTGACAGAGATATATTAGATCCCCAAATTGCAAAACTGGTAACTACACTGGTATTTGTTCTTTGTTCTTTGTATGTCTTCTTAAAGAAAGATGAGGAGAAGACTTGGTTTTGACAGAGGTATCCTCCTATTGTATGTACGTGCATGTGTATGTAAGTAGGGCACATGAGCTCTTGGAGTGCAGGTTGTCCAAAGACAGACTTTGTCCTGCTGAGATTGTGCTTCAGGAAAGCTGTAACAGGAAAGCAGGCTGGGAACTTGAAAACTTATTCTGAGAAATCATGAGCTACTGTGAACACCCACCAGAGGATTTTGAACTTTCAGCATTTACTGGGCCTCAGCACCCTCTAGGATTAATCTTTTGAGCTCCAGGAAACAGGAATCTGGCATCTTAATAGGCAAAGAAATTCCTTTCTGAATGGAGTGGAGCCAGAAGCCCTTACAGAACCTTTTTTTTTTTCCATTCTTGATTTTGAAAGGGGTTAGGAAAACAGTGATTCTCACCAGGAAGACCAAGACCGTTGCTTTCCTACAAAGTTTTAATATTCCCACGCTAACTTTTGTGAAACCATCTATTAAAAGCCAAGTACACCAACCTATGTGACAGAATTTTTTGCTTCATAAAAGAAAATACGTGCTATAGATTAAATTTCAATTCTGTCACTTCATTTATATCAGTGGATAAAAAAAGAGTAAGTCACACTACAGTAAGTACCTGTAGGCATCTAAATTAGGAAACTTGTTTATTTTAAGTGCTCAGTAAAGAGAGATGTGATTCTATAGTGTGTTTCACTGTACATATGATAAGTTACTGTTTTCTGGATATTTTCAATTAATAGAATGTTTGAATATTGAGATTTTGATACTGCCATGTTATATCAAATGTAAATGCCTCTTTATGTTCTTAAAAAGAAAATAAACAGTAAAATATTGTGTGAAAAGTGAAAATACCATGTTGCCCTTCAGGGATGAGGAATGATTCTCTTTTCTTATTGCACTATTTTTTTTCTGACAAACATCATCTAAAGTCTTGAAAAATAAACTCATGCTGGGATAACTTGCTTTATCCGAGTAACTCAGGGGTTACCTAGGAGTACTGAAAGGAGTGCCTGTCAGTAAATGTTAATGCCTGGCAATTATTTAGTCCTGAATATTCCCCAAAACTCAAAAAGTGTGATTCTTTATTAATTGCAGCGCTCCAGAGTTCATGCCTAGGCCAGGACTGCCGTGTATCACATACTGTACAAGCATAGACCAAAAAGGTATTCTGTGCCCTGAAGAATTTTTAACCTGGGACACGAGACAACAGTGGACTCTGGACACACAAGACTGGCAGTGCGAGGAGGCACTTAGACAAGAGGCCAGTGTGATGGGCAGGCTGCCACTTTTCTAGCCAGGAATGTAGGAGGAGGTCATCAGGAAGATGAAGCCAGCCTGTCCATAGCATGCGTGGTGGGAGGATGAGGCACACAACGGAGTAAGTAGGAAAAGGTCCCTTCCAAGCTAAAGTTACCACATGTTCTTCATGATTCAGCTGACTCACGTGTCCCTTCCTTAATACTGTGCAAAGGCCAGTGCCTGTGGATTTTGCAACAAGCAGCTAAGCTTCCCCTCTTCTTCTCACAGCAGGAATCCAGTCCCATCCTTGAAACTGTACTGAACTTTAGTTTCGAAAAGAGCCCTGTTCTTACCTGAGTCTCTGTCTCCTTCTGCATATTTTTAATTCATCTACACATTCAATATATTGAGCACAAAACATTTGCTAGCACCACTTGTAGTATTTCCTTGCCTGCCTTCAGTCCCAGTTTGAGATCCTTTTTTCATTTTCCCTAAGAGAGAGTTTCAGAAGAACAACCAAATCATTTGTATCCACATTACCACAGGGCTTTGGCTGACATATAAACAAGAGTATAGATGTCTTTCATAGGCTTTAGGATAGGATATAGGAAGAAGATGAGATTCATGGAGCAGCTGAAGTTTTTCTAAAGCAGCAGAGCAGAACTAGGCTAAGTAATTTGTCCATGATTAGCTAGTCCTGGGGAATTTGGTTCAAGTCATTCTCCTGAATCCTTGAAAATAACTGTGTAACTGTCCCACTTTCCTAAAGGACACTTGAAGACCAAGTGGAGAAAGTACCTTTAGGGTAGCCCTTATAGCACAAAATTTTATAAATGTCTTAACTAACAAAAATTTTGATAGCTTTTTCTCTGTATATCTGTAGAAAACAAATTAGATTGTATTTGGGTTATTTTGTACAAAGTTCTAGGAAATTAAGAAGTGCAGTATTTTTATTAATGTAATATATATTTTAACCATATTTTAACCTAATATATTGTTAAGAAATTGCAAAGCAATCACAAATAGGTTTTTTTCTCAAAATTACTGTAATACATTGGTAAGTAAGATCATTTGAACAAATAATAAATTGAAATGACTCCAGTAATGTCAGCTGTGTAGCAGTTTGTCTTATTATGAATTATTACTGTCCATCTTCAGGTTACTTATTGGAGATGGAGGCTTCACCTCTGTTTTATAGGTGGCTGGTATGAAAGCCATGGGAGGAGAAGTAACTTGTGTAGGGCCACCCAGCAGTCTTTGATTTAAGATGAGATTTTAATGGCTCCTGTAATTAACATTTGTGCTCAGTTACTAAGCCATATTACTATGAATCTCTTATTTTGTACTGCTTCCAGTGCTGTGTTTTCTAAAAGGGGACTGCATTTTCTAAATGGAAGCCAAAGATAGAGCTAGTAGTCCATTAATTTTCTGTGAAAGCAGGGAATATAAGGAGCTGTGGGGGGAATGATTTTCAGCCTAATCTAAATAAAGACACTCCTCTTGCTGGCAGCAGCTCTTTCTGGATTGTCTGCCCTTGCCTCCCTGCTTTCCATTGGCAAAGAGCATTAGCACACACTGCTTAGGCACTTTGCTAAACGCTTACTTAGCATTTGGTGAAAGGGATTTGTAACAGCTAAAATGTCAAACATGGTCTCGAAGAAAATAATACTGTATATAATATTAAATGATGTCTAACTTGCTTGCTTGGTAATTTCCTTTTGCATAGTACCAATGCAGAGAATGTAGAAATAAATGCCTTAATCCCAGAATCATACAAATAGCTTTCTGCCAAGAGAATGATTTTTGTATGTTACATGACAGATTTAGCCATCTAGTGAATTATTAAAAGATATTTTTATGAGCATTGTTCACATATGAATCAAAGATATACTGTATATCTCTTTAAAAAGTACTTCAGTAAAATTTAAAGGATTTAACCATTTTATTTTTTTTTTATACATATATATATGAAAAAAAGAGGCTTGGCTGTCAGGTTCTAGCATAGAGATGGAAGAGTCATGCAGGTTGTGGTTTAGGTGCATTTTCCTACTTCCTCATATCTATTGAGAAGGGGTAATTTCACAGTCAGCTACAGAAGAAAGGAGCCCCTAAGTTTGCTATGTCATCTCCTCTGTATGATGGAATTAGGCTTATTACGTTGCCTAAGATGCTTTTCCTTAATAAAATGAATTAAGTATTTGCTTTTGGCCTTGCCCTTCCATAATCACTTCTCTTTGCCACGGGCTGTGCACACTCCGGGTGTCATATGAGGACTCTAGGCATCCTCCTCCTCAGTGGACATTGGCTTTTAGAGTGATCATTAGAATGGATCATGTTTTGTATTAAATTTCTACTTTGATACATGTAATTAAGGTTTACTAAATAATAGATGTTTTAGTAAGTGCTTAATCAAATAAACATTGAAGTCCAGCAGGATGCTGTAATTATCCCAACAGCCATGCTGTAAGTGCTGCATTTATGAACATCTGCAACACATGCTATTTCTGTCTAAACTATGTATTAATAATTTATTTACTTTAAAAATGATTCAGAAATAGCATTTTGGAGCAGATTCTGCCCATTACTTTAGTATTAATAGTAATAAACGATCTCACCTGACAGAGTGATATCCACTTGCCTAGGATAAAAATGCCTTCTTGGTGTGACATTCTTCTGTAGATCAAAATGTTACTGGCATTTTAAATGTTTTATCCACCCATCTGTCATCTTTTCTTGTGCTTATAATGCATTGTATTATAGCACTTTCTTCCAGTATAGAAGTGTGTGCTAATCATTATGTGAGATGAAGTCATAATCTCTGATTTCTTTTCTGCAGCTTTCCGTAAAGTCTGGAAAGATTGATGCTATCACTGCTTATATATTTCCTTGCTAAACTCCTTTCTAAATGACGAAATTCAGTTTACACACTCCATTCACTCTGTTTTTGCAGTAAAGGTAAAAGGTAACAAAAGTGTGTCACATAAGTTGTACCGATTCAGGGAGGAAGGGGACAGGCTGTTTTCACTGGTGGCCAGCGATAGGACGAGGGGTAATGGCCACAAGCTGAAGCACAAGAAGTTCCGTCTCCAGGTGAGGAGCAACTTCTTTCCTGTTAGGGTGACAGAGCAGTGGAACAGGCTGCCCAGGGAGGTTGTGGAGTCTCCTACTCTGGAGGTCTTCAAAACCCGCCTGGATGCCACCCTGTGCCACATGCTGTAGGTGTGCCTGCTTGAGCAGGAAGGTTGGACTAGATGATCTCTAGAGGTCCCTTCCAAGCTTGAACATTCTGTGATTCTGTGATTCATAATGGTACATACAATCTTCCTTATCTGTTTTATGTTTTTTCATCTTTTCCAGAAAAGTTACATCTAGTAATATAACAGCATTTTTTAATATTTGTGCATTTGAATTCTATGATAGTTCCATGTGGAGCAGAACTACCTGAGGCCTGAAATGGAAGCTCTGCTGTTTGTTAAAGCTGGCCTTACCTGCTCCTTATGCTCAAAGAATAATTGTGCTGATAGGAAATGTTATGCTGTTGCCTACTATATTTGTGTAAAAGTGAAGATGTACAAACACAAAGTAATATGTATTTATGTTACAGAAAAATATTTATTATCTCTTAGCAACCCCCCCAAAAAATTACTTAAATCTCACAGGCTGTTTGTAGCTTTGAAACCCTGCTAACCAAAAAGACCCTGGAATAGCAGTGAGGCAGGAGCTGGATATTTGAAGGAGAGAGGCAGCAGTTCTCCCCTGAGACTGGTTAGAGAAACTGGCTTGGCCAGTTTTAGTAGTATCAATATAAAACATGGAGCTGCAGTTTTTGGAGTGAGCCTGTACCAAGAACCGTCGTGATTATAGTTTGAGAGGAGGGCCTGTGCTTCATGCAGGTGTAAAAGCACAAAAGTGCAGTCAGTCTATTTGTATTGTATGTTGTCTTTATGGAATGCAGTGGGAACACCAGACTCTGGATTGCCACACACAGTGGAACACGTGAACTGGCACTGCAACGCAGGAAAAGCAGAAGGCGTTTTCCAGCCTTGCACTCCATTGTAGGACTACCATAAGGAGCTGTTTCTCTGGCTGAGAACTGGCAGCTTTCTGTATTTGCTTTACATTGAGCTTCACTGTGCAGCCAAGACAGCTCTGTCAAACGCTTTGGGTGGTTTTGCTGTGAGAAAACACAATACTGCAGAGCCAGCAGTTACTGCCATACAAGGGTGCTGGGAAGAATAGACAGCAATCCACAGCCCTCACACAAAGAGGGAGACCTCAGGAGGACGTATATTCCATGCTCAGTAAGAGGAAGAAAGGAGAAGTAACCCCTTACCCAAAGCAACAGCTAAGCTCTTTGCTTTGAAAATATGGAACAGTCTATCCTTCAACAGCTCCTATCATTTTTTTCCTCTTAAGAAATACTTCACAGATAGCAGGAATGGTTTGCAGAACAGGTCATATCCATTTTTTCCTGTTGAATGCTGCAAGCATCTTAGGTCACTTGTGGCATTAATCCATTAGAGAGAATTTCCAGAAGGGAAAGTAGCGTCTTGTTTTCCAAGTACATGCAGAGCAAACAATCTGATATGTGCTTCATGACTTGAACTATCTGTTGCTGACAGTGATAGAGCTATATACCTAAAGCACTCAATAAAATTAGCAAGGCACAAAAGTTGAAATGTTCCCATTCTTTAGTTTTGAGGTATTTAAATATATATAAATATATGTTCATTGGTGTTACATTGTGCATTAGCATATAGTGTAGGATTTTTTGAAGGTAGAAAACTCAGTATTACAGGATTATTACTCTACTAAGTGTTCTGAACATTTCAAAAGTAGACAGTGACCCCTGTTTAGAATCAGTCAGTGGAAATAGCTCTCTGTTCATTTCATTCCTCATTTTAATTATGGAACTTTCCATCTTTTTTTTTTTTTCCCCCAAGACTTATTTGTGGTACCCTGTCTGAATGTGCTAACGCTTTTATTTTAAAAGCCACTAAGTAAATTGTTTATGCCAGTCATTTTTCCATTAAAAATAACAAAAGTTGTAACCTGCAAAACTTCTAGAGCTACCATTTATGTTTAAAACTCTGCAAGACTAACTGTGTCAACCCAAAGGTCGTAATACAAGACTGGCATTATATCTGTGTTTAATATGAATTGCTTTAAAGTTTAGTTTGAGTAACACTTTTTTTTTTTTTTTTTTATCCTGCACTCTCTGCTTTCCTTGCAGTTGTTGCAGGGAGGACAGAGGGGAAAGGAAAATCAGCTCATTATGTCAAGCCAGGAAGTGAATGATTTCAATGACAGAGCCAAATATATTATTGCACCTCCACCTCCTTGCATTCACTTACTTGTCAGAAATGAAAGGATGTCTAGTCCTTGTCCTCTTTTTTGCCCACGTTTCCCGTTCTTTGAAGAGCATTCCTAACCAAAACAGTGCTAACTTCCTACTTTATAAATAAGACTTGCCTTCTGCTGCAGAAAGGCAGTAAGGAACTACAGTAATTTTCATTAAAACCAAGGGGAGTGGAGTGTGAACTGCTGACAGGCTGCGAAGGTTACCATTTAAAGCGAGGTCTGCCAAGCAGGACCTCCACTTCTGAGATAGTCCGAGCTCTCTGGCAGAATCACCCCTTGATATAGTAAGGTACATATTTGTTATTCTGGCTATAAAAAGCCGTGTCACATACTAGCACATGCCATTGTAACGTCCCTGCTGGGGTCGGTTTTAACCAAGGGGGTTCTGAAGCTGATGAGGGTTTATTAAGGTCCTAAAGCATCTCGGTGGCTCTGCCTGAGTATGGCATGCCCAAAAAGGTGTTTCCAGGAGTGAGAGGTTGCTGAAGGGCCAGAACACCTTATTCTCATCAATCTTGCTCCCAAAAGACTTCTAGGTAGAAGATATATGAGAATTAATCATATCAGTAATCCACAAACCTTGTGTTGTGAGTTCCCTCCAAGCTAGATTTTTTTTTTTTAATTTGCATGTGTTTTGGGCTACTGATGTAGTACCAGTCAATTATAGATTTATTCTGTTGAGCTAGTCGAGAGAAATGCTGCTAAATAAATGGTCTTTCCCCTTTCTCAGTCAAATACAAAAGTGTAACAGCAAATACAGAGAAAACAATAGACACAAGAGGTATTTAGACATTGCAAGAATTCATGAACAGAAAAAAAACCCCTCATTGTTAAAACAATAATGATGACAATCAGGGCTTCATTTTATGAGGTTGTCTGTAGTAGCAAATGAGTTCAGCAGTAAATAGAGCTGGCTTCTCTCTTTTGACTCACTGTGTCAGTGATGACTTTTATTTTCCCATTTCTTTTATTTTTAACTCTTATGTATGTCATTAATACACATAAATAGAAAATACTGTTTCCATAAAATAATATTAAAAGAATATTTTCATGTTCTGCAGAAATATGATATTCTTGGCTTTTTTATATGGACAGGATTGACCTCTAGTCAGTGATGCTGGTTTGTATAGTTCCGAATGCTTCTTCAGTTGCTGGCTTCCCTCTGCGGCACATCCTTCATATGATACCTTTCAGCCTGTTTAAAGATATAAATATGGAATTTACTGATCTAACATTACTAGGCAGGGAAGCTGTTGACCCAGGGGCAGAGATGAAGAAGGCTTTTTCACCTGTCATTTCTAGTCTATTTGAGAGAGCAATTGAAACATTAATAGTCTCAGACTGTAAGGTGTGAGCTGAAATGCAAGGCTATGAATGTTTGCCTTGGAAAGCAAGTGTGAGAAGAAATATTTGCAAAATATTGTAAAAACATAGGTGTAAAGTCATGACCCATGATATTTCTAGGTTTTTACAGTTGAAAAATATGTCAGGAAAAACCTTACAGACTTTGTCATTCTGTTTGATTTTTAGTGTAAGGTTCCTCAGTAGACAAATAGGTTTTTTTTTTTTCATTCCTATTTGATCTAGCAGCTCCCTGCTCCCAACCAGTCTTCCAAGCAGCCCCATGCCCAGGAAGCAGCTCACGCAAAGCAGCCCCCCAAGGCTGCAGCTCCTGATTCAGTGCAGGAACAGGAGAGGAGAGGGCGAGGAGGGGAAAGGGGGCAGGCAGAGATGGGGCTGGGGCCCGGCATGGCAGGGGCCGCTCTGCTTTGGTGCTTGTGGCTGTTGGCAGCCTCCTGCAGCCGTGAGCAGCGGGCATCATTTCCAGAATCCCACAGTGTTGGTGAGGGAGCCCGGCCAGAAATGGAGGGGAGTTGGGAGCCGATGGGCATGCTGCTGCCTCGCTGGTGCTTGCCCTTCACAGACCGGGCTGTCCCGCTGTTGGGCCCTTTGGTGTTTGACTCACTGTTTGTTTCCTCCTCAGCTAGAGGCACTGAAGTAGAAAAATGTGGCTTTCTTAATATTTCCAGTATGACTGCATTGGAAGGAAGTAACGGGATTTTTATTCTAGCCCAGTTCACACATCTGGTAATTCTGGCTAAGCAGCTGTATTTTCAGTGTTTCTTCAAACTGAATCTGACTCTTTTAAAGCTTAAATCTGTCATCTTGGGGAAAAAAAAAAAAAAAAACAAAAAAAAACCCAAAACAACAACAACAAAACATGTTTCCACTATTTGCAAGGCTGAGGTAAAAATGACTGTTGTGTGGGAGTAGCTGAGAGTGTTCTGAGAGCTATGCAAAATATTTATAGTGAATCCTGAGTATCCAAGCAAATCTGCTCTTTAAAGATTTGCCAGGGTTTGTGAACCTCCCAGGTAAGCCTCAGCCAAGTTTAGACTAAATATGAGCTGAATGTAGTTTGCAAGAGAGGAATTTATGGCTTTGGCTAGAAACGGCCGGGTTTTGGCGTAACTGGCTCTGCGCGAAGAAAGAAACTTGGCTGTTTAGATAAGTTTCATGTTGTACATTAATATTAGGAAAACATATTAATAATGCTGTAAGCACAATGTTTTTATCATTATTACAAAATATGCATATAACCTTTTAATCCAAGGATTTATAAAAAGGAACTTATAAAGTTCCTATAGGAACTTTATAAAAAAAGAAGCCAGTAGAAATATGTCTTGGTCATGTGGACGTGTAAATACACTCTTTATTTAATGACAGATTTATCAATGATTACTTCTCTTCATTCCATTATCTTGTGATGACTTTATGTATGAAGAGTGAACTTTATGTATATGACTTTATCAGTGGCTGGTTGGTTCAGCAGGTAATAGATGTTATTTAGTTAAAAAAAAAAGATGGAAAATCTCTATCAAGAGAAGTAGCCTTATGATGTTGCTTGTTAGGAGAGTTTGGTTTGTTTGAGGTTTGCAGTCCTTGTTTAATTGCTGTCTCCCGATTTTCATGTTAATTTTTATAATTTTGTCCTTAACGAAGATAAATCCTTGTCTATTAAGTGAAATAGAGAGTAAACGCCTCAGGAAGAAAACTGCTGATAAGAAGTAAATGTTCTCAATAGAAACTGTGACAAGAGAAAAGATATGCTTGGTAAGAATGATGATAGTTTCATCAAAATGGGTATTTAATTGCAATTAAGCAGCCTGAAGCTTGATGATACACAGCAGATCTAAGGTTGACTTCAGCAGAATCACCAGCTTGGCAGGGCTGCGCTGCCAAAAGATGTAACATTCACTGGAGTGACTTTCGGTGTTAAGAAAAAAACAGTTAAAACAGAAGGATCTGGTGTACATTTCAAAGGTTAATATTTCTGGAGAGCTCCGAGTGGGAGATGTTACGTGGTGGCTTCAGCTGTAGTATCATGTGACTAAGATGTTGCTTTTGTCGTGATGACACCGATAAAAGCTCTCCACATTGTTCTGAAAGAAAAATACGGTGATAAAGATTCAGGAAAAATGCACTGTATGTTAAAGATCTGCCTTTTAATAATTAGGTGTGCACAGAAATGTGTGTGCAAATTGTCACGATTACCTCTGACAACAAAACTTGGAGGAACAAATAGGAATGATATATGCTTTATTTGTGTCACTTGGGTAGCAGGGATACTTGTGTTTCTGAAAACTGACTGCATGGCCGATATTTTTCCAAAATAGCTTAGGAAACACAACAATATCAAACTAATATAAGGCACTGTATGATGGTCCTGATTATATTTCCTGAATATAGTTTAGCATGATGAGTCATTTCTTGCAATGTAGATACTAACTTCTTGAACATGGTAAGACATGCAAATTATTTGGAGCAATCAGACCAGTAATTTTCCCAAAAGCAGTAAGCACTTGTTATGTAAAGCAGTGTTAATCCAAAGCAGGCTGTGGCTGGCCAGTGATGGAAAACTACACAAGAAAACAGAAGCCTATAACCTGCGAGCTTCCAGTAAGTTAGTAAAATCCCCATGGAGCCTCACAAACGTCAGGATTTTTTTGGTTGTTGTTTTTACACAAATGTGTAACTTCAGAAATAAAAGCCATGTTGTAGCTGTGGTGATCTAAGGACATGGATAGAAAAAAAGAACCAGGCTCTTCTCTGATCTAACAAAAGACACAACCTTCTCTTACAAACACTGATTTCTCTTTAACCTTTTTTGAAAAGGCATTTTTAAAAATATATAGTCACACAAATAATGGCTATCAAATGAATTTTTCCTTATTAAAATATGAGCTAAAAAATGCACCTTGAATTTTTGTTAGTGCTGATAAATATGCTGAAATGGGTTGAGGAACTGCTGAAAATTACAAATCTTTACCAGAAGTCCTGCACAGATACTTTATTTTTAGAAATAGAAAAGCCATTCCCCTAAAGTAGATGGCTTTGAAAACAGGCATATAGGAGATATTATTATGGCTCTATTTGAATCCACTTCTCTTTGGAAACACAGAGTTTATTCAACATCAGCAAGAGTCTATCTGCCAGAAAATATATCTATGAGAAGTGTGATATATCTTACTAAAGAAAGAGCTAATGTTTTTATATGTTTGTTTCTATTGGAGCAATAAAAGTCTTGCAAGACCAATTTAAAATTATGGAGGACTATAGTAATTTTACTTCTCAGGGAGGAAAAAAGAGCTAGAAAAAACCCCAGCAGTTTGTCGGTGGCCTCCAGGCTGTCGTATCCTTCCTCACTACTCGGTCACCAGGCTCAGACACACTGCAGTGGCAGCACCGTGACCTGGAACATGCAGGACGGGAGGACGAAGAGCGGGAGAGAAAGCAAATAAGCATCAAATGTGGACCTGTCCACCAGGTTTGCCTGTGCTCTCATGAAAGTATAAAATGTGCTCTGCCCTTCTCTGGAGAGCTGCAGAAGTTTTTCGTTCATTTATTAGCTTCCTACAGATACGTCTTTGTATTTCAAAGCTTCAGTGATTTAAAATAAGTAAATTAGGACTGTCGTATCTCTAGCTGTTATATATGAGAATTCCTCTCGTGCATACATGCACAAAACCTTCCCATAAATTACAAAAGGAAGCAGAACAACCTCTCTTCTTCCTCTAAAGTGTGAGTAACTACAGCCCGAAGGATGAAGCATCTGGCATAATCTAGAGCAGCATCAAGGCTGTTCCCAATGCACTAGCTGAAAAAGTCCCCAGTGGACACTTCGCTGTGTGAGAATTCCTTAAGCTGTAGCTCTGTTTTTTTTCTGGATCATTTTTTTCCCCTGATAGAACTGTGCAAAAGAGGAGATAGGGTGGATAAACAGAGAAATACAGATCAACTTACTGTGATGAAATAGCAAAAGCTGAATCGTCTTCCATCAGCACATGCCAGTAAAATAAATAGCAGCCATTACTGACAGTAGCTTGCACATTATTTTTTTCAGGCAACCACCAGACATGTTTGGGAAGAATTTTAAGCTCTGTCCCTCCACCTTTTCAGCAGTCTGCTTGCCTGCTTGAAGTACTAGTCGTCTTTTCTCTAGAGCTGACATATTAGTAACACTTTCCCCTCTTATCTTTTGCTGTAGCATTAGCAAGAGTATTAATACTACCAGCATAATGTAACTGTAAATGACATGGGATTAAATGCTTTGTGAATAGTCCTGTGGGCCCAGACCACAGCAGTTATTTAGTGTTGCAGATAAATCCTCTAAAGCCCTAGTTCTTTAGCTTAATTGTTCTGTCTTCTTCCAGCATCCCTGGGCCAGGCTTTACAGGGTAGCAATCATCACTCTTTTCACTCCTAGACCAAACAGTTTCTTTTGGCCACCCTGCACATGCTTGGGAGATGAGGACAACGGCTCTGAATTTGTATGCAGCAGCAGAGGGGACTGGTGCTAGGAGACTTGGGAGGGTTTTCTTGTCTGTTTGTTTGCATGGAAGCTGTGGAATTAATTCTTCTGAAGAATAAAGAATTAGCATTATCATACATTTTGAAACTTTTAAGAGAGAGATCATTATCTGTGCTGCCAATATCCAAAGCCCTTCTACTCAGTCCTACTTTTTCTGATTCCTCTGGAGTATTTAGATATCTTCTCTGAACATCTTGCAAGTCTGGTAGGCCTCTCAAGAGAAACAGACTCCTCGCTGTATCCATGTCTGGTCCAACCTATCAAGGACTGTGCTTTTGTACCGGGAGAAGTTTTGGGTGGAATAGCACTTGGTGGTACCCACTACATGAGTATGGTAAGATGGTACATGAGTAGCTAGGTTTTACAGGCTGGCTTAAAGTCCATGGTGTCAACAGGGCCAAACTCATTCACAATAAACATAATGGGACTATACTACCATGCTAGCAGTCTTATTTTATATTTTATTTAGAATCGTTTTCAAATTATTATGGGCATAAGTCGCATGTAATGAAGACTATTTTGATTTTCAGACTAGTGCTTTTGAAAACTAAGTCTTAAGACTGTGAAAATTGTGGCTCACTGACACAACCTGGATGTAGGTGCACTTCCTGTGCTCTTTCAAAGCAAACAATATGGTAGCTGCTAGTGCTAAAACGAGCACAGATCTATACAGCTTGATCCGTGGCATCACTGAATCATAGAATGCTTAAAGTTGGAAGGGACCTTTAGAGATCATCCAGTCAGACGGAGCCTGGCTCTCCGGGGTTTCGTATGTTGGGGGGGGGGGGGCTATCAAATTGCTCATGTGGATGTGAGATCAAGTATCTATTCCATAATATTATAATCCTCTTCTCTTTTGGTTGACAGATACAGGGCTCCAGTTAAATAGAGAATTTTGGCACTGTCCTGTGGTTGTGTCAACTGGAAGAAGGTCCACACTGAGGCCATGTACAAGAGTCTGACATAACATGGGCCATCCATATCAGTGCTTTATGTCCACGCGGTTCAGAAAGACCCAAGTGTGGAGTATTATTTGTGCTCAGCTTATGGGTTTGCTCGAAAAATTCAAGCCCATTTAAAATGTATAGGCAACTTTTATGGCTAGGTCCTTAGAGGCTGGGATGCCAGCGGCTGCTCTGAATTCTATAGCGCTCCTGCTATCCATTCTTCTTAGAATCATCATCCCTTTTTATATCCATGAAATAACTTGCAATAAAAAAGAAAAATCTAGTTGCTGGTCCCATTGTGCTTGACCTACATGAGAGTCCTTGGATTTGTTTGTAGAATGAAAGGATATTTCAGTTCCTTTTTAATGCTTCTTAAGTACAACATGTATTTCAGTTTTTTGGAATGTATTTACATGTATCACAAAGAAGTTTCCTTTACAAGTTTCTCAGAGCTCTGGATCTTGGTGATAAAAAACAATAGTGTGAAAAAATTGGAAAAAGTTCTTTTAAAGTAGATTTTAGCATTTTTGTTTTTCACATTTCATTCGCATTTCATTTTGTTTTTGCTGGAAAAGAAACATAAAAAACTCACTGTTTTTTAAAAAAAGAAAACACAGACATGTATTGTTGTGTAACTTTATAGAATGTGTATGGGGTTACTTGCATATCCTTTGACCACCTCAGATTGCAATCTTATTGAATTGCATTGCCTTGTTATGTGCATCTTCAAACTAGGCTTATTACAGACCACGTTGTCATATATTTTTGTCTATGACTTCACTATGAATCTGTGGATCATCAAGAGTTATTTGATGTTGTCTGTTTTGCATGGGTGGAAATGAATATATAGGTTGGGTGTTTCCAGTCTCAATATATATTCAAAGTTATTTCCATTTGAAGTTCTCCAACATAACAGGTGAAACTCCTTACTATGTTTAATCCCGATTATTACTTCTGCACCTATCCGTACCTTTCTAATAAATTGTTCTATTTAGTATAATTGGTTTGGGGAGTCTTGACTTGGGAACTATAAAAATCTGGCAAATTTAATTGTATTGCAGTAATGAGGAAGAATCCTGAAGTTTTCTCTGTGTAATCTCTTGGTCAACCTTGTCTTCATTAATTACAGAATTGGTTCACTGCCTAATTGAAATGAATGATTTTACCTCAGTATTTATGCAATTTAAGAATTAGATCAAAAAGAGAAAGTCAGATTTCATATTCAGAAGTTCAGTTGCTGGGTTTCTATGCAAACAAAAGATGTTGTTATGATGCTTTTTCTTGGCTAAGCATAAAGGTCAAAATTAGCAAGTTTTAAAGAAGAATTGCAGAAACATACAGTAGGAGCCTTTGTAGTAATCACAAATGAAGGACTGTTGAATTGGTGGATCTCATAGAGAATCTAGTTTATAACTGCTCCTTGGTATCTGTGACGACAGCAGTGCAGCTTGCGTGAGACTAAAGCTGGGGCAAGTATGTAAAGAGCCAGCAGGTCAGGAGGAGAACAAAGCCTTGTGGTTAGGAGCCAGTTGCCAACTTCTATTGTAAAGAAGTCCATAACCCGTAATTTTACTATTATGACAGCTATGAAACTTAAGCTGGTTCTGTTGTTTTTGTCATCTTGGCTTTGCTCTGCAACTGTGTGGGTTCAACCAAATAATTTTTAATAACTCTTCTTTTGGGGAGGAGGGATTATGTTTTGCTGGAGGCCTCAGGTTATGAACTTACTCTTTAATTTCCAAATCTCTGATTGACACTGACATGTTCCCTTATTAACCAAAAAGATCAGTGCAACCCTACGAAGCACTGCTTGTTAGTGTGAAGACAGGCATCTGCTCCAGCATACAGGACCTTGCTGGGACTGGGTCCCCAGTGTGATCGAAGACGCCTTCATTCCCAACGCTGATGTGCTTTTTTCTGTCCCTGCATTTTAGGGCCTCTACGTCTTTGTGGTGTATTTTATCCTGCACAACCAGCTTTGCTGTCCCGTGAAGGCGAGTTACACCGTGGACATGAACGGCCACGCGGCGGGCGGCTCCGCTTTCTTCACGCACGGCAGCGGCCTCCCGCCCGCGGGCGCCGAGATCAGCAAATCCACCCAGAACCTCATCAGCGCCATGGAAGAGGTACCCGTGGCCCATCCTCATTACTCTGTGGATTCAAAGTAACAGAGATTTAAGTGTAATACACGGGAGTGAAATGAACACTTGCTAGTGCTATTCTTCCATTTTGTTTTTCCAAATTCTGCATGATTTTGAAATTGATTTTTTTTTTTCTTTTCACCATTCTTATCCTTTTCCATGGTAATGTTCTTGGGACTTAAAATTGCCTGCTAATATCCCATCTAGAGAATTTCACTTTTTCAACTTGAGTCTGCCGTTTAGTATGGGTGTTGATTACAGTGTCATCAAAAGTAGTTAGTTCTTTCAGTTTATGTCTTGGATGAGTTTTAAGTCTCTGATTTTCCAAAGTCATGTTCTGCCTAATTTCTGCAAATTTGCAGGGAAGTTATTCAATCAGTTGCAACTGGAATGCTTCTCATCTTCTCATGTAAGGTGATGCCCGACTCCCCAGTTCATGGGCAGCATGACTTCCCAGCTCCATGTGGCAGGCACTCAAAATGCAGCATGCAAAGTTGTAGATGATCAATGAGCTCCTCCCTCTGCTCAAAATCTATTTTGATTGTCCTAAAATACAAGTTTTTAAGAGTTCAGCATTTTGACTTTTCATCGTAAGTAAGGAGGAAATAATTTTTCAAAAAATCCCCTTTTTCATCAACCTGATGATTCATGAGTGTCAGCTCACGAGTGTCAGCTCCACTTCAAAATTAAGCGGCAGCTGTAATTTTACAAAGATATCATCAAATCTGTTGGGCTGTAAACCAGCTGACACCTTACTTGAAAGCTTGGGTTATAGAAGGGAGAGGCAGGGTCTAGCAGAGGAAAGGGCAGCGATAGGAGTGAGTAGGGATATTTTGACTGGAACCTTTCAGTGCTTTAATTTAAACTTTTCCATACTAGAGGCCAATGTTCAGAAAAAGGGAAAATAGGGATATGTTAACTTTTGGAACCAGCAAGGTTATGCATGAGGTTAATGACTTGTAATCAAATTCTGTTTGTTTGTTTATTTATTTTTTTATTTATATTTTCTCCCTTTGGTTCACTAGAGAAATCACAGAATACTTGACTACAAATGTCATGTCCTCAAGTACAGCTCTGGTCGTAGGTTCAAATCTGTTACTTCGAAAAAGAATCGTAAATAATAATGTAAATTATTTGTGTACAGGAGTTTTGCTTCCAGCACTTACGTGTCTTTTTAAACTCGTTAAAGGTGCCGGCAGACTGGGAGAGGGCTTCCCTGCAGCCGGCCAGCCAGGCCAGCGCGGCCTTCACACCGAGCCCACAAAATGGCAATGTCTTCCACCCTGCCGGAGGATTTAGTAACAGCTCACTGGTAGCTGATGAGGAGTCACAGGAATTTGATGACCTAATATTTGCTTTGAAGACTGGTGAGTGGCACTTCGGCCTTCTTGAAGACTTCTCTGTTCTTCGTTCTCACAATGTCACCATTCCATGAGATTCAGTTGCTGTTAATGTAATCTAATTACCAGTGAAAATCTAAAGCAAAATTACTTTGGCTTCAGTTATTACTCAATGAACTAAAAATACTGTGCAGACTATCTAAAATAATAAAGAAAAATAGTCTGCAAAAATACAGTTTGAGTAATGATGATAAGCAGACCTACAAAAACTAGTAACAGACTGCAAGTTTTAACATATTTCCATGAATATTTAAATACTAACTTACTGCCTCCACCAAACCATTAGTGGCCTTATCTTCTGTTCCTTTTTTTTCAAGTGCATACATGTGGTGTATATGTGGTACATATCTTTATTATATATGCATTTGTGAGAAATAGCTTTATTTCATAACTACTGATGCTCCCCAAAAGTGTAGAACCAAGTATCTATATTTCTACATGCCAGATACACATTTAGGCCTGAAAAATGGTCTACCCTAGACCATAAACTCGATGAAATTCTGCCCGAGAACAACAGACAACTGTGATTATCTCACAAAGCTGCTGGAGGACACGAGGGAGGGAGGCCTCTCTAGGTGCCAACGCTCAGGCTACCCTTGTAAAACTGATCATTTGTAATCAGGAGTTCAAGTCTTCCAAATGCCAGTCTTTGCCCTCAGGGTTCTCAGCCAAGTATTGTTCATCTTCTCTCTCACCAATGCCCACCAGCAAAACTTTAGGTCATTGAAATGATGATAGAGATGATAATATGAATTGATAGCCGGGCATGGCTTTAGGCAGAATAAATGCACACCTGATAACAGGTGACAAGGTAAAAGAATGTCACCTGGTAAGATCTGGCACACACTTCCCAAGCCCATGGCCGCAGGCACCAGGAGCAATACAAAGGGAAGGGCTTGGTAAGGTACTTAGGCACATGACTGGAGGCCATTTGCTTGATCTTTTGGAATATCGTGGAGCTTTCAAGAGGACAAGGTCAAGATACTGACTAAATTAGCAGGTGAAAGTGCTCTGACAGTTTACTGCTAATTTCAGGAGTTATCTTCCCTTCAGTGATAGCACTGGAAAAGGTCAAACTCCATGGAAGACTGAGAATTTTGCTAATGGAGGAGCCATTTTATTCATAATACTTTATTTCTTAGGACTTCCATTGTTTTTCTTTGCAGAAAGCTCTTTTGATTGAGAAGATAGTTGGACAATAAATAACTGAACTAGTGCTAAGAAATAAGAATTTTTGTACACATTGTCACAGAAATTGTATTGTCCTACTACCTGGGTAGTTTGAAACCTACATATACTTGGTTTGCTGCTATGTAATGAAATGCTAAAGGTTTGGGGCAAGACTTTCAGACCTGGATGCATACACTTAGATTTGCAAACCCTCTAAAACCCTTTGCTACCCAGGTATGTAGCTTTGACTTTATCTTTTGTTTTCCACTTTCCGAATATCTTAAACCAGATAATTCAGAATATTTTTAATAATATATGAAGATTTTAACACTAGTACATTTTAACACATTAGCATTTAATAAGCCCCCCCATCCAACACAGTGCATTGGTGTCTCAAGCAGCTCAATCGATACCAGTTGGCCTATTCACTGCAGCAAACACTACGCAGTGTGTGGAAGGCTCAGCCTTAAATCATGTCTAATTATGTCAAAGACCAGTCTAGCAGGCAGCAGTAGCAGTTAAACTTCATGGTTGATAAAACTCAACACAACCTGATACAGCATTTAAGTTTTTTTTAATAAATCTTCAAGTTCAATCCTTAGTCTCTGTCCTGCTAGAGAAGTAGATCTAAAACCAACTTTGATTCTTTTTTGCATATTTTTTTGTGAGTGCCATTTGTATTTCTTTATTAATAATTTATTATAATTTGTTCTTACAAGCCTTTTGAATGAAGAGGATTTTAAACAGGTACTCGGGGCAGTTTGAGAGGACATTTTGGATTACATTACTTCGAATGAAATAAAAGTGATTTTTAGTAAAAATAAAAATCACTGTTTTGTTTTGTTTTGCTTTTTTAATAGCTATATCTGCTTGCCAGTGCAGTTCAGTGCATTTGACCCTGTGTGTACAGGGGGGTTGGACTAGATGATCTCTAAAGGTCCCTTCCAACCTTAATGATTTGGTGATTCTAGGATTATAAAGGAATCAAAGTGGCTCTGATACAAGGCAGTGGTAAAGATGATAGAAAGTGGGATTTCTTCTCCATTTGTACAGTGCAGGCTTCTGTTGTTTACGTGTTCGCTGAGCTGCAGTCAGAGAGTTCTTCCTCTTTCTCCTCTCCTTCTCCCTGTGTCTCTTCCCTGGTCGCTCCCCTCTGCTCCACTCTGACAGTTTGGTGCCTTTATCCAGCTCAGTGGGTGTTGGGAACCAGCAGGAGCTCAAAAAAAGTAGGGCTGAAATGTTTGGGCAGTTGAGTTGCCTCTTGCTGCCTTCTCTTTAGGGGACACTGTTAGTCCTCTACTTTACTTGGTGCTTCTTGACCTTTTTAGGTGAAACTTCATTTCAGGAGATGGAGAATTCTTTCATCCTAGCTGCTGGGAGAGTAGGCGGAAGGTGATTGGCACCACATTAGCTGTTTTTATCACCTTTGAAACTGCGAGGAATGGCTTCAGGTTACAGTGGCAACATAGGAAAGCTAGTTCTATTACTGCTTGAGTTTTACCTACAGTAACCTGGAGCAGAAACCCTCATTCTTTGTGATTCCCTAAAACTGTCAATCTATAACTGAGCTCTGTTCTAGCCGTGTTAAAACATTAGCTCCGAATCTAGAGGTTGGCTGAGGATCAACACTAATTAGCAGAGGGATATGCAGAAATGCCTTTATGCCTTTTTACACTTCATCTGTCCTTTGTGCTAATGTAATTTGGAGCAGTCTGAGGGTTTCTTTAATTTATGCTCATGGTCTGTAGCCCCGAGGCCTAATCTGGCAGCCAGGATCAGTGAAAATTAGGGTATAATTCGTGAATCTGTTTTGCTGTCAGCAAAGCTAAAATCTCATTCCTGCCCTCGTGTCCCACCCTTGCAGGGCAGTTTGCCACTCTCAGTGATATTAATGCGTTCGTGGCTGGGGCCCTACTGTAAACCCAATGGCTGAAATGATGCAGGCTAAAAAAATCAAGCCTACACGGCAGTTTTTTCCCTAAACTTGCAGCAGTTTGGTAAGTTACCACTTGCAGTGCCAGTCTACAAATAGATGCATTGGCACAGCTGGCCTTATTGCTAAAGAAATGTGTCGTAGAACTATGCACTTAGCCCTTGGGTCTGTAATCATTAATACTGGGTCTAATTACAGATTAACCAGAAATGCAGACTGCATCAGGTGAAGGCACCCGGCTGCATTTCTTGCAAATTAGCTGGGCAAAAATTGTACAGTTTACAACGTTTTCTTAACCAACTGTTATGCTTCCTGTGTGCAAACTTTGCATCATATGGATGCAGCTTTTTTATTTGGTGCCAGAAATCCAAAAGTTGGACTTCCTGTATCATAAAACTCTGGCCTCTGACTGCACTACCCATGAATTCCTCCTTTCCATCAAATATGCTCATTCCTATATAGAAAGAAATAGTTAGGATTCACTGTGCCCACAGCTTGTTATGCTGTGATAAACCTTTGGAAATTTAGTCAGCTCCAAGGCCATTTGTATAAGGGAAATGATGTAAAATTACAGCAGGGAAGAACATCTAGGGATATGTTCTGCCTATTGATACTTGCTATAACATTCTTTTTCTGGATGATAATTAGTATGACTTGGAAGATATACTTTATTTCATTTATGGCTTTTAAAATGAATTAAAAACTTGGCTTCTACCCTTTCTTGGGAAAGGCTAATTATTTACTAATTAGTTACTGTTAATTGCTCCAATTAACTTTAAAGAATTCTGTTATTTTGGACTAGACTTTGTTTGCCTCCGTGATTTCTTTTGTAAGGTTTGTATTATTAGACAATTTTATGAGACCCTCACCTTCCTGATCGACGTCAGGGTAGTATATATGTGCCAGTAATTTAGACTAAAGCCCCCTCTAAAGTGATTCCTGGTTAGTAAGAACTAACTTTTACTTGTTGGATAGGTTTAGGTAGTTAACGTGGGATCCAGTTGAACAAAACCAGGTAGAATCTGTCCAAAGCAGCAAGTTGCCCAAGCTGCTCTCCCAGACTTGGAGACAAGTCCTACCCTTTGTCACAGAACGGATAAATTCTGGATAGTGGCAAAGTGCGGGATTCCTGCCAGGCCCTGCCACTTCACTCCATTCTGAGGCAGCACTTCACAGGAACAGGGGAGGAAGGATAGCCAGTTTGTTATTCATTCTTCTACTCATTTGTGATTGCTCACAAGTTTGCTAACATCTGCCTGTTGAACGTGACTCCATAAGATCATAGAATCATAGAATCTGTAAGTTGGAAGGGACCTTTAGAGATCATCCAGTCCAACCCCCCTGCACACACAGGGTCACCTAGAGCACGGGGCACAGGATTGTGAGCAGGTTTTGAAGATCTCCGGAGAAGGAGACTCCACACCCTCTCTTGGCAGCCTGTTCCAGGGCTCTGAACTTTCCAGATGTCTGGATGTCTGTTGCTGTCATTTCTGTAGAGTCAAGACTCTAAAGAAAGAAATATATTTTGTCTGTGTAGCATATTAATTTTATGTCTATTACATTTTACACATGCAATACAATTCAGGAGTGACTCAGTAAGATCTGAGTGCTCATGAGATAAAAGAATAAATCCCTAGAAGTTATGGCTACAGTAATTACAAAGCAATCTGCATCTCCTTTAAAATGCTGTAGTGCAGAATTGTGATTAAATTGTCAATTAAATTGTTATCAGTTAAATGATGCCAACTGGAATTCCCTGAGCGTCGGAATGCTCTGGTGAAGGGTTGCAACCAGTAGATGTCACTGGAGGGATCTTGCTCATTTTGCAAAGCAAGCCGTGACTTTTCAGTTTATAGCTAGCCCTTTGATACAAAAGGAAGGGGAAAAAGGCTGCATTTTCTTTTGTACTCTTCTTGAAATAATAGCTTCACAAATTGTGGAAAAAAAAAAGAGCAGTATTGGCTGCTTACCCACCATCCACCTACTTTTTTGGACATGACTGTTTAAATTCTGCTGTGATCTGGGAACAAGCTGGACCTATGAACTCTGTGAAACAGCACCGTGTAAACAGTCCTACCCTTCCTGCTCTGCCAGTTGTTTGGTAGTTCAGTATCCTGGTTACATTTCAGTTGTCATTCCTAAAAAGGATCCGCTCTTAAATACTTTGCCCATGCATCAGCAGGAGAAGGAGGCTGTTGCAGAGCCAAGGTAGCCCACTTCAATCTCAGGTTTATCATGTTCCTGATAAGAACCTCCTCAACCAAAAAAGTCACCGCTTACTTTGCACAAAGCACGCACGTATGACATTCAGGAACATGTGTGATATCATACCACATTAGTCTGGTGTCTGATGTATCTGATCTTTGTTTAGTGACCAGCACTAGATTCCTCAAGGAAGCCCCTACTAAACAACTGCAGTGTAATCACCAGCAAGAGAAGTGTCTTTCCTACCCCAGCCTTTGAAGCCTGGTTGTTCGTGGATATATGCAAAGAAAATTTTGGATAATATAGTTGTAAATGTTTTCAATCATTATATGTTTTTCCTTTTGGAAATCCATACCATTTGTAGCCTAAACAAAAGTTTTGAGCATAAGTTTCAGTGTTAATGATGCTATATAAGAAATATTTTATATTCTTCCATATAAAGTCTTATTTCCTTCACAAATATTACTTTATTCTTCTGTCATCAAATGGTAAATACAACAGTCTGATTCACCTTCTCTACTACCATTCCTTCACTCATTTTTCTTTTCCAAAACAAACAGTTTTAGAGAGGTTAAGAAAAAAATAAATCATTCCCTGGTGCAATTGCTGTTTTTCCTAGGACCTTCAAACAGCTTAGTCATTAGGATCATGATTCAAAGAAAAGCTCAAAAATGTATGTAACAGTATAGATAAATGTATGTAACAGTATAGATGAACAAGTATGGCAAGCCAGCAGTTATGTCTTGCTTGTTGTCAATAGGCTTATAGATAAGAATTCTGATGATTCGGCACCTAATGTTCCTGTCTTTATTATGATACCTTTGTTCATCAGGTAACTCTTTACTCTTGTCATATCTGACAGTAATCCCTGCTCTCTAAAGATCTTGGGTCATACAGACCCCACATCATGTCTAAACTAGCAGATGTGAATGAATCCAGCACCATTTCACCTACCCGAGCTCCAGGACTGGATGTGAGAAGGCTCATGATGCAGAAATCCCCCTTTCTGCCTGGATGCGATTCGCTGTATTCACACAGCTCTGCTTAGGAGTTAAGGGCCTCGTACCTGGACTACTTCCAGATCTGTTCTGGAAAGCCTGCAGAGTTCTGCAGAGTGGAAAGTCTTATGCAGGTCTCCACTAGCTTGAGGCTCTTTGCAGTAAACTCTGTTTCACTGGAGTTAGGCCCCCTGGGTCTCTTACCTGCTCCAACCTTTCAGCTTGTTCTGTTTTCTAAACCCATCTCCACATTCAAGATTTCAGCCTCGCTTCTTACAGCAAGTGAGCATCCTCATTCTCTCCCACTGCTCCCCCCCTTTCTTAACTTCTTTTCCACTTTGCAGAAGGAAAGTTATGAAAAAAGTTAATAGAAGAGGAGCAATTGGAGGCATAAAAAATTAAGAGGAAGCTCCAAAAGCTGAAATTTCTTTTTGCCAAACAAGCCAAAGACTGGAATGTCAACTAAGAGGGAAAGAACAGATTTCACTGTACAGCTGATAGGAATTTCTGAAGAATCTTTTTCATATAAAAATGTAAATCCTTGCCTGTCCCAATATATCGTGCTCAGGGCCTGTTGAGTCAAATGTCATTGCTCTGTAACTCTGCTGAGCTGAATGTAGCTACAGATCAGATACTTTTCTCCAAACAGAATAACTTTCCTAGCTTTTGGCTATTTGTAAATGACATTGCTGGAAGATCATATCTGACATTAGTCTGTTTTGAAATCATGCCTAATTACATTGATGTGCAGTTCTGAATAAATCTGAAGCCCAAGCACTGTAATGCCTAATAAGAGCTTTGTATTTTGTAGCTGATTTACTCTGCAGTGCAAACACAGGGGAAGCTAGAGCACACTGAAGTTTATACTTCCAACAGATACTCTGTGAAGAAGCAGTGTGGAAAAAACACACATTTCAGAAAATGAAGTACAGGATTAGGTACCTTCACCTGAATAATCCAATGGCAAAAGTACAAGGAAGCAACTTGCTAGCAGTACTCTGGGCAAAGGGATGGACAAGGTGGCCTCTGGAGGGCTCTTCCAGAGCTGTCTGGGAAGTTTCCATGAGCCCAAGTCTCGTATTCTCTCACAACAGAAGAAAAACACAATACACGAGCCTGAGCCAAATGTGGGTTTAAGAATATTTAGACGGCATCTTTTCTCATGTTGAAATTACAGTCCTATTAAAACAGCTGGAATTACACTTTAACAAGGAAGTTAAATGATTAAAAATTCTTTGTGAAGAAATTCTTGGAAATAGCAGGTTTTAAGAGTCAGGCCAAGAACCCAGTCTAAACCAGGCCTTGATTTACACTTTTGTGATTTCAAGGCAACCTCTGAATAGCTATTGTGCCCTTTACTGAGACAATTTAAATGACTGACAGTGGAAGTAAGAAAAAGTGTATCTGGATGGTACAAAACTATGTCACTTGGAGCTACAGGCTGTGAATGCAGAATTGTTGACCAGGAGAGGAAAACTTGCTGTATGCTTGTGGGCAAGGGAAGAACTTGAGTAATGCGAAGGAAGCCGAGCAGCTACGAGGCAGGAGGGGGTGTCACCCTTCCTGTGATTCTCACTGATTCTTCTTTTGGCTTCTGTGTTGCAGGTGCAGGTCTCAGTGTGAGCGATAACGATTCCTGCCACGGCAGCCAGGATGGCGGCAGCATGGCTAACTCCCAGATCGTAGAGCTTAGACGGATACCCATAGCAGACACTCATCTCTAACTTTTTGCTTTTTTCTCTTTTTTTTTTTTTACTTCAAACTTCAGCATTTTTATATTTGTACTTCCTTTTGCACTAAAACACTATATGAAGCTGTGTAGTAGGATGCTGTGAGTTGTACTGAATGTCTTAACAAAGCATGTGGGGTTTTTGTATATCAGAGAGTAAACTGTAGAACTTTACAGTGACTGAACATCCACAGATATAATGACAACTGGCCTAGATTTGTATCTTCTAGCTAGAGGCACATATTTTGTGAACTGTAGCTTTTTTAATTAACCTGTATGTGTAACACTTTAATAAAAAGTAAATAGAGTTTGTTTGATACAAAAAAGTCTATTATTTTTGCTTACTCTTGATGGAGTTGGAAGATGATAGAGACACTCTGTTGGACAAAGAAGCATTTGAATTGCAAAATTCTAAGTTTCCTAAACTATGTTATTCTGATTGGTTTTGAGAACCAGATTTGGTGAACTCTGCACACAGTCTTGACTCAGAGCTTAAATTTTGAACTCTGACATGGTAAAATACATGATGAAAGGAAACAGAGGGAAGGACAAGAATGAGATGGATCCATGAAGCTTGTTGCAGGGTAGTTGTACCTTGCTGACTGTGTTACTTTGTTGTTTTCTTACTGTTAAATTCTTTTTCTGGAAGGATTAGGGGAAGAATTTGAAGGAGCTGAACTTTCTGCTAAGCTCTGTGGGTGCTACACAGATATCCCTGTTCTGATTGAAGGGTTTCAGTATCGCATTACAGATGGGGTCAGATCAGTAATCTGGGGTCACAAACGAGCAGGAAAAGTTACTCCCTTGGAAAAAAAATACCGAGCAAGTATTGCAGAACTGAGAGGGTGAGGCAGACTGATCTTGCAGGAATCATTAACTCTGCTTCTGCACACACTCTTGGAAAAAAAACACATTAAAGCAGGAGGCCAAGAGAATTTTCCTCTGACCATTCCTGAGCATATTTTAGAAATACAGTAAATGAGAAGCAAACTTTTCATAGCTACTTCAGGAACTTGCCTAAAGGTTTTAAGTTGAGCAAGCTCTAAGCCACAGGCTCTCTTTGTAATTGAAAGCCTTTGTTATGGAAACCTTTCTGTAAATTTTATTATATATACAAGCTCCTTTCTCTATAACAAATTACTAATTAATTAAAAAAAAACCCCACTTTATCTAATGTCTAATCTAAGATAAATTTTTTTCTAGTGTCCTAATTCTGTAACTACTTTTAGGATCGAAAAGGACAGCTTGAAATCATCACTTCTCTCCAGAAGACATTATCTTTAAACAGGTAACATTAGTCTAATGTTTAGCAAAGCATTCATAGAAACCAGTAACTATATCTAGTCAGCAAAGACCTTAAATAAGTATTTTCAAGTATATTTGCATTGATGGAAAATAAGAATGTGTCTGTCTTTAATAAGTACAAACTTTGCAGCATCCAGCCTTAAATTTCTGACTCCCAGTCATTTTGTTAACTCTGCCTGAACTTCTGTTGCTGCAGAGCCAACTGGGCCCAATCTGAAGTCAACAGCACAAGTTATTGTGGGGATGACTGGGGAAAAATGAGTCTTGTGTCACCATGAACCCTATGCTGAACCATATATGAGTCAGTGAGACCTATGTGTATGTGCAGAGGCCATTCTATGTACCGAGCATCTGGACCATAATAGATACTACTTTATAAAAGAGTGAACCACCTAAACAAGCTTTATAATTCATTTGCTGTAGGATCAGGCCATACTAGACTTGCTGAAAAGGGCACTTGTATCAGCTGCAAGTACCACTGAAATAAGATTCTTAATCTGATTAGTTTGGGACATTTTTGAATATAATGATAACACACTTTCTGATTTTCTACTGAGGAGACCTGGCTCTTGAAGGTATTTTATTTTATTTTATTTTATTTTATTTTATTTTACTTCACTTCACTTCACTTCACTTCACTTCACTTCACTTCACTTCACTTCACTTCACTTCACTTCACTTCACTTCACTTTATTCTCTCCCGAATCAACTGAGCTGAGCATTGGCCATAGCTGATATTTCCCATCTATCCACTAAAGCCCTAACGTGAAGTGTGGCTCTGGAGAATGATTGCAACACTTGCTCAGTTGCAAGAGAGTTAGGCCTGTAACAGATGTTTCATTACTTGAAGTACATGCTACTACATGCTGCGAGAAAGCTTATAAAAGAAGGATGTTTGTTTGATTTTGACTCACCACCATAAATGTTAATACTTTGTGTCACTTCAGCTTGTTGCACAACTGGCCTGGTTAGGGATTTACTGTAAACGTATCAGCATTTTCAGAGCAGATCAGCAGGGTGATGTCTGCTGCCAGCATTTGGTGAATTTTAGGTCTCTAGGTGGTGCTGACATGGTTTAAGATCATGGGATCAATCTTATTGTTTCAGAAACACTTTTTCTTTTAAAAAAAGAAAATATAGTGTCTATAGAAAATGTCATGTTTTAATAGCATAGGTTCCTGTTAACTCCTGTTTGCTCTTCCTTGAATAGCCAGCATACTGCAAAGATTCATATCAGAGCACTGCAGCTGGGTGTTCTGATTCAGAGCTGCCAGACAGTCACAGCTTGACAGCTGTATAGCTGGCTTGATTTAAAATTAACAACGCTGAGTCCTTCTTTGGGTACTCTGATCTCAAACACGATTTAAAAATGGATAGAGAGTAACAATATTGCTTTGGCTCTTTGAGATGAATGAATCCACAGCTAGAAAGCTTTCAAACTATTACTGCTGGTCCTACCTCCAATAAGGTGACACCTCGTTCAACGCTTTGTTCTGGTTCTATATAGTGAAGAACACCCAAGAGGCTTTCTTTTTCCTCTATATGAAGAGGCCATGCACTCTATTTAAGAGCCATCCTCTGTGGTTTGAGGAATAGAGGGTGCTGCTCGCATTATGCAGGTAAGATTTCATAGGCAGCTGTGAGAAGAACCCCGCACCCAAGGTTACATGAATATGTTGGCACTGAGTACATACATCATGGATGTGCTTCAGGAGTTTATCATCATTTAAGTGCTGAAATAAATAAATTCACCTTTTACAAGATGCCTGAAATAATTTCATATTCAAGTAAATAAAAAAGCTAAGTTTGACAATTTTAGGTGTTTTGGTGAAAGACAAATAGGGAAGAGTCTGATTTTCCTCTCTTCCTCTTCCCTTCCTTCAAAATAAGCCAGTTCATACCAGGAATCTGAAGATAAATATTTAGATTTGAATATTTAGATTTGTTTTTTTCCTTAGAACTTGCATTTATCCAGGTTTTGGTCATGCCATACAAATCCTCTATCCTCACTGCAAGAGAGATATGTGAGATCCTGCCCAGAATTACACAGTGAAGTATTTGATCTGCAAGGGATTAAATTGTACTAAAAACTCTAAGGCCAAAAACTTGGGTATGTGCACAACAGAATAGTGTGTAAAGTTGACCTGTTGTGAAGAGGCCCGGCTAGACTGGGTCAGATCAGTGGCAAATCTTGCCTTCAGATATATTTGCTGGACGTTCAGTCCATGCACATGTTCAGTCCGTGTGCACACTGAGCTACTTACTATAGATTTTGCTTCACCAAGACTCATGCAACTTGGTGACAATCGGGAATGTGTCTCCAGTTAGCTGTGAGCAGAATTTCCCCCTGGTTTCTTCTACTGGCTGTAATAGATACTGCAATAACCACATGCAAATGTGTGCTAATCAGAAGCTTAATCCGCTCAGTTCAATATGTTATTCTATTTATTTTCAGAGAAAAATCAGAAAGATTCTCCATTTTCATGTCAGTGCTGAAAATTATCTTCCATGAAATAAATAAGTTGAAATAACTGCAATGTAATACTCAAGTATTATTGAGTTGTATATTTGAACAATTTCCTGAAATTGAGGAGAGAATTGTGTAAATTGGTCTAAGTGGTAGCTTGAACATCCCACTCTTTTCTTTCTTTTTTTGAGGCAGTATTTTTTTTTTTTTTTTAACTACGTCATCATTGTGTTCATGATAAAGACAGCATCTTCACAGATGCATGGGATTTGGAGAAAATTATTTGCATCTTTTTCTTATTACTTGTCACTGTTCCATGTTTTCCCTGCGATGTTTTCTGCGACGGGGCGTCTCTCGTCACGACATTGTTTGGCACTGACAGGAACGGCGAACGCGGAGCAGCCAGCCCTGCTGCCCTTCCTGGAGGTGGTGGTTTTGCTCGGAGAATTAAATTGCCAGGGGCTCTTATTAAAGATTGCCAGGAGGACTCTCCCGGAGATCCAGAAAAAAAGGCAGTGCATTCTGGGAACTGTCAGCACGGCACTTGGGAGCACAGATTTAATAACTCTCACTCCATTCCCTGGCTAAAATGCAGCAGCTTGGAGAAGGCCCCAGGAATGTGTCATAACAATGGCTGGTGTCAAAAGTGCACGGAAGTGTTTTTCCTGAAAATGACAGGATTTTCACCAACTCAACAGTCAGGCTTTGAAGATGCTGTGGTCACTCCTGTGCTGCAGTGCCATTCCTCTAAATTCACGGTGATTTTTATTAAGACATGCTATAATTTCCAAGAACTGTAATCTTCAGTGTGGTTTGACTCCTCATGCAGAGCAATGAGCAATTTTTGGCACACTTTTTGATGAGTTTAAAGTATGTGTGAAAGACAAGTACATGTTACCGTGTACACACAGACACAAAATAATTACGGGATATAGGAATTTAATGTAATAAAAACAAATTCAGTATCACTTTGAAAACTTAAAACACTGCAGTCTAGATTACAAAACAGGTTTATCCTGGAAGCTTTGAGGCTTTGCAATTCCTGAACCAAAGTTAAGCATGATTTCTCCATTTCCTAATTGGAAAAGCTTACGCTTCTGGCATGGGGTATACACTTGCCAAGAAGGATGCAAGAAAAGGGGCTATCCAAAGTCTCCCTGTTCTGTTCCCTCGGACTTCCGCGATGCTTACGAGGGTGCGAGGAGGAGGAGGAGCAGGAGGAGAAGGCTCCCGATGCCCCAAGCACAGCAGGACTGCTGGTGCTGGTGGCTTTAGCAGGGCTCCTTCCTTGATATCGCTGCCAGCTGGCACCGGGCGCCCCACGTCCATCCGTTGAGCGGCCTCGGCTGCCGCAGCAGTTGACCCCGCGCAAGCTGCCCCCGGGGACAACCTCTTCTTGGCTGTGCTAGGGGGACAGCGCAGGTTGGCATAGGGCAACGTGACACCAGGGGCCTTTATCAGGTTAAAAGTCTAGATGGAGCTGCAGTGCACAGGCCGCTTCTTGGCACTGCTTGGTTTTGAGGGTGTTTTGAGGAATAATCCGTCTTCTACAGCCCTAAACTCTTCATCAGTAAGAGGTGTAAATAGTATCTACGTTGTGGGTCTGTTGGCCACGTGGCACCATGTGCCATTCGCTACGTCAGCAGTCACAGAGGGAGGCACGAGGAAAGCGAAAGCCGCCCTGCAGGAGCCTGTCCGGCCTCCCCAAACAGCCGTGGATCCATCTCCTCACAGCCACGGATCTACCAAGACGGGAAGCCGGCCCAGCTTGGCGCCACAGGAAGGACGGCGCGCGCGGCCGCGAGGACGGTACTTCGCTCCTTCGCTCCTTCACCTCTGCGGCTCTGGCACCGGCGCCCCTCCATGTCGGAGCCCTTCTCGCCTCCTGCCCAAGAAGGTGCCGGAAGGAAGAGCTGCGAGGGCCGAGGGGCCGCCAGCAGCCCCGGCCCGCCCGTGGCGCAGCTGAAACGGCAGCGCGACAGATGTCATCACATGCTTACCCACGAATTACAGCAACCTGGTTTATAAATAGATTTCACGAGTGCCGAGCTGTCAGGGGGAACAGGAAACTGTGGAGCCTTGAGAAAGTACATACATATATATATATATATATATATATAGCGTATATATATAAAAATATATAAACCAGGAGGCACAGGCTTAGCAAGCAGCCCTGCAGGGATGCGGTGCACAGGCTGCCACTATGCCACCCCACTGCCCCACACTGACATGGCTGCCCACCTTGGCCCCCTCCTTGCTGCCTTTCCAGACCCCACAGCCCTGGCAGACAGGAGGCCATGAGTGTTCACGGGGGTGTTGTGCTGCTCCCACATGGAGAGGCTCCCTGCTCAGCTGGTGGCCGTTGAGGAAGGGGGTGGCCATTGCCCACAGCTGCTGCCCCAGCTGTGGGGAGAGCAGGGCAGGGTAGGGGCTTTCTATTCATGGCTGCAGCAGTCATGGGTGCAGAGTTGCTGGAATGGTTAGGCTTTCTGATGCCGAGGGGATGTGGTTTTATTGTTTCTGGACCTGGAGCTACAGGACTGTGTCTGCAGCCGCTGAGGAGGGAGCAGGAGTGTGCTCACCATGGCTGGTGGCCCCATTAAGGTACCATGGCCCCTGTGGCTTGGGTGGAAGGATGGGGCCATGCGGTGGTGTTGGCAGTGAAGGGCAGCTGCCCATGGTGCCTGCTGGTTGGCACTGAGCCACCCGCGGAGCCAGCGGGGCGAGGGGACGCGCAGAGCGGTGCTGCACTGGGCAGGTAGCTCCCTCTGGGCTGTTCCTGGTACCCGTGGTGTTTTGCAGGATGGTTGCTGTGGGCTGGTCCTGGCTGCCCTGTTTGTGCAGTGTTTCAGTCATGCTCCGGGACCACATTCCCTCCAGGAAAGGTGCTGCTTGATGTGGTAGTTGTTCTGGTGCGGACATGCCATTCCCTGGGGTGTATATGGGTGTCTAAGTGGACAGAGTGCCCTCCTAAGGGAAGGATGACCAGCACATCCCACCAGCACATCCCACCCTGATACCTGGTACAGATCTGGCACATTTGTGGCACACAAATGTGCCAGATCTGTCTGGAAACCCTCTGGCGTGCTGACTGGAATAGTCTCAAGGTTTAAGAGGCCAGCCTGGCTTTTGTCAGGAGACCCGACAGAGACCTGTAGGAGACCTCTTTTGTTGCACTGAAGAGGACTAAGGATTAGGATGGGGCCCATGCCACAGCAGCAGTGCAGAGTACTGCTGTCCCACCAGCTGGGAGGTAGCAGGCCTATCTGCAAAGCCCTGTTGTGTGGGAACTAGCAGGGCAGGTGCCCACTGACTTGCAAATTGAATGGCTCATTACAAACGTGGGGAGATTAGCAGCAAAGATAATCCACTGAGCATGAAAATAATCCTGCGTAGCCTGAGGAGATGGGCAGCGAACTCCTCCGAGCCAGGATACACAGCTACGCTGTTGGGCCCCAGGGACACAGACCTTGTTTTTGAAAGCCGTGTGCTCTGGAGGAGAAAGTAAATGGAAAAACAGTATCGCCTTGCTTTTCTAACCCAGAAAAGGAGCCTTGACTGTTCATGGAAAACAATCGTATTATTGCAAGGGAAACGGGAGCATGGAGGTTTTTCTCTTTCTCACAAAACTAAGGCTAATGTAATGAAAAAAATGTCTTATCTTTATGAAACTGTGAATTAGTATGGAAACCAGGTTTTTACTTCAAATTACATTTTTTTTTTTTTTTAAATCATGTGTTTTCATGTGGCACATTCTCAGAATTCATTTAGTTTGGGTTAATTCAACTGTTTTTTCACTTGTTTTAATCTTGTATCCATAAGAAAAAAAGGAAGTGTTGAAACTAATTAAAGGCCTGCCTTTGCTTTGAGTTTTAGTGGTGACAATCCATCTTACTTAATATGTGTTTTGGTCCATTATTTTTAGTTTTCCTGGGGGAGAGGGAAAGAAAGGGGTGGTTAGTTTCCCGTAATGGAGACAGAAATGTATTTTCTTGTGAATGCTCCAGTATTTTATTATGAATGAATCTTACACTTTAATACTTACTGGATTCTTTGTGGGGCAGGATTGAATGAGTTGATGAGTTGTTTACATTTCTACTTTTCTATAGCAAGAATAATATGGAAAAAGGCAGGACAAGTAAAATGTCTAATCTTGCTAGGTTCAAAGAAAAGCGACTGCGTCTTGATAAGATCCATATTAGGCCAAAGCTGAAATCCATGACAGTGAGTGTCATTGTCTTAGCTCGCTTATTACCAGTGGCAATATTTAGCCTGCAGTGATTGTTTTCATTTGTACCAACAACACACAGTTGCCAGCGACTGCTCTGCGTCTTCTCAGGGTCAGATGCTGATCCAGTTGCGCTCGGACAACACTTGTTAAATTCTAGTCAGGGAATTTAGATGTTACATTTTATGTTTATAGACTTTCAAGCCTAGTCTTAATTGACTTATTTTGTGAACTTGAAATGATAATCTCCCTTAAAAAACTTGCAATATAACTTTTCTTCGTTCAGCATAAGAATGTATTTGGTGATTGCAGCGTTAGCAAAGACAGCAGAATGCAGTGACTGATGTTAGCTTTTAAGAATACTTAATTACAGCTGAGCACTCGTATTGATATCTGAGCTTGCACTCATGCTCCCATTACTCAGCTGTCTCCCTGTGATCCTGTGTATTAATGTGCACCTGGTCTCCAATCTGATACCTGGCAGCTGTCTCTCCTGTCAAAAGTTGTGGAAACTTCACTTCAAAGATAATGCACATACGGAAGTACCACCTGTACAGGCAACATGCAGGTGCTAGGGTCTGTTTTGAACTTGCCTGTAGCCTTATAGAAGTAACCCAGAAGCTTCAGGCTGTCTGTCCATCTATTCCCATGCATCATCCTCGTTTCTGTGCTCCTGAAGCTATTCTGGCCTTCGCTTTCTACAGCAAGAACAGGAGGGTGGAAACCCTCTCTACATTTGCTTTCATTCCTCAAATATCACTCCTCTTTCAGCACATCTGAAGCTGATAGATCTGTATGAGGCACTGAAGAAATTTATTTTCTCAAGAGCCTTGAGAGTAAATATGTCCTAGGCCAGAATTTTTCTACTGGAAAGTATTGCTGAAAAGGCAATATAAAGCCACACAGAAAAGAGAACACTGACCAGACCAGCTATGTAAGTGAACTTAAAGGAGAAGGATTAGGTAGAGAACAAGAATGCAGTCCCACATGCACAGGTTTTAAGAGTAGCAGCGTTGGGAAATCCCCAGATGATAACTTGGATCTTCTGCATTCTGCTAATCCCAGGGGTTCTGGTTAGCACTGAGTTTATGATGTAGGGATGACCTTCTTTCAAAGGGATATTCCTGGGATTCAGATTGTAGGTCTGGATGGGACAGAGATAAAACTCTGCTCGTCTTGCAGTATCTTGAGGCTGAAAGTCTAGAGATGGTGCATCAGCAGGGCAGTACTTGTAGCACATGAGCACACCCAGCAGTGTCTTGGGACTGTAAGGACTCATGGGCAGCACATGCTCCAGCTGTGCTCTGAAATGAGGGAGTTTGTAGATCCCCTCCAGGGCCTGCATGCAACAGAAGTACTGCTGGGAATAAGCTGGGCTGACAAAAAGTGAAAAAACAGAGGCCCTCGGTGTGTGTTTGTGCTTATGTGTGGGTATTTTGCATGTGTATTTAAAGGATCAAAAGGCAAGGGTGAGTGAGCAGTTGCTGGGGTCCTGGGGTCTTTCTGGGTGGCACTCGCCAGTATCGAGGCTGGCAGGAATACTCCCTGCATATCGCAGTGTGTGCATCACCTGCGCCCTTGACAGCCTCGCTCGGAGCCATGGATCAGCAAAATCTGATCTGGCTGCCTCGTAAGCAAGTCCTAGACAGTAAATGGGTGTGAAACTACCACGCCTTTGCCTAACCAGATTAAATATTCAATAAAAGTGGGTTAGAAGATTGTTATACAAGGCTGATTCTTGGCTGTTTGGCTGCCTTGTCTCTGAGGCTATACGAAGAGTGCCCTTTGATTCAGAGAGGTTGCTCCAGGTTTGTTTTTGTTCCTGGATTGATCTTTAACTGACTTGCCGGGATGCCATGTGGGCTGGGGAGGGCCGTGCTTCTCCTGCTGTTCCACATTCTCCCGTTTGAGGCAGAAAGTCTGTCGGTGACCTCACGTTTCCCTTCTCAATTCTTCCTGCAGACCTCCCTAGAAGAGTGTGTGCTGGCAATAGGGCGGCCCCCCAGTGCCAGCCCTTGCTGTGCAGTGCTCCCTTGGTGAGCCGAGAGGTGCCTTGGCTCTCGGGAAGGTACATGGGCTCTATAACCTGCACCGCATCAGTGCGTGCCCAGTGCAAGCCAGAGGTGCTGTGGAAGGGCCCGTAGGGTGGGCAGCGAATTGGAGCTTGCTGGTTCCTATGCAATATGAACACGATAGGTTCGAGCCTGCTAGCACGGTGAAATCAAACATCAGGTTTTCCCAAAGGCAATATTTTTGTTGTTGCAGGATTGGAATTTAAGCTTTGACTTCTTTGAGTAAAAGTTCCAGGGTTATTAATGATATCAGCTATTGTGTAACTGCAGCTTAATGTGACAGTTCTTAGGTAAGCAATGAAAGTGGGAAGGCTTTTGCACGCATCAAGAAGTTGGAGAGATTGCTCAAGACACACCTTTTATTAATGCTGGATTAAATCTCTGTTGTTCTAGCATACTTACTACATGCTGACTCTGCTCCAGAATGCCTGACCATGATTAAAACAAGCATGTTTATCTGTCAAAGGAAAAGAAAATGTTGTAGACAAGAAGCTAAGTAGTTCCTTATTTTGTGTAGTTATCTTCCTTCTTTCATGTATCATCATTCCGTAGTTGCAGTGAGCACTGAACACTGGCATATATCATCATACGCAAATCTAGACTCCTGAACTCTTGGGTATAATAAAATAATGTTTATTTTGACCTTGTGATTGACTGAGAAGGGAAGACTGAGCACATGCATTTGACTGAAAAGGAGTACTTTTTTTTTTTTTTTCGCCTGCGGAAAGGAACTTGTATGTTCAGTTTGCAAAACAACCAAAAACCTCGTTTTGCACCTTTCTTGCCCCTCTGATGGGCTTTAGTCAGCGCGAGCTACATGACGAGCGGATCGCGCGGCACTTGTTGGCACCTGGCTCCTCAGAGCTGCCCTTTGAGCGCGCACTTTCCCTTTGAACCAGCATCCCGTCCCTGTGGACAGCGGCTTAGCCGGGAGCTAGAGGTAGTGCTGGAGGAGCAGGGCCGGGGGGCAGCAGCCAGGCCACTGTGTAATCTCTTGTGCTAACGCTTCACGTGACAAAAACGTATTGTTCTGTTTTCTCTGCTCAAATGTTCCTCCTTAAACACCTTATTATGAGCAAGTGCCTCTTGAGCGCTGGGATGATCGATTCTTGTGACCAGAGAAGCCCCTAGAAGCAACTGGCTGCTGTTGAAATGTCACAGAGATGCCTCGGCAGGAGTACTGACTCCTTTGATATTTCTTTGCAGTTCCAGTGGTGTTTGGAAAAATGAACATAAGCCTCATAGACAGCCCTTTGGTAATGAGGTTTAAAGCAAACCTGCCCGTACATAAACACCTGAAGTGACAGCTTCTTTCTACCAGACCCCATGAAACTGTCCTCCTTCAGTGGGAAGGGTGCAAGTCGTCCAACATTTCCACAGAGTGCACTATGAAAATCGGCATGTAGTGCATCCGTAAGGGTCTAAATGCAAAATACTTTGAAATGGGTGCGGTGATGACTTGGAGTTCCAGCTACTTTTTATTTTTAGCCGAAGTATTAATAGTGATGTGACATGAGCAATTTTCTATCGGATTGAAAGAAACTACAAACTCTATTCAAGTCCACATCCAAACAAATGGGGTTTCCTCTCCTTCTCAATTAGGTTTTCCAAGGTACCCATCCCTCTGTAATTGATTCCTTGCTTCTCGAACTGTACCAGTTGCTGCCAAATACAGTACAACCATTTAATCATGCTAAATTAGAGCTATAATATTAGTCATTGCCTAATAGCTTTTCTTTTGAGCCACTTGAAAAGTAAAGTCTTGCCAAGAAGACTGTTACACTTCCACAATAAAAATCAATAAATCATAATTGTACCATGTACCTTGACCTCTTTTCTACTACCGTGTGGAAAATAAACATCAGGAAGTCGGGGACTAGTTAAGTAATGCAAAACAATTCATAGACTATATTTCAAGTGACAAGTTAGGCATACTAATTAGTTAATAATTCATAATATCGCAAGTATTCAAATATATTTAATTTCAGTAAGCTATACTAAGAAGTGCAGCAGTTTGATAAAGCACCTACTACTCAAAAGGCTGTAAAAGACTGTTCTTTTTCACTCTTTGACCAATATTTGATCCTGCTGATGTCAAACACCACAAACTAGAAAGTAATAATCAGTTTTTGCCATTCCCACGAAGGTAGACATGCCCTAAATAATGGCTAAAGGAGGTGTTTTATTTCCATCTACTAACAACTGTATTTTTATTATGCTCTTAAACTCACATTTCTCCTGTCATTGTAGATACCATGGCTTAAAGGTTGGTTGTGTTTTTTTGTTTTGTTTTTTTTCTTTTGTACTCTCCTCTTGCAGCTGATTTAGATGGCTTCTGGCAATGCTTCTTTGTCGCTTTACCCTTCTTTTAGTAAGAGTGATTAGGAAAAACAAAAGTAGTCTTGGAATATTACAACAAGCTAGATTGAATTTAACCAACTTTGGTTAAGCTTTAGCTATTTAGGAGAAACTCAAAACTCTGGTAATGCTCAACGAAATCCCAGGCAACCCCTCTTCCGAGAAAACACTGGTTTGAAGTGTCTGCTCCTGTAAATGATGGGAAATAGTCTGCATGTAGCTGATGAAAGAGAAACCTTCTTTCCCCTGCCACCCTGCAAGGTGATGAGGGAGGAAGACAGAAACCAAAAGCTGGGATATTCATTAAAAACACGGTACTTTCTGAAAGAATGGGGCAGTCCTGTTTTTGGTACCTTTCACTTTCCGTGACCAGCTCCGTCTTCCCAAGACTGTACTGTGGCAGTGGGGCAGGATGCAGCCTGGGCAAACTGATCCTGGCCAGGCTAAGAAGGTGTTAGGTGCCTAAAATGGGGTCTGGATGGGATTTTGAGACGGTCCCCAAAATGCCAGCTGAAACCTTTGGACTTTCTCCCCCAAACATTTAGTGGTTTAAATCCTGCTTGATCCAGGGGTGCCCCAAGACACTCCCGGGTACCTCAGCAGCGCTTGTATCGCACTGGAAAGGAACAGCGAGGATCTGCAGGGAAAGTTCCCTTGGCTAAATCCTGTGGTAGGGAGGCTGATGACTGCCCTGCGCCAAGGCTGTTGGGCGGCCTGCACTGACGGAGGCTCCGGGCTGGGCCGGAGCGGGCGTCAGGCCCTGCTTACACGCGGTGTGTGGAGCCGAGGCGCGGGGCCGGCGCGCGGCCGGGGGAGCCGAGTGACGCGAACGGGGCTGTCCGAGCCCTGGGGCTGTCCGAGCCCTGGGGGCATGAGAACAGGCGCAGGGATTCAGCGGCTGCAGCACGAGAACCGGCGCAGGAGCTGGGATGGCGCCCGGGTTTGTTTTTCCTAGGAGCTGCCTGGCTAGTGCAGCCTGCACACTGACCTGGGAGCGCGGCGAGAGGCGAAGGCAAGGCCGAAGCACTTAAAAGCAGGAAGTGCGTAAAAGAAAGATATATAAATACTTTCCAGGAATGCTTACATTGTTTCGATATTTTTAAGGAGAAAAAAACAAACAACAACAAAAAAAGCAAATGCAAACTATGGGGGACGATAACAATAATGCTTTTGGAGAAAAAGAAAACAAAATTGTTTATTTAATGCTTCCCTACTGGTCTAATTATCAACCTGATGTGTAACATGTATACCAAAAAAAAGAAAGAAAGTCTTGCTAAGAATAGGAAACTCTATCCTAGATGGAACAGTATGAGGGAGAAGGCTGGATTATTAATACTTAGAAGAGTTTAATAATATTTATGGAGTGTGGGTAGCCGGTGTGTTCTGTTCCCGGTGTCTCGCTGCCTCAGCAGACACTAGTGGTGGTCGCTGTTTCCTGAAGCGCAGTCGGGCTGCCCGGCAGTGGCAGCAGGATGTGCCTGCTGCTCCTGGCGGGAACAACCTCCTGGCGTGGACACGCGCGGTTTCTTCTTCGCAGAACGCTGTGCGGGCAAAGGGGCGGCTCTCACGTTCACGTGAACCCCCCAAACAGCGCGGTCGCCTGTGGCTGATCTCACCAGGCCCATGGCACCCGGGAGCGGCGCTTACCGCTTCTCTGAAGCGGGGCCTAACGTGGCCGTGGTGCCTGGCGGGTTGCTGTGTGGGGTGTCCGCTGGCTCCTCTGAGGCAGGAGCCTGGGATGGAGGCACCATGGAGCGCGGGGCTCTTGCTGAAGGCCGGGAGCGTGATCGGGCCTCGCCGCCCGCGCGCGGCGGGAGCAAAGGTACAGTTTGCCCAGGGAGTTTCACAAACGGGCCTTGTGTAAACACCTCTCGAACAAACGCTTCCAAAGCGTGGCTGTTCAGTAGGAGCCTTTGCGAGCCGCTGAGGGAACAGGCAGCGTTAGGCACCTCTCGAGCTGGCCGCAGCCCGGCTGCCTCCCGCATCCACACCTTCCGTTCCTGTCTGAGCAAAGGAGCCCATCCGCGTTAGGAAGGATTCCGGCTTAGCTCTGTCCTTGCTGCTGATACAGATCCTAGGAGCCCGAACACGGGCTTCCCTGCCCCTGGAAACGCCTGAGCTCGTGTCCGTGCGCGTCACCACGAGGCCGAAATAGCCCCTCAAAGGGGCCGCGGGTGTGCGAAGGCTGGGAATCCCCCCTAATCCTGACTGGGACCCCTCGGGGACGGAGGGAGCGCAGGTGATGGGATCCTGGGTGCTAAGGCAACTTAACGAAATCAAAATGTGCATCTGTGTGTGGGTACGTGGGAAAAAGTTCAAGGCTGAGCACAAAAACTGTGCTTACTAAAGGTGCTAGATAATGAAAATTGTTTTCATTAAAAATTAAACTAGCTGCACGGCTAAAAGGAGGACCTCCCTCCCACCTGTGGGGAAGGAAGGAAGGTGATCTCCGGGGGGACTGAAGATGTAACACACAGCTCCACTCCAATGTGTGTGTTTTAATTTAGTGTATTCTGCTTTTGGAATACAGACAGTGGGGCATGTCAGGGTATTTATATAGGAGGAAAGCTGTTGGAGATGTACAGCCTGAAGAAGTAGGTTTTTATTTCTTTTTTCTCAAAGTAAAAAGTAGTAAAATGCGAGTTTGGAGCAAAATATTAAACCTTAAGTCATAGGCAGACAGATTTCTTCCTGTTTGGGCAGATTCCACAGCGATTTTTTTTTTTTTTTTTTTAATCTTTGTTTACCTTTTTTGTTATTTAACTTCTGGAGGAATGTATTTTGCAGCGTCAGGTTGGATAGCAAAAGGCCAGGATGAATTTTGGTGGTAAGGAAAGTCCCAGCTTTAGGCGACCAAGCCGCCCAGTTACTGCGGCGCCGACCCGCCTTCCCGGTGCCAGGGATGTCCTAGTGAAGGGCCAGAGAAGGCGGCGCACAGGATCCGATGGAGCTTTGCTGGGCCTCTCCTCGAGGTGGAAGCAGGGCTCGGGGTCTGTCGGCCAAGATCACTGCAGCAAAGCATATGGGTCTGTAGAATCCATCTCAGTTCAGATACTTTGCGCTGTGGACTTGTGATTCCTGCCTTCACTCTTGCAGGAAAAATGTCTTCTACTCAAAGCTGTTTGCTGAAGAACTTTTTGTTTTTTCTTTTCTCCCCTTCTCTGCTGTGCGCTTTGTGTTAATGGATCCAAAAGGAAGACAGAATGATACTGTTGTTCTCTCCTGGTATTTATGATTGTCTGTTTGCTGTGCGTGGGGTGGCCCTTTACTTCAAGGAAGTCTTCCAGCTTCCTGCATGTGTGGGAATGCTGGTGGCTCCGGTTACAGTAATATCCACGTCTACCTGTCCCGTCTGTTTTGGGATAAGTGACCAGGTGATCCTGGGAATCTTTTAAAGTGGACGATCACAGAAACATATACATAGAGCCTCCGTGCATGCTTTCCAAATCTTGCAGATGTGTTGGGCACATCAGGCTTATTCATTCATCGTGTGCTGTGTTTTTGTCTTTAAAATAGAATATTTCTATTTCCGGCAGGGGGAAGGGGGAGAAAGCACCAGGAGTCATACCATACCAGAGTGTAAATCTCTGTGTGCAGATTTTGAGAGGAGTTTTTTTCATTAATTTATAGTTATTAAGAAATCTTCCAAGAATTGTTTTTGTTACTGCGGGAAGTTAGCTCACAGCCTAAGAGGTAATAATCATGCAGTCAAGCGAAGGACACTAATAAACAAATTAAATAAGCTGCCCATGAGTCATTTGATATTACTGTATTTTTTTTTTTTATTTGGCTTACACCAGGTGTGTAAGCTGTACTGAAGAGCTAATAGTTTGCAAGGTTAACTACACATGCAGAGGTGACAGTGTTTGTGTAATTGGACATGTGGAGGCAGCAGGACATTGCTGTAGTGGGACTGCAGTGCACGGGCTTTGCAGCCCCCAAAGCAGAGCAGTGTGCAAGGCTTCAGGCTGGATCCAAAGCAGCAAAACAGCTTTCCAAGCGACTTGACTAGGAGCAAATTCTAACCTGAAGGTGGTTGCTCTAAACCTGCAATTTGCATAGCAGAGCTGGCCACCGAGTGCCAGTTTGTTTGGTTGATCTCGGTGGCTTTAAGGGACTTGCATTTTGCCTGCATATGCATACAGTGTATTTGCTGTTCGTCTGTATTCAGGTTTGTTGAATGTCCTGCTTTGTCCAACTGAGAAGCTTTTTAACTTGCAAAAAGAAGCAATGTACCACCATCAGCGTGGTTTGATAAAGCTAAAACAAGCTCAAGCTACAGTTTCAGTGACAGTTGTGCTCCTCCAAGGAACGAATCAATGCAAAGTGCTTGTGACCAAGGCCCAGAGTAAAACGTGTTTGTATGAGGTGCTTGGCGAATGCCCCTGAGCAACGCACGCTTACCCAGGTGGGCAGGGCAGCTCGTGGACAACTTCCTTGGAGCAGAGCAGTGTTCCTGCCGTGCGGCCAGCGGGGCAACCCTGCTCTCCGGATCCCAGGTGGGAAGCTGATTCTTCCAGGACACAAATGTCTCCCAAGAGTGACACTGACCATGTTGTACATGAAGACAATATTTTATTTACTATGGGCTCTCATTCAGTTTTTTGAAGTTGTGAGTTATCAGGGAGGAGCTGAACTTGCCAGAAGCACTTTCAGGTTATCACAGAATCACAGAATATTCAAGGTTGGAAGGGACCTCTAGAGATCATCTAGTCCAACCTTCCTGCTCAAGCAGGCACACCTAGAACATGTGGCACAGGGCGGCATCCAGGCGGGTTTTGAAGAGCTCCAGAGAAGGAGACTCCACAACCTCCCTGGGCAGCCTGTTCCACTGCTCTGTCACCCTCACAGTAAAGAAGTTGCTCCTCACCTGGAGACGAAACTTCCTGTGCTCCAGCTTGTGGCCATTAGCCCTTGTCCTATCGCTGGCCACCAGTGAGAACAGCCTGTCCCCTTCCTCCCTGCGTTCTCCCTTCCTGAACTTATACACATTAATCAGATCCCCTCTGAGCCTTCTCTTCTCCAGAGAAAACAGGCCCAGCTCACTCAGCCTCTCCTCGTACGGGAGATGTTCCATTCCCTTAATCATCCTGGTTGCTCTTCTCTGGACCCTCTCGAGTTATGCTATAAGCATTAAAAAAAAAGTGGAGACTCTTTGAGATCCACCATCCCAGGGCACTCCGTGTTTCTCATGCTCCAGAGCTGAGCAACCTGAACGTGTTAGCTCTGCCTGAAAGAATAAGAAGAGCAGATGCTTTCATCACCACAGTTTAGGAGAGCAAAATTTGTAATGGAGTTCATGGCAGTGCAAGAGGAGTTTGGGAAGTGTCCTGAAGAAAATGAAAGGAAAGAAAATGAGCATGGCCTCCCCACCCAAACACTGGTGGCTCCCAGGGCTCCTCGTAGAGGCCAAGCACGTGCTGGGTGCCAAGTGCTCGTGCGAGGCGCCTTAGGAGCAGACCCAAGGTGTTACCGTGTCAAGCATTTCTGAGGGCTTTGTAGCTTGCAGTCCAGCTGTAACTTTCCTTCAAAGCTCCCTGTTCACTTTGGACTCAAGGATTGCTAGGGCTTGCAATGGTGCGTGTACTTCTAGCATTTTATTTTTTCACTTTTGCTAGTTTTGCGGGTTAATGCTTTCCATTGTTTTAGAGAATTCTTGGTTGTGTCTCTACTGCAACTGTCAAGTATAACGGCTTTTGTACTGCCAGGTTATTTCATGCCTAAATACTATGTCTGTGCCTACTTATACACTAGTAAGGCATCTCATTTTGGAACAGATGCATACTACGTGTGTCTGAGAGAACAGCTCTGACGGATCAAACTACTTGAGGATAATCTACAAAAGCTTTACAGGGTGCTTAGTGATCAGTAACGTTCATTGCTGAGCGGGTGTCTCTTGGAGCCTGGAGGTGGCTCTTCGGTGGAAACATAGCCGTAAATCATGTTACATGAGGTGCATGATGCCAAGTCCTTAGTTCCGGCTCCTGCTACGAGCTGTGACTGTCCTCTGCTGCCGCGAGAGCTGTTTCACTTCTATCACTTCTGCTTCTGCCTTCAGCAGGTGAGGTTCAGGGAAACCTGAGCTACTGATGAGAGCTTGGCATGGGTGAACATGAACTCCTCCTGCTCCCGCTTTAGAGACGGCAGCTTCTACCTGGTGGGCTCGTTCCTCCTTCTCGGCTTCCAGCACAGACTCGTGCGTGGCACCAAATGGTGTTGATGGTGGTTTGGCTCCACGTGGCCTCCACGTGTGCCAGCCTCCTAAAGGAAGGACCTTGGGCTTAGCTGTTATCTGGATCAGTCCTGTAGGCTCTCCTTGACTGCAGCACCTGTATTCTCTAGGCCAGAAGACAAGATATGGATATATATGTGTATGTGTGGGTATATATTTCTCCCAAAAATCTCTATTCCAAGATCTTCAGAGACAGATTATTCAAACTCACCGTGGACAGATTGTCAGCTATGGACTTGTTCCCCAAAGCAGGGTTTCAGCCCTGCTGCCTCTGGGCACCGTTGTCAGTGTTGTTCCTGAAGGAAGCCGATCATTGCAGTTGCTGGCCTTGAGGAGGTTTGGTCTAGGCAGGCGTAGGTGGATTGGGGTAGCTGTCTTCCTAGAGGTGAGTTTAAGCTTTACTGATAAAACTAAGTTTTGCAAAAAGCTGTGACATGATGCCATGTCACAGAGGCTGGGAATCAAAGCAATGTGAAATAAGAAACGTTGAATAGTATTTCTTAGGAGACAGAAATTGGTAGTTGAATAGATGTCTTGATACTGAGGGCACAATTTTATGTGCACAGTTAATCTCTGTTTTATTTTATACTGCTTTGGACCATCATGGGGCCAGCAGGGATGGAACAGCAGAGGTTCATAAGGCTCATCCCTGGTAACACTTGGTGCGATTCCTCAACGTAAGGGTGCTCAGTGGTGTGCTGTGAAAGGGCTGTTGGGCGCGCGCCCAAGGGTGCTCGGGCGGGCAAGCCGTTCCTCACGGGTGAGGGTAGGCGAGGGCCACCTGGAGATGTGGGTGCTCCGCAAACCAGCCAGTCTCTAAGGGGACATGAGAACCCAACATGGGATACTCCTGTTGCTGTTTTTCATTAGAAGAGACATGAAAAAGCAAAATACTCTAAGCCTGGAGGCCTGGAGACCTGGTTTCTTGGTGGCTGTAAAAGGAATAAGCAGCTTCCATAGGCTGTGGGTGCTGGTTCTAGCCACAAGCCATTGAGTCCTTAAATGGAGTGAGGAGAAAAGAGAAAAGTCTCCATATCCTGGAGAAATACTGAAATATGTTTTACTGTTCATACTGAAATATGTTCTGTGTGCTTGTTTTGAAATAACTTGGCTATCAAAACATTATACTCTAATATCTTCGAATTAAACTATTAATAATAGTTTGTGTGTGTGTATATATGTTTAAAATATATATATATATAAAATGTTTAAAAAATATTTTCTGTAGGCAGATCCCTCGTCCCTTATTTTCTGTCCTTTTGCAAATGGTGAGAGAGGGAAAAACTTCCAATTTTTACCCAAGAATAGTTCTCATTTAAATGTGTAGATGCTACCGTGACTGAGATCAGCATGGATAAAGATTTACAGGGTTTCGTAGTGAATATGGGTTTTAAATCAGTATGCGAACTTTTAGCTTGATTATATCCTATTATTTTTCACCCCAATAATTTTGGGCTGCAAAACTGTAAACTGCTGAAAGGGCTTAGGGTTAATTACTTGACGCTGGGTGTTATATCAGGCTAGAACATTGCTAAACCAATTTATGTCTTGATTTAGGGCTTAATTTTGCTATTGGCTCTGCACGAAACCAACAGTTTCATGGCAATAGTATTTGGAAACCCCATTTTCAAATTTGAGCTATCGTGGCCAACTTTTAGAAATAAGCTTCAACTTCCTTTAAACTTTTTAAGAATAAACAAGACCAGGGGACAATTTTCTTTCAGCAACACAAAACAGCAGGAGCTAAATTTTGTTCTCAGTTATTAGGGCACTGAGCTGAAATAATAGTGAAGTCGCTGCATTTTTTCCCAGCTTGGAGAGTAGAATCTGTCGCCGGGAGCTTGGAAAATGCTTACTTTTTCCAAATTGCTAAAGCTGTCAGTGTGATTTCTTTTTCTTTTCTCCATTCTTTTAAGAGGGTAGGAGAGGAGAATGGGGGAAGCACAGAAATGGGTTTGTCTAGAATTGCCTGCAGAAAATACGAAATGACTAAACCTGTTTATAATAACCTGTTTAAAATAAGTCCTTATTTTAAATATCTTAAATAGATGTCAGTTCTCTTTTTTAATTAATGATATGAAATTATTGTCAACAATACAAGATTTTTGTAAATGTCTGCTAAACCATCCATTTTGGCCACTATATTTTATATGGAGCTTATAACGTGCATCTATTTTGTTTCTAAAAGCCTGCCATTAGAGCCCTCTCTGCTCTGACAATTTATGTATGTGGATAGTCCCTGTGTGTCCCCTGCATGTGTTGTCACCTGGCTGGGCTGGGAAGGCTGTTAACCCTTTAGCATGAAATCTGAGGGGAAGGTTGGTGGCAGGCTGCTCAGAGTCCCTCTGCAGAGGTACATGGTCCTTCCCCAAATGGTTAATCAATAAACCTCTGGAAACTTCACCTAGAAGAGATGTCACTGATTTGGTATAAGGTCATCCTAGCGCTTTTCTAATCTGACTTCTCAAATTATTTTGGATGGGAAGTGAAATGGCAAGTTAGCCAGCTGGCATGGCTCAATGTGAAACACCTCTTGCTCTTCTGTCCTGTGGGCCAGAACCTCTTCTGTCTGTGAGTCATTCTGCATATAACAGAGATTCGATATAAGTGTCAGAGGTGAAGCAGAAAGTTTGAGGAAGAAAGTGGGGGGGGAAAAAATCTAAATTTAAATGAAGGGTTACTCATAGCTTTCTTTCTTTCTTTCTTTCTTTCTTTCTTTCTTTCTTTCTTTCTTTCTTTCTTTCTTTCTTTCTTTCTTTCTTTCTTTCTTTCTTTCTTTCTTNCTTTCTTTCTTTCTTTCTTTCTTTCTTTCTTTCTTTCTTTCTTTCTTTCTTTCTTTCTTTCTTTCTTTCTTTCTTTCTTTCTTTCTTTCTTTCTTCATTTAAGGTCAAGTCTGCACATGTATATGTACCATATATTCAAACTTTATGTATTTTCCAACACCCCTTGGCTTTGATTAGACTTCTAAAGACGGCAGCGAGGAGCGGGCGCTGTGAATCTGAGCCTCCTTCTGCCCGGAGACAGTCGCCCTCACCACAAGTTACGAGGAGCATCACAGGGGCCGCACGTCACTGGCCTGTGCAGGAATCCCACAGATTGCCACCACCCACCTTCCCCGCAAGGCTTCAACAAGATCCTCACTCTGCCTGTTCTGCAACTTGAGGGCAGTCCTACAGCAACGACCAGTGCTCCAAAGTCCACCCGCTCACCATGTGGCCCTTTATGGGTTTGAGCCCATGGCAGTCAAATTCATACAAGAGTTTTTGATACATCTTGTGCTGGCACACACTGGGTAGCAGAAGAACAAAGAAAGGATTCACTGTGTTTGTCGTATCTCACACAGAAAGCCTACTCAGACTTGGACACTGGAACCACTGTATCCCATCACAGTGACGTGGTTTAGTGCCTACTCTTTTTTCCTAGACGTACTAAATGAAAGAAGACTCCTTTTTCATGGCTTTATAAGGCTGTCAAACTTCAGATATGGTAGAAAGGCAAATAATTTTTTATTTCTTGGTTTGTAAAATCCCATGGGTTGACTTACTTTTCTCTCCCTCCTCTTTAGAAAATTCACAGTGCTGTCAGTGGGCTTTTGCATTAAATACAGTTTTTTACTGGAGCTCTCCTTGAAGCTGTCCCTAGCCAGTTATTTGGGGGCTTGAACTGTATAATTTAAGATACAACTTGTATGTTATAAAGTAGTATTTGTGTCTTGTTCATGATCATAGCGCAGCAATTCTGACTTCCAAAGCTGGCAAGTTTTAGGGCTGTGCATTGAAGTGTCTTCTCATTCCCACAAGAGATTCTCTCTTCCAGTAGGCCTCATCTAAGAGAATGCAGAAATGATTTCCTCTGTTGTCTGAATGATCCAAAGCAGTGCAAGTGTCTGCACTTCTGTTTTCAAGCTGCAAAACTCCTCAGACACTGTCAGGAAATTCGCAACGTGCAGCCAAATTCCTGGAAGCTTTTGAGAGGAGCAGAGCCGCCCTTCCTGCCCAAGAGCCTCTCCTGGAGAGCGAGGAGCGGCCTCGCTGCTTCCCTGCCCCATCGCCCCCCGCCCCGACACCGCAGCTCGTTGCAGCTACCAACGTGACTCTCCCGCTAAGGCTTCCAACGTACTGTGTTGTGAGAACCTGCAAAAAATACCGCTCTTATCTGTGGGCTGGCAGAGCTGGCTTGCACCTCAGAAACGAGTATCCCATTGAAATCCACTTTGTGGTTAAGTGGTAGCTGCAACATGGAAAGCAAGTCATGTCCTGGTTTTCTTCTTCCTTGAAGCACTGTAACAGCTCCCTGAGAAGCTAATGAGGAGTGTGTGGTCCTCTGTACCGTGGAGATGATCAGGCCACTGCTGTTTTGTAACTATATATATATATATTTTGCTTGCTTGCTTTGGATAGCAAAAACTTAACAAGAAAAATCAATATATTAAAGGCTAAATCCACAAATGTTTTGCAATCACTCAACATTAAGCAAACTCAGGCAAACAAATGTGTGATGTTCAAATTCCCATTAGTCATTTAAAATGGAAAAACTGTCACGTGATTGCCAACCAGTTGCACAGGAGAGACATCTTATTTAACCAGGAAATCACAAGACATTATCAGGCTCCTTAATTGAGACAAATATCTCCCTACAAAGGTGCTTTTATGTCCCTGTTGTGTTTGAGATCAGTTGCTGTTCTGGTACTGCGGAGCTATCAAACAAAATGCATTTGGACTTCATCAAAAGAAGGGCCTGCTCCTCCCTGTCATAGTTTCATCACTATTTAAAATAGGACAGGCCTGCCTGGGGTGGCTGGTTAATGGTGAACTAAGAACTCTCTGAATTTAAAAATTCTGGGTATTTAAAAACATCCAGGAAAGTCACAGAGCATCTCGCTGTGGCTTCAGCAGGGAGCTTGCTCCCTCTTTCCACTTGAATCCTCCTCACATGGAGGCTTCCCAAGGCGTGCGCACCATTGCTGCTTTTCCCACCTCCCTCGCTGTGGTTGTGTGTTGCCAACCTTTGGGGAACTAGTGTCAGCGTGTACCTTACGTAAGAAGGGCTAAAGGCTACCCAGGGCATTTGGCACTGCCAGGAGGTCTCTGTTTTTCTGGAGGAATGGGGAGAGTTATTTAGTAAGTTCAAGGCACCACCAGGTTAGGGCCACTGCTTTGCCTCAAAGGCTTGGCTGGAGGGTGTGGAATTGGGGTAAAGAACAGTCCAATCGTGTGGAAATGTATGAAGAAGGTGTCTAGTTCCTCCGGAGCTTGGTGTGGCTGAGCCTGTGCTGCAGGCGGGATTGCTGCCTGTCACCAGGGACTGCCTACGTGTGCTGGGCATGAAGAGTCTTCCACAGATCTGGGGGTTTTGTAACACTGACCTCACTGTGCCTTGGCGCTCAGGCTCTGCTAATGGTGAAGCATCATTTGGTAGAAACGTGTCGGCGATTTTCTGGGCGATCAGGAGCCACTTGTGGGAGTCGGTGCTGAGGGGAGTTCTGCTCGCCTGTGCTGTCGACTGTGGCTGATGCCATCTCCTAGCTGGTCGGGCCCCTTGCTTCCTTAGCTTGTTTACAAAGCACATGTGTTCTGTTCCTGCAGTTCACAGCCAGGCATGATGTTGCTGTTGTTGCTGCTGCTGCTGCTGCTGCTGCTGCTGTTGTTGTGGTGTGCTTGTGTGTAAGAGTTATCTTGGCAGCCATCCCAATGGCAGAACGCAAAGCGAATCGCCGCTGGTGACCACGCTGCTTGCTCCTGTTGAAGGTACTGCAAGTAACTAAGGAAGATGCAATGAACTTCTACCATAAAACCGAAAGAGTGCAATGGTCTGCGAGCATGTTCTGCCTTTGTTTCTTTGGATCACCTAGAATTCTGGAAAAAGACTTTGCAAGGCTGTGAGGTTAAGAGTTGTATTTGCAATCTGCCTAGCTCTGGGAGCTCAAGGAGTCCTCACTGAGATGCAGCCCTGAGCAGGGAACTGTTCCTTCTTTAGAGCTCCAAGGACAACTATAATTGATTCCAGAATTTCTCCTCAGTCCAATATCCCCCTCAAAAAGTATGAGAGCATAAAGAAATGGGAACAAACAAAACTTTTTTTTATTATTCTCATTTCTAAAATTTCCTGCAGTGAATTCAGCAGAGATATTTTAACATAATTTAGTGGAACCAAAAAAGACAGTGTGTCAGCCATAAGGAACTGCCAGTAGCTACTAAAACTTAGTATATTGTTATGCAGCTGGTAACTTCTGGGAAAAAATAATTCTGGATGATTTTTTTTTCCTGTCATTTCTATTCCTTATGCACCTATATGTCTATATGTTAAAAGAAAACGGGGAAGTGGGGCTCATGGCCCCTCTCCAGCAGCAGCCTGTGCCGGGATGTGCCAAGTGGCCGATGTGCCTGAATGGCTCTGTGTAGCTTTGCTGGGGCCCTGTGAAGAGGCATTACCTCTGTACCTTTTGTCCTGTCAGTTTGAAGAGAGGTACTGGAAGATGCAGCTTCTGTGTCTCACTTGAGAGAAGCCCTGTGTACTTTGTGGGTAGGTATCGATGTCCCCTTCTTCGGTTTCCTCTCTCCTCAAAGACACTTGCTCCTGGCAGCAGCTGACTTAAGTTTACTTCAGTTGGATAACTTTGTCCATTCAGCATAATTTGCGGACACCAAATTCCTGATTATTTAAACGCACTGTTATTATATGGAGAGCTGGTTTCCTTCTCAGCCAGACCATTTCTCCTAGTCTTTGTGGAAATCAGGCTCCTCATTGCTGTGGAAAGTCTGGATAGATGGTACTGATGTGAGCACATCTGGAAAATGACCATTATAGTGAAGACAGACTGAGCTTGGGGAAAAAATGACTTGAATAATCAAAGATTTATTTTAGTTGGTTGTATTAGAAAGCTTCTGAGGAAAAATTCCTCCCATGTGCGAAAGCTTGTATGTTCACTTCTAGGCAACTGCAGTGAAATGAAGTTTGGAGTCAGCTACCTTCCTAGGTCTGTGAATGAGTTCTAGGTCAGTGGTCTATGAGAGCTGGCACATTCCCACAGGAGAAGAAATTTCTGTATTGCTCTCCCATTCAGTCCTTGCTAAACTCCTTGCAGACATTATTTAAGGAGTAATGTTGTAAGTGGAGGGAAACTGGGCAGAGGATAGGAGTAGTTATTAATTCTGGCCTTAAATGTTAGCAAATGCTATCAGTTACCATAGAGTTCTTTCCTATAAGCTGCTGTTGTCATCTCTTCATTTCATTCCTACTCTTTTCCATGAGTAAGACGGCAAGGATTTAGATCAGCCGGAAGACCCGTCCAATTGCCCAATAAAGCCTGCTGCTTGAGAAGGCCTGAGGAGCACAGGGTCCCTTTAGCTTCTGAAAAGGCAATAACTTGGAAAGAGGGGTCATCTATTTACCTGTTAAACTGTGTGGTCACAAGCGCCTGAAAGACTTAAAATGCAGAGTAGCCACAGCTGGTGAACATTGCTGCTGCCTAATGTATATTTTGGCAGAAACAATAGATAAATACAGTTTGTATAAGTATCTAGAGGAAAACAAGGATATGAAAAACAGCCAAGAGACTTGTCAAGGACGAACCAGCCTCTGGTTCTTTGAAACTACAGCAGTCTCAATGAAGAGTTTTTTTTCCTTTTTTTTTTTTTTTTTTTTTAAAAAAAGGGCAGTTGTGTTGTTTCAACTGGCACTTTTTGTGGCACTTTTTGACCAGGAAGCTTCTGGGCTGCAGGCTGGACATGATGCTAGCAGGCAAACCATGCTCAGAACTCAGCTGCTCGACGTCAGTGAGCACGACCTGTGTATGGGAGTTATACTGGTTTTGATTCACTGTATTAATGACTTTGTAATAAAAATGTAATGGCAGTGCCCTTATTTCAGGTAAGACTATGCTCTAAGGGAATGTGTAGATAGGCTTAGAATTAAAACTGAGCTGGACAAGTTGGTGAATATTGGTCAACAAGGACAAGTGTAGAGAGCTGCTTGGTAGGACTCATCGTCTCTTCAAAGATGGATTCAAGAGCAATTGAGTAAGCAAAACTTCTACTAATGTGGATTCGGGAGTGATTGTGGACCATGGGCTTCCTAAGTCCATGGAACTTTCTGGATGAAAAAGCAAGCAGTCTACTAGGAATGAAGTAGAAGATGGGTTGTGAAAGTAAGGTGAAACAATCTGTGTGGAAGAATTTTAAGAGGCGCAAGTAAATAGCAACTTGGTCAAAATCTAGAAGAAATGATCTTCAGAACAAAGAATAATTTTAATATGTGCATGTGACAGAGAGAGAGAATGAGCTCTCAGAGACTTTAAAAAAGCATTTCAGAAATGAAGGAAGAAGTCTGTTTTCTGAAACACCTGAAGCAATGAATTTAAACTGCAGAAAGGAAGCTTTGCTCAGCATTTAAGCCCTTTCCCTAAGGATAGGGAAGTGCTGTGAGGAACAGGTTGGGAACGTGTTTCAGGAGTGCTATGGAGTTGGTCCTGCCTAAGAGATTTCTATTTAAAAATTGGTAAGCTTTGTTTTATCTGCAACTGAGAAACAAATAACCTGTAATCTACCATGGGATTGTTTAGTTTGGATCAATTGGCGATATGCAGCTGATTCAGTTACTTTGGAAATTGCATTCCTTTGTCTTCGGGAGCGATGGCATAGGGACTTGCTTAGGCTGCAGCTATGATCATCCCTGTCTTCTCTTCCTCACGCATCTCTAATATTCAAGTATTCATCTCTGTAATATCCGAGTACTTACTGTCTCCATAAATGACCAAATAAACGTGTACGAGTCTCCCCGGGAAGGAAAGCAACAAGATTTCACTGTGAATGTCTGCGTGTATTTCTCTCAAGGTGAACTTTCCATAACTGACTAATAGGGCAGTGTATCAGATTTGTTTTCATTATACTCAGAACACGAATGAATGGAAATGAAGGCAGTGCTGAAAGCGACCGTGGAAAATGCTCTCCTCTCCCCCCCGTCTTCAGCCTTAGGCTGGCCGCCCCTACCCAGCCAGTGTGAGGGAATCTCACAGGGCAGCTTTTGCTGCTTAGCAGGAGTGGTTTCAGTTTCCCTTTGTGCACAATGAAGGGTCTCAAGTGAGACTGTGTTATCTTCAGAGATTAATCTAATGCAAAAATCTTGGTAGATAAAGAAATCAGGAGCAGAGGACCCAGAAGACACTGGAGAAAATGCTTTATGAATGTGTGTGAGCTATGTATTCCAGGGCGCTATTAAGACCCGTAAAGCTGCAGCTCAAGACTCTTGATTTCTATTCCTCCTGCCTTGGCCAGAGCGCTAGATGCGATTCACTAAAAGCACTTCTTCCATAAAGCGAACAGAAGAGAGACTTTTTATCATCGTCTGACATGACTCAGGATACGCATTTTGCTCTCTAGCTGCTCTATTTTTAATTATTATTTTTATTAGACTTTGAGCAACCAGGTGAAAAATCTTTTAGTTTAAAGCCATGGTATCAAGAGAGCTAACAAACTACAGCAGACTTACGAGCACTGTATTACAAAATGCTAATGCTGCAATATTTTTTCATGTTATTATCTTGAACTTCATAAAAATCTTGTTTATTTACATTTTTTAGAGCTGTACCACATACAATGTCTACTTGAAATTGCTTGAATTCTGTTCTGATGCTTTTATTGCTTTTTATCAGGAGCAGCATTTTTTTTTTTCAACTTAAAATGCAAAGAAATTTTGATTATACCAGAGTAGTACCCTAAAAGAAATGTTTATAGCAGTGCAACAAAGAATTTTCATCGATTTAATGACATCAGTTTTTCTGATGACTTAATATTCTTGGCACAGAGCAGTTCATATACACAAACCTTCAGAATAAAGACAGTTTCTTTTTCTTCTCCCCAATATATTTATAGTTGTTCTCATTACAAACATAAATACATCATTCTTTGCCTCCATCAAGTTCTTGCATTGGATGACATTTTGAGTTTTAAAGGTTAATTATGCTCTTTGCAAACAAGTGCTTTCCTATTTATTTGCTTGTCCTTATTAGATACCACGGATGTCGTCAGGCCTGAAGTTTGTAACTTCAGTTCCTCCCTGTGCCAAGTCCCACGTTTATGCTTCCTCTGCCTTCCCAAAGAGTGCGTCCACGGTGGAGTCATAAGCAAAGCGTTGCTCCGTAGGACAGTCACTAGCTTATGTCAGAAGGGAAAAAAAGGTCCCCGGCACTGCGTGGAGCTGCTGCTTTTACTGTCCTTCATGTGCTCTCCAGAAAAGATTAATTCAGACTGTGAAATCAGAATGTGTTGAGAGACTGTTCGGAGGCAAACAGCTGCTGCATTAGATTTTCATCATCGCAGGACTGATGAGATTTACTTTGGGCTGCTTTTTTCTTTTTTTCCGTTGGCACTGATCCCTGGTGATAAGAATTCTTGTCTTTCTGCTAGTTATATTTTAACCTACCTGCTTTTTTTTTTTTTTTTATTTGAGAAACTAAATGGAGTAGACTTTGGGGGAAGGTCCCAAGTAACTCTGTGCAACTTAAAAGACTTTGTATAAAGCAAGCTGCGAGGTACTGCATCGGGTGTACATCCAATTCATTGCTGGTTGGTTATAACACCTTAATGCATGTAATTGACTTAGGTAATGTAAAGAAGCTAATTAACAGGTGGTCTGAGGACTTTCCTGGCACTCATTTAAAGTGAACTTTCTGCAGATTTGTAGATGCACTGTGGAGCTCAGCGCTTTTCTTGCACCTGAGAGCAGTGATCCTAGCTGCAGCTGTATTAGTTGGCACTGGGAAGCTATTTTTAGACCTTCAGCTATTTAGCTTTGCCCCTTTTAACTAGTGCTTTCTGTGTTGTGGAACTTGCAAGGATCAGCTTCATGTAGCCACGTAAAGTACCGGGGGGTGTATGTTAGAAGGAACGAAGAACTAACCCCCACTTGGGGCTCTGGTGGCCATTGAAACAGAGCGCTAGAGTAAATGCATGTGGAAATGCAGACTTCTTGAAGCAGTTTTGAAAGACCTGTGTCCCCTTTACTTAGCGCTACTGCATTTTCAGTATTTTATTACCTGTCTTTGTGTTTGGTGTTATGAGTGTGGATAGTACAGCTAATGTGGGAAGGCAGAGACAGCTGGAGTGGGGACCAGCAGGTTCGAGGGCAACTGGGATTTTTTTTCAGTGTGCCAGACACCTCTGAGAAAGAGCCAGGTCCAAAACTGGAACTGGATTCTAACCAAGTCCAATATTTCTGTGTTACTTTGACTTTTTTGACCTCTAACTTTACAGTTTGCATGTTGGGCTTGTATAAGAAACCTGTTCATGAGGTAGGGCAGAATTGCTTGGCACCGAAAACTTATCTGGTTTCAGGATTAACTGTTCCTCTCTTTAGAGCAGCCAAAGGCTTGATGCCTACTGGATGGTAATTGAGATACAGCTGGCTAGAAAATGAGAGATTTTAAAGGGTTTTGTAGAATGTGCCCTAACCACCAGGAATATGTTGGACACATGTTTAGTTCTCTCATCAACGTAATGTGCATCTGCTGTAGTGTGCTTTAAACTTGCAGTCCTACTAAGCTCTGTTCTCTCTTTTCACAAACAGAAAAGTTTTGAGCAGAGCAGATAAATGAGTCATAAAGGTTGCACCAGAAAACCAAAGTGCTTCAGGAATCTCTGTGTTATGGTTAGTTTCCCTCGAATGCTTTTATAACTTGCTTGAAGTAAGGGAAAATCCACTGGTAGATGTACTTCCTGTAGCAGTTTACAACCAAAATAATCCCTGTTGTGTGGTATTTGGGATCTGGGGAATGTGTCAGAGACAAAGGCCATGTTCCTTAGGATTTAGATTATAGAGGTTTTTTTAAGGTGCTTTGAGGCAATTTTGACTAGATGCATCATTTCCTGATCAACTCTTCAGCATGTTCCAGAGAAAAATGTGTCTCGCAATCCTCGGTTTAGACCAGACACATCTCCAGCTTAAAAGTGAAAGCAAAGAATATGGCGAGAATGTGAAACTGGTCCCTTTGTTGACAAAACAGTCAAGTCCATTACGGGGATGGCCTTGTCTTCACTCAAATATTGATTATGGTTAACAAAGAAAGAAAGAAAAGCATGCCAGAAAACTCTATTGCAAATGTCATTCTTGTGAATGACACAGAGATTTTAAAATAGCAGGTAACCTACTAAGCCCCCATAGAAGGAAACGAAAATTTTGTTTATTCTTTCTTTCACTCCAAAACAGGCTTTCACTCTCTCTGAAAATTTGAATTAAAATGTTGATGTGGTAAGCAAGGGTGCTGCTTCAGCTCTGGGCATAAATCCCAAAATGACTGTTTTAACTATTGTATGTGCATTTACTGCCGAAGTGTAGGATCCCTCACAGATTCTTTAAAAGTGCAAATAGGACTCACCAATCTGTCCACACGTGGACAGTACGCGTGAATTCAGGAGCAGGAAATACCAACATTATAACAAGGAAATCATTCCTTTTCAGTATAAACTTATATACTACAGAGCCTGTCTAAGGTTTGTTGTTCTTTTCTTTCCTTTTTTTTTCTCTTTGGTAAAAGAAAGAAGTGCAGGTGCATAATTGCGCATTTAAAAATCTGTGGTTTTTTTTTTTTAAATGGGTGAGAGTGGGAATGTAAGGATCGAGGGATAGTGCTCTGGTTTTGCTATTCCTTGCTGTCTCTTCCCTCAGTCCCCTGTCATGACAGCCTGGCTTGTGGGGGCCGGCGGGGGGTGTGCAGGATGTCAGTCCAAATGCTGTGACATCTGATGACTTTCAGAAATAGAAGCAGCCAAACCTGGCAGGCACAGCTCTGCATGGACAGAAATGTCACAGCAGGTCACGTACGCTCAGACATGGCTTTCAGAGCGATCCTCTGCTAATTAAGTGCTCTCCCCTTCTGTGCGTCTTGGGAAAGCGGGAGAAACGAGTCATGCTGTGTCCTGCAGAGACCGATGATATGCAAGAATCCAACTGATTAGTTAGAAACTCTTTTGAGGTTTACTTGTTACTTCTGCAGTCCCATAGTCTTATTGCCATCTAAGGAACTTTGAAGGAAGAGTCTTACAGATCCTATTAAAAAGTAAGTTGCCAATTATTTGGGTTCAAGGCATGTTGTGAATTGGTGTGTTTTCTGTTGAAACAATTAATACAAAAACAGTTTCTAAAACTGATATTTTGGTTTGCAACTTAAAAATGAAATTTTTACAGCCCTGGATAAAATTATTGGTATTCAGGATGTATTTTTAATGGGAAAGCAGAGACCAACTCTTTCAACACGCTTTCCTCCCCCTCACATGCCCCCATACTTGATCAGTTTGAACTGTGTAGTTCACAGGCATCCATCCATGTTCAGAAAAAACATCCCAACCTGTGTAGGGTGGTGACTTGGGTTGATCATGAAGGCCATGCACAACTCGCTAGCTCTGGCACAGGTTTTGGGTAAGAAAACTCTTTTGGCTGTCAGGAGCTTCCCAGGCTTTAGGACAGGTGATGGCATCCCTTCCCCATGTGCCTTTTTTGTGGAGAAAAGGGGATTTGTTTCTGCCATGCAGGCTTTCCCAGCACCGCGGCCTGCTGCCGTGGCCCTCGCGCAGCTCTGAGGGAGCAAGAGGGCGACGCCGGGCGCCCGGAGGCAGCGCGGGGAGCACCGCACACCTCCCGCCTCTGCCGCCCTTTCCTCAGAGGGAATAGCTCCAAGGAGCCGCTTCTGGCACTTGCTGCGGGTTTTTTTTCCCCCTCTTCTGTCGCTCTTTTATAATAATGACGGTCACGTGGGTGCCAAGAGCAACAAAGCAGTATGCAGTTTCCCAGTAGTGATGACTTCTGGCAATGAGTTTCATATGTCCTAATGTGAAACAAAGGCAGCACAGGAAGAGTGACTCAGCCTCTGATGCAGAGGCGCAGGGAGTAAACACCGTCTGACTGGTCTTATCTGGATTTCGGGAGCCTGAACTAGGCGTTTGGCTGGGCCTGCAGCTCTGCCCTGTGCGCGGAGAGCTGGAGCAATCTGTGAGCCCAGGAAATGTGTTGCTAAATGCTCCGTTCTTTAAAGTTTTTATTTTTATATATATATATATAGTTTATATATATAGTTTACCTATATAGCTTATATATATATATATATATTTGTTGCCCTCTGAGGAAATGGCTGCATGTAGGAAAGTTGCTCTATTCTGCTGAGTGCTGAGCATATCCCCAGAATTTTCCTTTCCCCAGGGGTGGAGTGGGGAAGTAGGGAGCACCGTTTTATCAGGGGGAGCTCACCCTCTCTCCTTGTCATCCGGGTGTCCTTGGCGGCTCTGAGGGGAACACACTGCTCGACCTTCCTGTCCCTTCCTCTCCTTCTGTAGCCTGGCTCCTACAGGTTGCGTTTCTCAGGAAGGCAGGTGGAGTAAAAGCAGATGGTTCCCCTTCAGCGCTGAAACACCAAAAGAGCAAACCAGCACGCGAAGCGGTGCTGCAATCACAATTTAATAATGTGCTGGTGTGGCCTCTGAGTTGCAGTCACCCTGGGAAGATGGTGGCAGCCAGGTTTTTATGCAGCGCTTCCCAATATGTGCTGGAAAACCCAGCTTCTGTATCACAGGCAGAAGAATTGCTGAAGAAGAAGTCAAATAGCATTAAAGCTGTTGTGGAAGTGCATGGCTGGATACTGCAGGCAGCTTTATCCACCCTGGAAACTCGGTCTGGCCTTCTTGGGGCATCAGCACTTCCAGGGCAGCCAGGTGTTCAGCAATGCTGCTTTGGGGCTTTCAGGTGTCCTTGATGCCCTTGTCTTCTCAGAGTAAGGAGCAGAGCCCCCAAGACACACCGTGTTCAACTCTGTGCAAGTTACCTGAAAGTAACTCGCATGATCAGTGTTCCCTCGTCGCATCCACAGCAAGAAACTCTAGAGGTATTTCAGAAATGAGAACATCAGAAATAATATCTACTTAGATGGCCATCTGCAGTGAAAAAATGCATCTCGGGTATCCATGTAAGACGTCCTTTGTTTTATTTTAGCGCTTAGTGACAACCTCCTGTGCCAAGGGCCGGCTTGATTTGCGTCACCGCCGAGGTGACTTCGTGCCAGCAGTAATTATGAGATGTATAGCGAAGATAACCTTAACTCTGGGGCTGGCAGGGAGGTGACAGAAGCGGGCAGGGTTTTGTCCCCGTGCGGTGCTGCCGCGGACTCCTCTTCTGCCGCCTTTGTCTTGGTCTCACAACTGGCTCGCTGCTGGCCCGCGGCTTCCCGAGGAATTAAGCCCGTATAGTTTAAAACAAGGGAAAAGCAGGGGGTGCGCGGGGCCGGGGAAGCCGCGGGGAGTCCCCTGAGTCAGCGCTGAGTCACGGCGGCGCCTCCCCGCAGCCGGGCCCGTGCGAAACCGGTGCACGTGGCCACCGCCGCGGCCGCAGGATGTGCGGAGCAACGTGCAATGTGTTTCCTCCCTTCCAAGGACTTGCCTTGAAACAAAGCAAAGCAAAGAGAAGCCTTCCTATTGCTGCTGGCACAGCTTTGATGTTCTCAGCCGTTCTTATTTTTAAAATGAGTTATAGGGAGAATCAGTCTCGAGCTTTAAGCCAAAGCGTTGTGCTTTGCATGCAGTGTGGGTATTGGCCCTAAATGCTGGAGCATGTTGTGCCTGATGCCTTTTTCTAGGGACGCTGGGGGCTGTGGGCTTAAATGAAAGACCTGCTAGAAACTCCACTTTTCTTTTGTGCTTGGGATTGTATGGATCGCAGAAAGCAAAATCCCAGCCCTTGTTCTCCTTTGCCCTCCTCTCTCTACCTCCCAAGCCTCCCAATTATAGGCACGGTTTCTGCTTATGGCTTCAGCATAAGCTGGAAATTAAAATGTGCGTGTCTACCATATTAACTAAAAAAAGAACCCTATGACTTGATTTGGGTAAGTTCCTGGTTTTGTCATCACCTTTGTGAATAATCACGTGTTGTGTATAAGCAGTCCCTTTTCCCTTGAAAAACCAGCTGCAGTTTACTAGCACTGAGCGAATTGGCGCTATCAGAGTGGTTCAAGATTTGGACTTGTTTGATGTTGGGTAGGGGTAACCCCGTTGTATGCAAGTGGACAAAAACATTCGTGCAAGCTCCTATGAAACGGGACTGCTGAGTTTCCTACTGCTCAGCAAACTCCAGCTCTGCACATTGGGTAAAAGCTGGTTAGCTGGTGTATTTGAAACCTTCCATGAGTAAGGCCAGATCTCAGGCATAGCTCTTCAGCGCCAGTCTAATTCCTGTAATAACTTGCATCAGCGAGGGGATATATATCAATCTCTTGGGCTGCTTTTGGCATGCGGCGTTTGTGCAGTGTCAGATGTGCCTGTTGTTAACTTAGCCTGTGAGACACGTGAACAGAATGTCTTAGGTTGAGCTTAGGTCATGTTTTTTACCTAAGCAGTCTGTATGGTGGTTTTGCTCTGTCTCCAGATAAACATTACTAAAAATATTCTTTTTTTTTTTTCTTGATGTGCCCAGGCTGAAACAACTATCTTTCAGAAAGCACTATCAATACTAGAAAAGAGGAGCCTTTCAAGTGACTAAATACAAAATCTGTTTTTGTTTGTTTTGCTTTTGTTTGTTTTGTTTGTTTTGCTGTATTGCAAATAGACAAATACTGTAATAGACAAACTATTGAGGAGAAGAGTATTTCATTTTAAATTTAGAATGTGTAAAGCTTGTTTGAGGTGAAATAGTTGTTTTATGTTGATGCTAAGCATAACAGAGTGTAGAAGTCAGGATATGTAACTTCTCTCCAATCTTTCAAAGATTCGGACATTAGTAAATTTGGAAAATATGCCTTGGAAATTACCAGTTTATTTTTTGCTCTAAAATCTCTCAGTGTTTTTGAGGAATATCTTGGATTCTATTCATTACTAAGTTTCACTCGAATTCTGCATTTGTCCCCTGAGCGTTATCTGCAGATTGGTGCTAATCTATCTGTACCATGAATCACGTGCTCTTTACCACTCCAAGGCAGTGACTGCCACCTCCTTTTGCCCTCCTAGTTCTTGTTTCTCCAAGCAGTGCTGTAACTTGCCCCCAAGAACGAGGCCCGTTAAGTCCAAGTGAGCCTGCGGGGCTCTCCCTGCCTTTGTCCCTAACACTGTGGTGGTTTTCCGGGTGAAGAGCTTGGGCTCCATGGCCCTCCACCTGCATCGGTTGAGCTTGCACAACCAGTTGTGACAAACAGGTTGTCTGGGGTTTCATGTCAGATCAGAATGTTTCTCGGTTCTCAGAAGAAATGTGATAAACCTGTATTAATGGCAAAGTAGGCACGAGGGGTATCAAGGCAGGGAGGCTATTCAAAAGATCAGAAGGGAGTTGCTAAAAATATCCTGTCAGCTTGAGGAAGACCAAGGGAGAGAAGACCACAAGCATTAACTGGAAACAGTGAGGAGAGAGGTACCCAGGCCTGAGCAAGAAGACAGGAGGGTTATATGGCCTTAGTCTTATCGAGGACTTGGGTAAGAATGAGGGAATGGGCTGAACAAGCAGTATAAGGCAGCTCTAGGTTTGCATAGTTTTGCGTTTTGAGTTTCTTTTCATGTTATAAACTTGTCTGCGCACTTAGGGAATGGATTGGGAACAAGTTGTCTCCAGTTGCAACCACACAAACCTTGTGACTTTTTTTTGCAGCTGCAGAGTGTCTGTGCAATAATAACCTCAGTGGATTCAGTTGATTTGGAGGAACAGATACACTGAATCTTTGCTCTCCCCTCCCTTTTTTTTCTCCTTTGATTTAGCAGCTGGAAACAGGAGAACCTAGCACACTGTGACCTGGTTTTTGCACTGTCCTTCAGGAACTTGAGAGTGATCCAGAAAGCATTCCATAGATCACAGTTTGTTGACACAGTATCTCAATATGAACCATGAGCAGGCTGAATTTGTTCTATAATTACCAGTACTAGCACTGATTGGAAGCGAAGCTGTTCTTGAAGTATTTCTAGCACCATCCAAGCTCAGAAGCCCTGGAAAATGCATGGTTGCGTAACGGAATTTGGTCCAACATAAGCTGTTTTGAGGTGTCATCGGATGATACCGCGACGCTGACCTACTGAGTATTAGTTTCAGTGTCGTGGCTCTCTCCTCACATGCCCGTATGTTCCCACCGTTGCTGGTGCCCCCCGGAGCCAATGGGAGAGCTGGGCTGGCGGGAACTATTTTTGTGTGTGGTATTTGTGCCAGTCTGACTCCCCGAGTCGCCTTACTGTAAGGTCAGGTGAGCACCGGTGCCAAGGCGGGGGAAAGCAGCAACTCAGCTGCTGTAGTGCAAACCCCTGGGAGCCTCGCTTTATTTCTGTCCTTGTAGACTTAATGAGGAGCAGGAAAAAAAATGAAAACAAGGGAAACCTAATATATGGATAAAAAAAGGAAGATCTCTTCAAATCACCCACATAATGTTTTTAATGAAGAAAGCAAAAATACAGTTAGGTGGAGTGGTTTTTAAAGAGAAAGTAAACTTTTGATATCTCTGAAGAGCAAAACCCTTCGATAAGTATTGCCCTTTTTGTCCCCCTCACTTTATTTCACGCTGTCCAGGCCTCTGTGGTAGCATGATGCTAACCTAAGAAGCCAACTGGCCTGGAAGTAAGCGTTTGAAAAATGGGTTCAGATGTGGTGTGTAAGCTTGCATGTGCATACATGTGTATGGCTGTACATGTGTACAGGCTGTACAGTGGTGCAGACATATATGCAGTTTTCATAGTACTTAGTCAATGAATTGTATGTGCAGAAGACGGTGGTTTCTCTACTGTGGACTGCCTTTTGGTTAGCTATAAAAAAAAAGAAATCTCTGGCTCCTGCTGAAATGTGTTTTGTATAGGTTTCAATGGTCTTAAAGCCTCAGTTTCCAAAAGCTTAAGCTAAGTTAAAACAAAAGGGAGAAACAGTAATAGCCTAAACCCATCCCTCAGTCATGTCTTACGAACCTTTGAGAAGGAAAGGAGAGGGGGGCATAAGTCTTAATATCTTCCCAATGCATATTAAGTGGGAAGTAGAAAGTCTGGTTTGATCGTTGCCTCTCTTGGCTCTACAAATTATTCAGCTTTTTTGAGGATTCACCTTCCAGCTTTTGAAAACATGAAAATAAGAGACAAGTGTTTGTTAGTTTTTTTTTTTTTTTTTTTTTTTTTTAAGAGACTGATTTAAAGAGACTGATTGGTCTCAAAGTCTGTGGTGACTCCATTAGAGTTGAAGGCAGAAATTCATCCCTTGCACATTAGCTGGCAGTGACCCGCATGGGAACGAAGCGCTTGGGATAAATCATCCTCCTGCTCACGGGGTGAGCGAGCGCAGGCGCTGACGGCGATGCTGAACTGCGTCGTTGTGGTTGAGCTCCTGCACCGAACGCAGCCCCGCGGCCGCCACTTTCACTCCAGTGCTTAAAGACTGTAAAGAAAACAACACCCGTCGCATGTCAAGTGAAGAAACACAAGTGTTTTGCAGAAATAGAAACTCTTCTCGAGTAAATCCCCTCTGAGCAGAAGTTTTGAGCTGCACTGGCGGATCACCAGTTTGAGGTCAGCAGTAGCTTGCATAAAGCAGATCTCGTAAACAAGTCGGTGAGTCAAACTCATTTCCTTGACTAACAGGAATAGGATTTCATAAACAGAGCAAATCCCTTTGTGCTCTGCAAGCTGCCTGGGAGCTGTGCTAGCCGGGTTATGTAGCGCAGAGGCAGAGGGAAGGTGCCTGGTCCCAGAAGCTCCCCTGGGAAGTTGGCTAGACAGGAGGTTCTCTCCCAAAACATGAACGTGGGTTACAGGGAGCCTTTTCAAGTGTACAGCTTGATAATACTGCCCGCCTTCTAAACTGGTCATCTGATCCACTTGGACTAGTGATTTCTTTTTTTTTAAGGCAACTATGTTACCTGTTGGGGCCGCCATGTTCTTCTGTAATGTATTAGAGTAATTAATTAGTGTTTTTTGGAGAGAGAGAAAAAAAAATCACAGTAACACTGAACTATTTAACAATCTGTTCTTGTAAAATTCTGCCTTTCCAGTCAGGCAAGGGCAATGGTGACCTTGAAATCCTGTTTATTTAGTAGAAAATCAGATGGATCACATTTTTCAGGGGTTCCTAGGTTCCTACTAAGGCTGCCTCTTACATTTTTAAGTTCAAATCAATGCTGCTCTGCCTCGCCCCGTGTCTTTCTTCTCTGACTAGCCTTATAGAAAATATTGCGTGCATTCAGTTACGGCCTTCTTCCAAAGGATATTTTTTGGCATAACTTACTACAGGAAGAGCTGGCAGCCTCTTGGCTGCTGCGCGCAAACGTTGTGTCCTGCCGGAGCCTCCCTGCGGAGAGCGGCCGGGCCCAGGCCGCGCTCGCTCCGCGGGCGGCTCCGTGGCCTCTTGGGGCCTGCAGCCCTGCGGGAGCCGCGGGTCGCCAGCGCTGAACGGGAGTGCGCGGGCCCGCGCGGCCAGCGGCTCCGCTGCGCCGCTCCGGCGCCCTGCGCTGCCTCAGGGCCGCGGCCATTCGGCCGCTCAGTGTTCGTGGCCTTCCTGCTGACCACCCGCGTGGTCAGCGAGCCTCTTTTAGTCTTTCGAGATACAGGCTCTCAAGAATTTTTATTTATTTATTTATTTAGAAGTACAGAGGCACCACAGGGCATGACTAAGCCTTTTTGGACCCAGGGTCGGTAACTCATGAACCGAGTGAGGAGGGTTGTCTCAGTCTCTCCCTGACCTTACCTGGCTTCTGTTGGCCAGGCGGGTTAGCCTTTCTGCAGGCCAGCAGCACACATGCGCTGCCCCCTGTGGAGGCTTTCGGCCAAGGCTCCCTGTTTTTCTGCTGCCCAGCGCAGCCCCTTCCTGCACCCACGGCAGCGGCGGTGGCTGCCATGCTTGTCAAGGCTGTGCTTCCTTTGCCCACACAGAGCGGCTGCCGCCTCCCCGTCTGCACAGCTGGAGCAAGCACGGGCTGATGCCTCCTCCTCAGCCTTGATGAGCTGGTGGCACAAAAAGGACTGAGCAAGGCCAGGTAGCAAAGCACAGACCTGGGCACAAGGCTTGCAGTTACTGCGGTCCTCCTGAGATGTGAAAACCATTGTAACAAAATAGTCATGACAACAAACGTTTTGAATCCTTCCTCCCCCTTCCATATGGTTTCTATATATTCTTTTATTCATTTATGAATGATTCTTTGCTTCTTCCTTATGCCTTTATGCCTTTCTACCCTGTACCACTCACTCCTTTTTCTCCTGTCATCTCTTTCAGGATGTCAGTTTTTTCAGAAGGGTATCAGAAAGATCAGAAAGAGCTGAAATGAGTCTGATTTTGTTGGAAACATTTCAATGATAACTACGGTTCAAAGTTTTGATGGTCCTACTGCAGCAAATTCCTGTCTCCACCCTGCCAGGTTTCTGATTTTCCTAACAACAGCAATAAAGTTTTGCTCTTTTTATATTCCCTGAAACTTCAGATGTGATTGGGTATATGTGACGTTCATAAGCTGTTGTGTAACATCCAAGTGGAGCAATATCTTCGAGTTGAGTGCAAGAGCTTGCAAGCACAGTCAACAATATGCAGAAGTTAACTTGGATAAGATCATTTTGACAGGCAAGGATAGATTCTGGATAGCTGTCAGCAAAATAGTGTATCCCTGTCAATGCATCTTAATCCTGGAGACTTAGGGAACTGAGTGGGTCAGGACAGAGTCCATGGCAGGGCATGTTATCTAAAGATGAAGAATTAAAGCAGCAAGCAAAACATCTAAGCCCCAAACCCGGCAATTTTGGAAACTGGATGAAGTCTGATCGGTTGTTTGTTGTTGTTGTTGTTGTTTTGTTGTTTTGTTTTTTTCCAGTCATGCCTGTATCTTAACTTACAGATCACTTAACCAAAAAATAGGGAGCAAGTTTCTGTTAATATTCATACAATGCTTTGCTATATTGCAGTTTTCTAGCTAGAAAATTATTACAGCTACATTTAGTTCAGAAATAAGTTTGTTAGAGAAACTTAGGTTGGAAGCCCAGGAAAATTAATTTTCGTTCTGACATATTCTTATGCTGAATTTGTGGATAAAAGCTCACTTTACCTGGTATGTGTGGCCAAGTAGGATAAATCTGTGGATCATTTAAGCTATTCTGTGCAACCAGGTACCTGAAGCAGTGCCCACCACTGACACTGACCAACAGACACACAACAGCGTAAAGTTTAATGTTACAGCCCCAGAGATTTGTTTGGCATCATGCGGTAAACTCATAGACTAGGGCAATAAGTGGTGGAGATATGGGAAGGAGAAATGGGAATCTGCTGCTGACAAACAAGTGTCAAATAAATCTTGGCCTGAAAAGAGGCCCTGACTGTGCAGACCTGAAGAAAAAGCTTAAAAAGCAGTGCAAGTGAAGTACTGGTTTAGCTTAAGATCAGCCCATACAAAAATTTATATTAAATACACTATAGAGAAGATTTATACGCCCCTTTGAGTGGGAATTCTCATAGTAGTGCTGGGAGTGTTGCAGGAAAACTTGGCTGCTAAAGATATCTCTATAGCAAATACGGAACTATATTTCAGACAAGTCTGTGTTCACATTTACACTGAGTTCTCCACATCTGTTTCATATCCATTTTATGTCAAGAATAATTGAAAGCTGTTACCATCTGGCTTTTGGGTGGGCTACATGGAATGAGTTATCCTGAAATAAGTAACTTATCCTATGAATTAAGTATTACTGTAAGTTCACTGGGTAACTTGTGGGACCTGAAGGGAGAAGCCAAAAAGTGCTGTCTTTGCCACAATTTGAGATTAAGAAGCAAATTTTAATGAAATTATGTAAAAATTAATCACCTTTCATCTGGCAAGTTATGGGTTGAGGCATAGGACTTTTTACATAGTGACACTTGGTTATTTCACAGAAACTCTGAGTAAGGAACCACATTTCAGTATATCCGATACTTTGCAAAATCCGTGAACAATCACAGTTTTTGTTCAGAATCTGGTGCAAAATCTACTGCAACCCTAACTGCTGCATTCATAAGAAGAAAAATGAATAAGAGATGAAACAGATGTTAACTTCCTCACCATGAGGAAGCTGGATATAAATTCATTCTAGGGAGGCAAATTCACTAATTAGATTGTCTAACAAAATTAGATAGATAGTACATGCTGTGATATGTCCAAGTAATTTCTTTTCACAAAATTACTGATCACAGAAATCTCTGCATTCAAAACAAGGGTGTTGGAGGATTCCAGGCCTCTATTCAGATAAAAACATACTTGATGTTACTCTGAGAGTAAAAATTTGGCATTACAGTGTTTGACTTAGATGTCAGTTAGGTGCCTCAGCTATATAAAGAGCAGTAGTTTGTTTTTATAACCCAGTTCTTTTTCTCAGAGATGGTAGTGGGATTTCTGCTACTGGCCTTACTACGGATCCATACGGGTCCATAGTGATGCAGGGGTCCATTTCAATGGAAGTTATTCAGGGACTTTTTGCAATTGCTAGGTGGATGGCTTCTGCTTAGACAAGTACATCTTAAATTAGTGATTCCCTCTACACGGGTGAAATTCAACATATATCCAGGATACATGGTATCTTTGTAGTCTTCTGATACATCATAGTTCTAGGGTTGGGGATTAAGGAATGACACAAATGGAAGAAAAAAAAATATGTATCTGTCCAACATATATCTCTTTGGATCCTTGATGGAGCTGGTAGCTATATAAACCCATTTGGCTTCTTGGGCTCAAATCTGCCCTTATCTTCACTTCGCAAAACTCTGTGTTTTTGAGAAGCAGTCCCTTCTGTAATAACAAATAAAAATGTACTTTTTGATGAAACAGCTGGGAAGAAACAGTGGATTTCTTGGGAGTGCACTTGTAAAATGAAAAATTCAGTAAGCATGCAAGTGTTAATCAGTCACCGGAAGGATGCACACCTGTTTCATCTCAAAGAAGCCCCCTTTGCTGGGAAGCAGAGCTAGAGTAGTGCTTTGGGTCACAACATCATCATGACATCATTAGAAAAGCAACTGTGGACAGAGAGGAGTCGTCCGTAACTGAAACTCATTTTCGTTTTGGGAGAGCTCAGGGTGTCTTTCCTGGGTCCCTGGACCTGTGACATCCCCCTGTACCACTGGAGTTGTAGGTGTTCTCTCCCGTGGGATGGCTTTAGGGATAGTGGCCACGATGGGTGTTGCGTGTCCTGCCCTTTCATTTACCTGTTCGCTTTGTGTTGGCTTTGTTGGCTGCTTGGTCACGGTTCCAGTTTGCTCTCCAGTTATTTCAGCTTTGGTTTCCTGTTATTGTTTCAGCTTAAACTTTATTTTGCTTGGAGGTTAGACTTGTCCCAGACTCAACTACATCACAGAATATGGCAGGATTTGAGATAATAAAACTAGCTAAATAGAGGCAAGCTATGTGAAGGCTGTGACATTTAGTGGTATCCAGGTAGAGAATCTATGAAAAGGAGCTATAGCAGGGAAAGCTAATTAGAGGAGAATGACAGAAAGAAAAAAAAATGCTGAGAAAACAGGAGGAAATCGGGATTAAAGTAGCATTATGCAGTGTTTAACATGACGCTGTTAGATGGCTGCAGTCCCATGGGATTTCACATACGTGCGCAAACAGAAGTGGAGAAAGAAGAGCTACTTCCTTAATGGAAGTGTACAGCTCTTCAGCCTTGTCTCAGTGTTTGTTGGGTAGGTTCATCTTCCTCTCTATGAAAGGGGAGGAATTAGACAGTAGATTTACACTCAGTGGATTTTTTACCCTTCTGTTGAGGGTCCCGCTGGTCTAAAACGATGGTATTAGCTGTTTGGATCTTAAAGTTAACCTCCCTGCCAAGGATACACACGCGCAGGGGATGAAAGCAAATGGAGAGCAGCTGGTGGTGACTCAGCAGCCTCCTCCACCCGATCCCATCAGAGAATATTTTCTTAGACTTTGTGACTTGGTTCCCAGTACATTAACGTCCTTTCAAGATGGACGCAGAAACATGTAGTCTATGTTTTTTTTCTGAAGTTAAAGAAAACATTGAAGAACAAATTGTGAAATTTCGCTTGGCAGGGGGAGGTTGCATCACTGGCTTTCCTCACAGCCTCGGGAGGTTTCATAGCATTTGAAGACATCATCGTGAGTGTGAGAAAGCTGACATTAAGAAAGACTCTGAAAATGGGGGGAAATAAAAGGTTATTAACTCTTAAATTAATAACCCTGAAATGTCAGTGGTGTGAGTTGATCTGAATGGTGATCACAGACTGCTTAAAGAAGTAATGATCATGCACAGGCTGGACATATATGTAAAATTCTTATGTCCTGTGAAAAGATGGGCTGCTTACATTATGTCTCTGTCTCTTATGTATATGCGTGTGTTTGTGTAAATATGTTGATATGTATGTAGTATCTTCTTGTTTTAAAGATGAATATCTTAATTATTTTGATCAACAGTATTATTTTACGTTGTTTTTTTTTGAAAGAGGCAGCAGCAGAAACTCTATTATAACATGTATATGTCCAGAAAACAGATGAACCCCATATAAAAACAGATTGTAACTTGTTTGGGCCATGAAAACTAATGCTTCTGGATCATCAGTACCGTGATGAGAAGCTTGTTTATCTTTGTTCACTTGATTTATTTAATGTTTGACAGTGGGTGGCCTCTTTTTTGGCCAACATTCTGCCTTTTATTGTCTTTAGAAAATTCACACAATTTGTGAATTAGCTTCGGAGGAGACCCGAATGAACCCAGCACTGGTAGCTCTGCTCCTCAGGCTGTCTAATAGTACTTACACACTGCAAAAACGTTCTTTAATTTTATCTGTTATAGGAACCCCACAAATTAGAATATTAGTGCAAATTAGAGCGAATATTATTGTAACTGTCTTACTTAAGCACCTTCTGTCCTTTAATCCAGATATATAGGCGTTTGTGTGTGTATTATATATACATACACATACATATTGGCACATATATAGGCTTCTATCCATGATTTCCATCATCTGTTAAATTCTCTCCATGACATCTCAAGCAGGAATTGGACATTCCTGGACACTTCAGCCCCTCCAGCAGCTGTGTTGTGATTTGACTTCTAGAAATCACTTTCTATTAAGAGATGGAAGGGTCTGCTCAGGATAGTTCCTGCAAAATACTGGGCTTAGATTAACAGTACACTTGAAATGATAACCCTGACTAAAGGTCTGATATTTTTCTCAGCAATGCCTGCTTCATACAAACACATTTAGCTATGTTTCCAGATCGGGCTTTGCTAGTGAAAAATGAAGTGAATAACCAAAAGATAATAGGAATCTCCTGCACGAGTAACTAGCTTGTTTACCCTCCAGCAAAAGACCAATGCATTCCTTAAAAAAGAGCCCCTTTCTGAGCATTCTGTTTTCCAAAGATTTAAACAAATGGATTAGTTTATCTGTGTGAATAATCTAATGGCCTGGAGCGTGAATACTCGTGCGCGCCGAGTGAAGGGGTGTTTGTGCGGGGCTGGGGGACGCGCATGGTACCCCCTGTGTGGCTCTGTGCCTTTCCTTCAGTGGCTCAGGTATTTGTGGCTGCTCCCAGCGGCATCTCTCAGGCTTCCCGAGGTTGGGACCGGTTGCTTCTTCTATGAAGACCACTAGAGGAAACAGAATTACTACAGGAAACGGGCTGGTGATTCACTACATACGCTCTCCCTTCTGAGGAACGACTGAATCATAGAAGAAGCTGAGGATGGAAAAGACTGTTTGTCAAAAAAAAAAAAAAAAAAAAAAAAAAATCTGTGGCTATTTTTAGTGCTATCCCTTATATCCTGGGCAAAATTCCCTGTTTATAAGACTTTCCAAGATACGTTATGCCCTCAAGTTGCATGAGTAGCTCTGTGGTTTGAGTGTTTATTGCGTGCAGCTTTGTACATCGGTTACTACGGAAAGGCAGCCGCTGATCTGTAATAAAGTTTATTTTAACTAAAATGAACTGACGCTTCAGAATCACAGACATTTGTATAAATCACTGTATAGAGAACATAACAAAAAAAGAATAACAAAAATCAAGAGATAAGTAAGCCCTGATTATCCCATGCCAACGTAGGAAGCATCATTCAGTGAAGATAGTTGATGACTGAGGACCTGTGATGGTGCTAGCTGTTGGCTTTCCTAACATAAGCCTAGATTTAATGAAGTGTGGTTTGAGCCTGCTCATTAACAGTAGTATAGAGATGGCTGAATAATAAAAATCCATCTCCCTGGCCCATGTTAGCATTTCTGATTTCTGTTCACTAAACGCCTCTGGGGGATAAATAATGCATTTTGCTGGGACATTTTAAGGCCCTAAATATTCTTCATCAGCTCATTATCTTTGGGAACTAACTGGAACACTCAGTGTGCATGCACCTGTGTAATGATGACTTACTGTTGCTGTGTAGATGTGTCTTTAGTGTAAGACTCTTTGACACCTTTTTCTCTTCTGGGAGAATTACTTTCCAAGCAAACCATTTGTTAGCCATTGTCTGGCTATTTTTAAATGTAAAGTGAAGTTTAGGTGTATTTTTTTTTTCCCTGAGCTCTTGTAATTTCTGTGTGTGGCTTGTAGAATCAAACTTAGTAAAACATGAGAAACTGTGTCTTACAAATTTTTAAACTAACAGCTGCTGTTGCTGCTTGGGGCAAATAAATAGTCCCAGTGCTGGGTGGGGGAGGAGGAGGAGAAGTTAAGATATTTAGGTAGATTAGTGACTGAAATATTTTAAAATGTAATAAGCTACTTAATGGTAAGTTTTTCCAAGCTGAAGAAAGCATTCTTCTTTGGTTTTCCCTGAGCTTTTTCTGCTCTTGTCTTTGACTAGATTTTTCCCATTTGTGGAGTAAGACTGAGGTGATGAACTGTGGTTAATTTGGTTCCTTGACTGTGTATTGGAGTAGTTACTGACATAATTCATAATCCCAAGAATGGTACTGGCAACTTTTTTTGGATTTACTTAAATGCCAACAGGCTGAATCCTGAAGCCACTGCTCTTTTTTTTTTTCCTCTGCCCTTTAATTTAGTAATTTCATAGGGGCTTTTCCTGAATAGGGATCCCATAAAAGCTGAAACAGGTTGTCTACGTGCAAGGTACATAGCAGGGAAGAGGGATCAGCGAGGAAAAATGCCTTGCTGTGTCCTTCATCCAGCAGTGCAGCCAGCAAATCCTGACCTTTGGCATTTCACGTTGTGCTCCTGAGCCGATCAACTCTCTTCTCTTTAACTTGGGACACTGTTCCAAAGGGAATGAGACCTTGTGCTTGTCCCACACCTTGCCCCTCTGGGGCTTTCGTGTTGCTTTCCATTAAAGCAAGAGCTTCTCGCTACTTGTTGCAAATCTGATTCTCCCTCCGTGTGACTTGGAGTAAGAGGGAGATGCAGAAGGCAACAGCAAACATGCAGCACTTCAGGAGCCATGTTTACGTTGTTGACAGTGAACTTCCTGGCTTTTGCTGGCTTGCTTCACAACAGGGGGGGTTATGAAATTGTGGATCCCACAGAGATTTTCACAGAAAAAAATCAATGTCTGCTTTTGTATTTAGGTTTCCTTTCAAAAGGAAAATCCTACTGTGGAGGTTATAAAGTGGCCTAAGCTTTATTTACCTAAGAGATAAGGAATTTTATTGCTTGCAAGGTTATTTATGACATTAGGGAAGACAAACAGAAGGATGAAAGGAAAGATAATATTTGTTGTAAGTACCTAAGGGAACATACATACATGAATAGGGAATTTAATAAGTGCCAGCCTGATTATTTTCCCCGTTTCCCTCTCCGGGAGTGGAGTTAGAGGGTCATTAGTATATAAAGATATGCTAGACAGCATATTTTCATTCATCTCCTGAGAAAGTAAATGGCAAGGAATACTATCAGTTAAATATTGGGGGCAAGCAGCATGGTCTGAGTGATGAACTCGAGAGGAGATAGTTTAGGATTTCCTTCTGCTCAACCTAGCAAGGCCACGTCTGGAGCTCTGTGCCCAGTGCTGGGCTGCCCAGCACTAGAGGGACATGGAGCTGCTGGAGGGAGTTCAGTGTAAGGCTGTTACACTTGGACTTGATGGTCTTGAAGGTCTTTTCCAACCCTAATGATTCTATGAGTCTCCCAACTGTGTCCCCTGGATTAACACAAGAGCAAGTTCTTGCAGGGCTGGGAGCAGGGCAGAGGCTTGTTGGGGACATGGAGGAAGGAAGAGATGTGGGAAGATCCTCTATGATGTGGGGGGGGAGGGTACGAGTTAAGTACCTTAGCACTGAGATAAATGCATTTTTAGTCTTTTTTTTTTTTTTTTTAACATGTGTTTCTTCCATGATCAAAGAAGTGAAAACATGTTTAGTGTGGGCTGTTGGTTCTTTCCTTCCATGTCTTCCCCTGATTTTTTCACTGAGCTCTGCTTTAATAGCTGTGAGGGTCAAATCACAGCTCATAGCTGAGGATCAAGGACTGGTATCAGTGAGAATATAAGCGTATCTGAGGGAGGGCTGGAGACTAATCCTGACCTCAGCAACAAAATAGCTGCTCGGCAGAGGGGGGCCATTTGAAGATGTGTGGCTTAAGGATTCAGAAAAAGAGGACCTGCCATGGAGACTTTCCTCACTGGTCCCAGTTTGGCAGCATTCAATGTGAGGTTGGACTAGCATCTGAAGGAAGGACCTTTGCACGCCACAAAGCAACAGGTGCTAGGAGAGAAGACAAGCTCCTCTTATTGAAAGTGATGCTTTTTTTTCAGGAAAACTTTTCTGGGGAATAACTGGAACCCTCATCTGATGGATGGGCTGGGAGATGAGCCAGCTCTGGGTAGCTGAGGTGATCCTGTTCCCAAGTGTTTGTAAATCATCTTGCAAAAGACTGAAGAATCCTTAAACTTGGCAGAATTTGTGAAATTCAGCCAGTTTTCATTTTATACTGATGTCAACTCCTGTGGTTTTATTGAAGGTCCCAGGTGAAGCTTCCAGTTGCCTGGCATCCCAGGGCATGAACTCCCCGTCTTGGAGCCTGTTATACTGTTTTATGTCATTGTCTTATGCAGGCCAGTCTTCGGGGCAGTTGGAAGACACAGCTGCCTTACCTAGCAATAGGTTACGGGAGGCCAAAATAGTTACTACTTGCCAGCATTTTTTTTTTAAATCAGCAAGGGGTAAGGTTATCGAGAAATAAAGAGGTTAACAGAAAAAAAAAGACAAAATGTAAAGTATGCTGAAAGAAAGAAAGTATGCTGAGATTGGGTCAGCTCCTTTTCTTTCCTTCCTTTCTCCTCCCCTTTTCTACCTTTTCCATGTAGTTGCCATTGCCCATTTCTCACATGCTAAACACTCTTATTCTAGCTTTGCAGCTAATTTATACCTTGATTTCTGTTGGTGCTTATTGGTCTTGTGTGTAACATGAAATAATATTGCCAACCCTAGCTGTTTAAAAGAAATGACAGAAAGGCTTGTCTTAAATGATGCAAGATTGAAATGGAAGTTTGGGTGTTACTGGAGTGGTCAATACCGGTCTTCAATGTCAGGTTTTACCCTGGTTGTGTTTTCAAACCTTCTTTGACAAGATATTTATTTATTTGTTTGTTTTGCTTTAAGCGGAGAGTCTCCTGTTGTTGACTAACATGAGGCATCAGCTCTTTACAACCTATGGCTCTCACACCTGAAATGGCAGAGCAGAACCCAGAGAGGTTTTCTCTGGTCTCACAGTGCAGTTCTGATGTCAGCATGGGCATATATTGCCTTGTGGTTCCTACAGGAAGGTTTGGGTGACGCATCATGTAGCTGCCTCTCTCTGTTGTGACTGAGACAAAAACTGCCTTGCAGCTTTGCAGTTGTTTCCTCTGCTTAGTTTGTTTAAACAACTGCCCGCAGCAGAGTCCAACCTGCCCCTTGCCTGGTTGTCTCTTTTGGTAAGCATCCTATCCGTGTCCACAGTACCAGCGCAGGGTAGGAATGTATATATTTCCCCATGGTGTGAAGGAAGTCACTTTCTCCTTAAAGGCTCTGAGGGGACATTAGTGGATTCATTACCTGTGGTTGGGCTGTGTTTAATAGTGGCAAAGCGAGCACTGCACGCAGCGTGCAGCAGAGATGTTTTGCTTCATGTGAGTGACGCTGTCAAGGCTTTGGGTTGGAATTCCTGTTTTTTTTTCCCCCCCTCCTCTTCCTTTTCCGGCTAGTGTTACTGCGAAGTTCCGAGAAGTTCAGCCTTGCGTGCTATCAGGGTGCCTGCTATAAACAGCTGCTCCCAATTATCCGGGCAGCGCAGGGATATGTAAGGCCTGGCATGACTCAGAAATAGGGAGGGAAAAAAAAAAAAAAATGGAGGGAGGCGGGGAGAAAGGGAGAGAAGGAGAAACCAGGCGCTGGTTCACATCGACATGACTCAGCTTCAGTTAAGCAAGGCGCCTGTGGGAGCACGTCCGGTCGCGGCGGCACGTTCAGCGCAGCACTCTGCCCCGCTCTCCCGGCCTCTCCGCTCCCGTTTCCTGTTAGCCCAGTGCTCAGATGGGCCGGAGCAAACCGGCCAGATCCGGGGTAAACAGCCTGCAGGTTCACTTGGAGGCGGCTGGGGACGACACCAGCTTGGAGCCTTGGAGCAGACCCTGTGCTGGTACTGCACATGGAGCCATCCAAGAGGGCCTTCTGTCATCCCTTCAGCTAGTAGCAAAGGGGGACCAACCCTCGAAAGAAGGACCGTGGGAGCTTTTCTGAACCTTCTTGTCGGTTGTCTGTGGTAATAAGCATCACCTGTCTGCCTGTTGGAGACCTTTCCCCATGGAAATGCTCCATGAAACACAACAGGCACATGTCATTTACTAGGTCTTTGTCTCTCACATTTTTCAGTGTACATGTTTGTTTCAAAATTTAATCCAACAAAATCCCGTTCGCTCAGTAACTGGTTCCCGCAGCTTGCTTCCACCATGCAGCTGGAAGGCATGTGAAGCCACGGAAGAGAGGAAGCAAGAACACTGTGTGTGCGGATGTGCCGCGAGTGTCACGGCACGAGGCTGGCCACGTTCCTGCCCTGCTTATGGAGAATGGGCGCTGGAATATGGGCTGCTCTGCGGCTCTGCTCTTCCCAATCATCTTTCCTGTCTTCAGTGCATGCCAGCATGCTGCATGCTCTACAACCATTCCCAGAATTTTAAGTAGTTAGTATCTACGTAAGGAATTTTGCAATAAGTTGGTGGTGTCTGTCTAAAGAGTGTGAACATGTACATAAGTAAATGTAGGGGAATTTCATATGGAGTCACGCAACCTGAGCTCTAAATTCCATAGACATTTAAGAAGTGTAAACTTATATAAAATAGAGTGTAAAACTTTTTTTAAGGAAATAAGATTTAGTTTTAAGTTTCCAGAGGATTAACTTTTTTTTTTAATTCATCAGTGGAAGAAGGTGGCATTTGAAAAGGTATCTGTGATCTTGCTGGTATCATTGTTTGTTTTATTTGAAAATCCTCTTAGTATTTAATGTCATTTTAAGATGAAATCATTCTCAGATTTTATTTTTTCCCTCTCTAATTGATTTGATGTAATCGTCTAGTCTAGAATTGCTGAAATATGTTGCTGATTATAGAAGCTGCCTAGTCTTCCTTTACTTGAAAGGAAGCACATGGAATTGAAAAACCAAAATGAAGGAAGTCATTTGGGTAGCTCTTCTTGGCAGAGAATCGCTTCCCTTCCCTTTGCCGAAATTGCTGCTTGTATGTTTTATGATTCACTCTCATGAAACCTCATTCACATCCAAAACTCTGAGGCTTCACTTAACACTTTATGGTCATACTGTAAGATGTGGGAGAGGGAAACTGTATGAAATATATTGCTATTTAAAGTTCCTAAGCTTCCACAGCTTTGAAAATATGGAGACTCTGCTGAGATCATAATGGAAAAATACACGGAGGTGGGAAAGTGGTCTTCGAATTTCTTAATATGTTATTTTAAAGACCATAAAATGAGATCATTAAGATAATTTTCAAATCCTAAGTCTCCCAGATACTGAGGTTTTAATGGCGTAAGATTTGCCCTGGATTCTCAGGTTAGATGGTGCACTTTGAAAGTGAAAATGATGCAGGCTGAGCTTCTGGTAGTCAGTGAACTTAGCATATAGCTACAGCAGATTAGATAGCACCCTTTAAACTTTGCCTCTCTGGCTGTACATGTTGCTTATAAATCTACTCCTCAAAGAGGCAGGTCAACTGAGAGCAGATCCTGAGAACAAACTGAGTTTGTGTTTTGTATCTCATTCTTGCCGTTCTGGTGTCTTGCCATGGCTTGCAGCAGTGTTCTTGGACAAAAATCCATAGGTGGACTACAGTCATGCTCCCTTCATAGAAAATGGCTGTTTCACAGAATATAGGAGGCTTCTTACGTATTTGGCCCTCCACCTTTCCCCTGGGCTGGTCATTAGGTCCTGATTAGGTCCTCCTCTTTCCTTAGTGGTTGACTACTCAGCTTTGCCTGCACCAGGACAGGCATTAGGACAGTCGCTGTCTACTTTAAAATCTCACATTCAGGGATATAAGTCCTATCTTTATGGCTCTTCAGAGGAAGGCAGCAAGATATTTAATGATAGGCACAACAGTGTTGTTGTGAGCTTTGGTTGTCGTAATTCACTCTAGTGCCACTTGTTAAATACCTTGCCAGGTGATCGCGGCACTTTGAGAAACACAGATTTATTGCACAACAGTGTGAACATGGTGTAAGCAGGGCGCTTGTGGTTACTCCTTTGGCACACCCTGTGTATCACACATCCCTTGGACAACCTCACACGGGGCAAATGGAGACCATGTATCTGTGCACACCTCCGTCAGAGGGGCAGCAACAAATATAATTCCAGATAACAGGTCTTCAATTTGGCGAGCATCAGTGTTGTGTGAGTGTTTCCTGAAGCCTCAGGACAGGCCATCCCCACTGCTGCCTATGCCTTCACAGCTGCCTTCACTGCATACCCTGCTCTGCCAGGAGGGGCGGGCACAAGTGCTGCCCTTCCAGAGCGACTGGGCAAATAACGTGCTGGCAAGAGCATCAGTTGCGTTAGAGCAGGCTGGAAATTAGAGCAGGGTATATTAGGGTATGATGTGGCCATGAGAAAATTCAGCACAGGCTGTCTGACAAGCAGAGCAAGCAGTGAAACATCCTGTGGCTTAAAGCAAAAGTGAATGAAGTATGCTTTTAATGTATGTGTTCAGTTGGTGTTGCTACCAAAGAAGAAAAAGCCCTTAATGTTGGCTAGTACGTTGCTAACGAGTGGTAGAAGTTTCTCTGAATCCACTAAAGCAGGTGTAGGAAAAATGTGTGTGCCCAGACCGGTTACATAACATGTGTGCAGTAGGTCGAGGTCGCATTTGGCTGGCTGTGACAGGCCGGAGGGCTGTGGGTGCGCTGGGAGCACCGTTTTGGATCTGCAACGTTGGCCAGTCCAATAGAGCTCTGCGACTGAAAGGAAGCACACAGCACCTGCAGCCAGTTTGACCTCAGTAAGTCATCTGTTCTGTGTTCCCTGGTGAGGGACGATGGCACAACCTGGACTCTGTGTCTTAATGCTGTAATTTGTTTTATACTGTGGGATGTTGCTTGCCTTTTAGTTTGTGAGAAATAGACAAAACTCGATTATCTTCATTCATACACATCTTAACCCAGTTGTATCCACGCCGTTCCCTCTTTGATTATTATTTTGAAAGATGCTACCACGTCACTGATCAGTTGTTCCCTGTGATTTGAGAGGGATTTTCTCTTAGCACCTTCTTAAATGTATATATACATATCCGTCACTAGTGTGATGAACTGAAAGATATAAAAATTAACTTTTCTCTAAACATAGCTGCCAAAAATAGTATCTCTGATGAAAAAAAAATGTGATATTTAGGCTTCGCCGTGTCCTACTGATTAGCTTGTGGGCTGAAAGGCACCAGCAGAATGTCATCATTTGCCAGATTTTGCATCTGGATCTTAGATTTATTTGACAGATGCACAGCATCCAAAATATCCAGGCATATCGCCAGCGACTGCTTAGATGATGGTGCTGGGGAGCATTTCATGTTCTTAATAGATCAGTATTCAGCTGTTCCCCCAGAACTGCCTTTTCTGTTTGTGCTACTTGTGCTGAATCTCTGCATTCCTCTTCCAGTTCTCTTCTGTAGAAATCCAGATGAGTTGGGAACCTGAAATTTTGCTTTTATAAAGGGTTAGTAATATAGTAGTTGTGGAAGCTGGAAGAAGCAGAGTTAAAAAGCTAAAAGTACATAAAGCCAGAGAACTGCAAATAAATCGGTACAATGGGAGAAACTTTAGCTCTGTAGCTCACTGAATAAAGTCAGAGAGCTGAATATGTCTATAACGTTACATATAGCTTTAGGCAGAAGCAAAAGATGCACTTGCTGCAGCACAGGTTTACTTATATATGTTTGTGTGTGTATGTGTGTATGTATATATAGAGAGATAGATATAAAAGCATAGCGCATATGAAAAGGCTTAGCAAGGTGCCTATTTGGGCAATTTCCTGATGAAGACCAGTTGCTTACAGGCTATTTATTTAAATAATCGCAACCATCCTCTTCCCCCACCCTCGCTTAGCCCTTTGGGAGCGAGCGGCTCCTCGAAATAACTCATGTCAGCTGTGAAGCAGAGAGCAGAGGCCAAGGGGAGAGGAGAGGCGGCCGCGGCGGCGCGTGGGCCCCCGTTCCGGCAGCGCCTGCCGCAGGGATCCCACGCGGAGGCACCGGGCGCGGGTCCTGCTCCATGGCCACCGCTGCGAGGCCGTCCATGAGGCGGCGCCTTGGGCAGTGCCCGTGAGGGCTCCTGAGGTGCCATCTTGTCCTGTGTATCTGCTCTTGAGGGCGCAGCGCGGCGCCGCCGCCGTAGGCCCTCAGCGGGCAGCACCGTTGCCAAGAGCCCTCACCCTGTCCTCGAGGGACCGTGTTGGGTAGTGCTGCGCTAAACCGAAAGCGAGCGGGTGGCATCTTCTGCCGCCAAGCTGATGACATACCCGAGCAATGGCGTTTTGCGTGAGGTAGCGCCAGCTACTTCTGCGCTAGTTCTGCGTCAGTGTTCACCGGGTTTAACGCTGCGATTTTGAAATCACGTTGCTCTGCGTTTGCTTGGTCATCTTGGCCTGTGTGTAGCAATGCTAGCCAGAGAGTTCTAGCAGGGCTGGGTTAAGAGTTACGAACTTTAAACTGCCTGGAGGTCACCAAAGCATTTGGTGCTCATGTCAACAATTTACATTATGCCAGAGCTGGAGAAACTGTTTGCTTGAGTTCCTGGCTAAGACTGTGAGCATCCTCAAATAATCCCATAATAGTGTTTTGAAGCCCCTTATTAGAACTGTCACCATATTTAGCAAGATCTATGAGCTGCAGAAACAGAACATCTTCTTATAAGGTTAGAAAATACAACAGCACGTTCAAGTCCCCAATGTCCTTGTTTGAACTTGCAAGAACTCTGTTTAGTGTAACTAGTAAACAGACTTCTGAATTACATAAATCAAAGCTGTTCCTAATCCAGTGTCTACTCCGTGTGCGTGTGTTGGGGACGTATGTGTATTTTCCTCACACATTTGTGCAGGTGACGGAGGTGGTTCAGCTTGGCCAGCAATTTGCTCTGTAAGACATTCCAGAAGGATTTTTGCCACATTCCCTGAGGGCCTTTCCTCTTACAATGTCTTACAATAAACTGCACGTTGGAGGGGCTCATTGGAGATGAGGCGTCTTGCTTTTCCCTCTCGGTGATCACCAGAGGCTTTGGGTAGAGGGGTAGGGGCAAAATTTGGGTTTGTTCCTCTGCTCATTGTATTCTTTATGTGTAGTCATAGCAGGTTTATCATCGTTCTCTTCAGGCTGGCTCGCACTGAGCCGAGGAGATAGCAATGATTTGTTGGAAGACGCTGTATTTATTAAGCAGTTGCCAAGAGAGGAAGGTTGAGCCCGGTGGAGCTTGCCTTTTGTAGCAGCAAGGACGTGGAAGCAACGTGCTGCTCGTACTCTGCTCCGCTGCCTGCGCTGCCATCTCTCCAGCGTGTCTTTTCTTGCGTCTTCTGCTAGTGCCAGAAGCTCTGTTAGTGTTAGGGCACATAAAATCATGGAAAAGTACCAAATATCTGCCAGAGAAATTAATCCATTTCAAAATGACTTTCTAATTGGCCCTTGTACTCAACAAGGATTGGCATGAGTATGGCATAATATAATACTCGTTGCAACAGCTGCATAAAAATGAAGTTTATAAGCCATTTAAAGATTTGATTTGTTCTTTTCTGGGGGTAGGGGGTGATCACAAGGCATTGGTGAGACATGGGACCTCACATGTAAGGCAAGGAGAAGAGTTTACTGTGCAGCCAGGTGCTCTAATATTAATTGGTCATGTGCGTGCGTTTAATCCACAATACAGTCACCCTCAGGGTAAATTCATTTACATTCATTGTGAGATACTTCAGATTAAAGGCATGGAAATATTATAAAGTAGGTGCCATACTGCAGCTGCCTAGTTCATCTGCCTCATGCGGTGAGCAAAAGTCGAGTTCGAAACTAGGAATTCCCACCAGGTTCCATCGAATCCTCACTTCCAGCATTCTTCAGTGAAAAATGATGAGCCTGGGGGGAGCAAAGGGATAGTGACTTTACAAGAGCCTTCCAGGAAGACATTTCATGTAGAGAGGGCAGATAAGATTTTTATTTTTATAAATGGAGTTTTAGATTTGGCAGTGCTGGTGGTGTAAGATATACAAATCTATACAAGCAATAAAAAAAATGGAATGTTTTGGAGCTTTACAAACTCTGATTAAGCTATAGAAAAGAGATGGCTGTGAGGAAATGAAGACTGTTACCTTTGAATCGCTTTGAAATACCAGGAGAAATGAGGGGAAATTTAGAAAGTAGAAAAGTAAACGCATGTGGTGTGAAAGTTTGTTTAAATTAGATAGTTTTATTTCTGCTTTTGCTAGATAATTGGTTTTTTCATTTGTTTTCTTTGTGAGCAGAGCCTTATGTGGTGCAACTGGTGAATCACTTTATTGTTTTATAGGCGTGCAAATTTGCCACAGTATATTGTGTCTGATGCACTAAAATAAAAGGGTCAGGAATAAAACTGTCTTTCTTGCCTGCTGCTCTTAAAAAGCCTGCAAGAACACTATTTATTTTAAGCTGTGAGAGATAATTAATTTGCTCTGAGAGAGTGAAACAAACTTCTCTCTGTTTATATTGCATACTTCATACTGCAGGAAAGCTGGCAACCAGAGCTGGGCTTCAGTGTGTTGTGGCTCTCTGTTTTCTGACCTTAGCAATGCTAACCTGCAAAAAGTGGACTTGTTTAACCGTTGACTACAGTCTTCAACTGACTACAAGAAGAGTGTAAATAATCAAAAAATGACATATTAATTAGAAATCATTACCCAGGAAATGTTCTGTGTCTTTTACAAAGCTGACTGACCCATGGAAAGACAAAGCTGTTTGTTAGCTGATGGGCAAGCATGGCAAATTTACCTGGAATATCAGTATCTAGCCCATCTCTAGTGGGGAGCTTAATTTGGGTTTTAGGCAGTTTGGAGATAGTAAGACCTTGTTTGGATTTAGATCATTGCATGAATTTTCAGAGAACAGTTAGAAAAGCTTGTATGAAATTTTGTAAAGCTTTCCCTCCTCCTGTGTCTTCTCATTATATTCCATTGAGAACAAAAATATCGTACCTTTGTTGAGAAAGATTGAGTGGTGGCACACTCCTAAATTCACTCCAGAAATAACTTCTATTAAATCGGCAAATGGCTGATGGGGCCTGGCCTTCCCTGTCGCTGAACGCTGGGTTTAGGTTAGATGAAAGGTGCAAGTGTTGGGCTTGGTTTTGCCGCGGTGTCCGGCCTCCCCTCGGTGCGACCGCTCTGTCCACCGGGCCGGGAGATCTGGAGATCCTGCTCTAAATGTAGCTTCCTGTAGCTGGCATGGAGAGATTCGGGAGTGAGTGACTGTTGGAGAACAGATAGGTGACTTTCCTCCTCGTGTCAAGGGTACCATCTGGAAGGGAGCGAAGCACGGCCCGTGACGGGCCTCTGGAGCGGCTTTTGTGGAAAAAAATGGAAAGGTGGGAACGTGGTGACACCGTCATCCTGTCAGTGGTGACGCAGGCGCTGGGTAGCACTCGCACTGCTGTGAATTCCTGAGGAGCTTCTGCTCAAGTGCCCTGTATGCGCAAGGGCCGCAAGCGGACGCCGTGCGTCAGGCGGGAGCCTCGGGCCAAGTCGCCGTTCCTGGGAGCAGCTGCCGACGTGGAGCAGTGACCTGGAGGAGGCCAGGCCGGGCCCAGGCTGTCTGCCACAGGAGCCACAGGGCGCTGCCTGTGCTGGTAGGCGGCACCACGTCCGCACGGGCGGCCTTGACCTTAGTGGCACAAGGCTCCTTCTGAAGGTGCCCCTGGCCGGGCGCTGCAGCCGCAGGTGGTACCGCAGAAATCAAGGCAGGCGCTCACTTAAGGCAAGTTACTGGTTGGTTTCTGTAAAACACAGGGGCTTGCCTTCGGAAAGGGCCTGGGAAAGCTCCTCTGTGTTTGGAATAGTTAAGTGTCAAAACAAAATGTTGGGTTTTGCCACATGGGCTGGGGTGTCTCAGAGCGTAAGTGCTGGAGCAGTGCGATTTGTGTCATCCCCCTGCATTGCCAAGGTGGAAGAGCTGCTACTTTAAATCACTATGTTACACCGATTTGTGTTTGTACATAGGTGTTTTTGTACTCAGAAATATGAAATATTTGCATTTTCAGAGAAAATACTCATATCTCAGAGTAAAACTTGAATAATTTCCCATTTTATGGTAAGAGTGACAGTTTAAACCTAAGCTTGAAGGAATCCTAAGTAGTAATTCTGGTCTAAAAATGGTATTTCAAGAACATGTTGCACAGAAACACTAGGAGTGTGTGTCCTTGAAATGCTATTGCAGACAGCTTAAATTCTAACACGTAACATCAGGAACTTCGCTACTAGAAAGACTAGTGCTGGTGTTAGGAAAAAAAAGTAATTATTTTAATCATTGCTACTCAGTTATAAAGGAATTTGCAGTACATTGTGCATATGAGAACCTTTTTCTTCTTTTTTCCTTTTTGGGTGGGGGGATGATTTCTTATTGCTTTAAACCAGAACTCAGATACAGATGAACTGTTTGTATTATTAACTTTAAAAAAAAAAGAAAAAAGAAAAAAGGAAAAAACTTAGAACCCTCTTCGTGGCCGCTCCGTAATTGGCAGTTGCAAGCTCAGAATTCGGTGGGAATGCCGCCTTTCCCGCAGGACTCGTCAGGCTCCAGAAGCCTCCGGTCGCGGCCATGCAGGGGGCTCGCTGGGCTGGCCGGGCCCGCCGCGGCAGTGGCACCGTGGCCGCAGGCTGCGGGTCCGCGGCCCGCGCTCGTCGCCAGCAGCGTGAGCAGGGAGCCTGGGGCCCGGCCGCCGAGGGGCTGCCGAGCGCCTGGCCCGCAGCCGGCTGACCCCTCCCTCGGGTGAGCCGCCGCGCTGACCCCGCAGGACGATGCTAATCCTTGCTGCCGGAGGCTCAGCTGTGCGCGGCATGCGGAAGCGGGATGCCGCCGCGCTGGCACGCGCGCCGGCTCTATTAATACCTCCGCGCCCGGCACGCAGCCCTTCCGCACCTCTGGCAGCGCGGGCACAGCCGGGGCTCCTCACATCACCGAACCAGCCTCCACGGCCTCGCTGCTGCCCGGCCTCCAGAACACACCCCCATCACTGCCTCCCATCCCTACTGAACCAAAGCCCCTCTCCCCACCGAACCGCTTCTCATGGAAGTACTCCACAACTCCAACAGGTCGCTCCAGCTGCAGCGAGCATAGAGACAGTGTCCTCAACAGCTGTCAAGTAAGAAAAAGGAACTGAGGAGGATGATGAAACTGAGCTGCTGTTGCCTCCATCCGGGGTGTCGCTCCAGAAATAGTTCTGTTGTTTGGTACGTGCTTAGTATATGTATTCCTACAGTAAGCTGATCCTCGTGACCTATATTTACTGCACAGTCACGCAGTAAAATTTGTGTTGTATAGATTTTAAGGCTTACACTGAAAGCATTAAAAGGCTTTTTTTTTTTAAAAAAAAAAGTTTATTTTCCACAAGGAAGAGCAATAGGAAAAATTAAATTGTTTTCCACATAGTTTTCTTGAAACAGAGTCTACAAGGACATAGTCAGCACCAAAACTAAAAAAAAAAAAAAAAAAAAAAACAAAAAAAAAAAAAAAGGAAAGAGAAGTACAAAACAGCCATAGAATATAATCTATAAAGCAAACATTTAATATTGCACTTTGTTTCTCTAATGTTTGGATTTTACTTATATCTTCCCTAATTCAGATCAGGATTCTCTATCAAATACTGGGATACAACTGTGAACCTTATGTTTTGTAATGCTGAGAATTGACCAATATTTGTGGAAGAGGAGCAGTGCCCCTAATGAGCTAACAGGAGAGTTTACGTGGAGAGTCCCTACTGGATACAGTTTCAGAATTTCTCAAGTCTGAGCTCAAAGGCTGTGATGCGATGCCAATTGCTTTGATATTGGTCAATCCTGCTTCATATGCATTTTTCCATTATATTGTGATAAGTACTTTAATGCTATGTATATCGGTAATTGTTCCCTAGTCTGTTAAAACAAAAATGAAAAAAAAAAAAAAGTTGAAAAAAAGTAAAACCACCAAATGCCCTTTTATGCCAAAGATCCCATCAGCTTTTTTTTTTTTAATTTTCTCATCTGGATGGAGAGGGTAAAGGAAAGGGACATTCACAAAATGGCCTCATAAGGTAAGACATCACCCAATTGCCTTTTTATCCAGTATTTTTGCTTATCAAAGTCAAAAACCTCCTACCTGAATCACTTAAAACGCGACTCATATTTAAACTTTTTCACCCTGTCATTGTTTTTGAAACATGAAGTATCCTTCATGTTCTCATAAAGGCCACTTATGGAAAAGCCTATTATGTCATTCTATGAAGCCTTAAAAACCAAGGCAGTTTTTTGTAAAAATAAGCACCACGCAGAATCCACCAGCTTTCCTTCTCCCCCTTCTGAGCTGTTTTATTGCACGAGAAGCCACGTGGTGGATGGGCTCTCGTTGAAGCAGCCGCCCCCAGCAGCGTGTCCCTTTGTCAATAGTCTCAATTCTGTGAGTTTGGAAAAGGAAAGTGGACTTTCCTGAGGCCCTAGCAGGGTAGGGGCTGCTATCTGTGTTACTGGAGCTTATGGCTCCACTGCACCCTTCCTCTTTCTTTACCTCCACCTCTGGGATGAACGCAGGAGCAAGAATTCCTCATCTTTCATGTCTTCTGTCCTGAACCAGCACCTGCTTGAAGCTGCTGGGGGTTGTTTTAAAGCTCATGAAAGTACCCCAGGAGCTGCAACGGCTGAGGAATTCTACCCCAACATCCACTTGAGTACAGCTGGCAACACTGATATTCTGGCCCAGTTTCATTACAGTTCTAGTCATAGTATTTTTACAGTATCATAAACCCTGAATATAATACAAAGTGCACAAACTGAGCTCTCTTTTACCATAGTCCAAGCTCTTCTTGTCTGAAATATACTTTCTACTAGAGACTCCTTATATAAAGGTATAGAATTTTTGGTGATTAGGTAACTATGTAAAAAAATAAATTTACTTTCCCTTCCTATCCCTACTCACTGAGAATCTTCTCTGCCCATGAATGCTGGACAGTATAGGACTATGTCCTTTTGAAAATTCTTTTAATGCTTAGCTAGTGGCTGATGGTGCTGCTTTCACTTGTGCCTTTTGTTTTTTCTTTTTTAAGGCTTCACAACTTGACTCTTTCTTATAATATAGGAAGTTACTAAGGGAATGCAGGTGGGTTTTGTAACTTTTGTGTATGTCCCTCTTCCAAATCCCCCTCTCAGTAGAGAATAAAACACCAACACAAAACAACAACAACAAAAAAAAATGAAGTAACTCAACAGTGCAACATAAAACAAATAGCATTCCAACAGTTTGGCAAGTGATGAGTTCACCTGAGATTAAGTGATTTTTAGGCAGTCTGTAACAAAATGCTGCTTTGCGATAATAGTAGAAAGGCAACAAATTTTTAAAAGAAATGAAGAAGGTCTACAATCCTGACAGTCTCATATTAGTCTCCTTCTGGTATTGCCCTCCTACCCCCACCCCCAATGGATCTGTTGCTTATCTACTACAGTAGGCTGCAAAACATACAGCAAGAAGGATTGGCTTGAAGGCATTTGATGTTTGTAAATAAATCCACAAGAGGATCCAAGCTGAAGAGGTGATACATGATCAGCCTATTAGGACATTTCTGAGCATGTGCATATGCAGGTAAAGTCCAAGCTACATTAAATTAAAAAGAAAAAAAAAAAGTCAGTGCATTTGTTAAGTCTTTGTCAACGTTGTTTTTCTTTTTTTTTTATCAAAGCTTTCTTTTGCTCCTTGTTGTGCGGGCCACGAACAAGTAAGAGGGGGTAACAACAGTCAGGCATAAATGAGAAAAAGCTGTAGTGACACTGAACCGCACAACGTAAGCGATGAGCATGTGCAAATTTCCAAATCATAGTAGGAAGCCATCCCTCTCTTACAGCGTGGCGAGTGTTTGACACACATGACTGCAGGCTACTAAGGCTGCTCCTAGTATGTGCCAGTATTTAAGGGGGGAAAAAAGCTCAGATCTTCAAGCATGTGGAGCAGTCCTATGATGTTACGGTAGGCTTCTAAGCATGATCACAGGTTGTTTTCATTTGTTCACCGTCCAGGCGAGAACACCGCCACTCTCTTGGGAAAGTGGGTCTCCGCTATGACGCCTCGATCTTCAACACGGTAAGCGCGATTCAAAACCCAAGTCAAGTCAGCTTAGCATGGATTCCTTCAACGAGAGGGGCAGGATGGTCTCTCATCTGTGGGCTGATCTGGGTTGGGGTCAATCTAATGAAAAAGGCAAAGGGGAGAAGGGGAGGAAAGAAAAAAGGTGGTATTTTAGATTCAGCTGTTAGAGGCAGATCAGAGTTCACATTTTTAAGTAGATTATAATGATGCATGGTATTCCCAATCCAAAGGTTATTAAAACAAATGCTAAACCTGTGGTTATTGAAATAAAGCTTTGGATAAATTTAATAGAATATGTACTTAATACATATGAAGTAAATTGAAGGCTTTAACCAAAGATTGGGAGGTTTTAACTAGAGATTTTTACCAACGTAATTCTTTGTGCTTAATACCAAACTTATATACACACAAAAACCTTCCTACTACTAGGGAAGTCTTTAATCACCTGACATGTACCAGAACGATGACACATTACTAAAAACGTCATCGAAGATACATTTAGAGATACTGAGGTTTTGCTTGAAAAAGGCAGAAAATAGTCAAAAAAAGGAAATACTACTTAAAAATAGTTAATCCTCAATATATTAAGTTTCAAAAGCTCATGTGTTCTCAGACCTTACTTTCTTCCTTTCCCAAAGGAATAAAGGGAAACCTGCTAGCCCAAGTCTCGCAGACTGGATGATATGAACAGTTTTATACAGTTTCATCATGAACAGCACACAAAGGGTTCCTGTCTCTGCCCATTTCATAGTGTTAGTCTTTAACAGGGGAAACGCATGGGGCTCTTGGCTTAAAGTGAATATTCAGGCAAAATTCATCTAAAGCGAACAGTTATTTGTTCTGTATCACTGCTGTTCTTGCAAAAAAAATATGTTCATGTCTTACAAAAAAGGAGTTACAAAGAGAAAAGGAGGGGGATTCATGAACAGATGCACACACAGCTCTAAGACTGCTAGTACTTTTGGGAAGCTTCTACGGCGTGCTGCCAAGAGAACACCATTTCCAGGCCTACAAGGCACTGGCCAGACCATCTTTCAAATACAAGGCCAAGGTCATGTACAGAAAGTGAGTGTAGCCCGTGCTATGAAATAGACATGGAAAATGTGATTCTTGCTAAAGGATCTGAGTTGAGGAGGGGGGCACCTTGTTTCCCCTTCCTCCCTTCACTGCTTTCTCTGAGTTTTTTTTGCAGAGGGGAATGTCTTCCTCCATGTATTCCACAAGGCAAAATTCGGACGGGTAGCAGGTTATTGCTCACACTGCCTGCCGTGTGCCTACCTCTGAGTAGAGGGGTGGAGGCAGGAAGCGGAACTCCTGGATGTACGCAAACAACGGTCCCTGGAGCGCCCGCTCAAAGTCGTCGCAGGCGGCTATGGGCGCCAGGCTCGACTGCCGCTGTTCCTCTGTGACCACTTCTGCATAGCTCGGAGGTGCTGGAGGGAAAAGGTACACGCAGTTCGAACAACACGTTCTTATGCATGTCAAAATATATAATATGATAAATATTAAACTTTTGTCATTATAAGAGACACTTGCAGGCAGGTAAATATTCAGATTTTTTTACAACTGTTAACACAGAAGTGAGCTAAGTGATTTCGTTTTAAGATTAAGCAAGCTTATGTTCAAAAACAGACTGACCACTGCGTATTGTGGCTCAGTTACCCCCCTGATTTAAGTGTGCCAAGGATGCTGTTTTTTCATGTACAGGCAGAAGAGACAGACTGTTGCAATCCTCTGGATTTCAGAAATCAGAGTCCAGTATTAGTACTTACAAAACAGTATGTTCCTTAGGTGTGTGATAGGAGGGAAGGAGGTCAAGTTCCTCCTTCAGCCAGAAGGCAGATATCCCATGAAATTATACTCTAAGTTTTTCAGAAAGCCACAGCTATCATGGCAGACAAGAGAGCTGAGACATCACTAATATTGTGGGTTGTAACATCCCACAAGCAAGGATGCAACTGGGTTACAGCAGGTAAGAGTAACCACGTTCTGCCCAGATGAAACAGCATCCTAGGCCTTCATTTCAACCAGCTCCCAAGGCAGTCTGATTCCCCTGCCTTTCCTAGGCAGAGAGAAGGGCAGTTGACAGAGGAAACTCTCTTCCTCTGCAGCAAAGAGGTGGCAAGGGAACACCCTACACAAAGGATTCCCTGTGGGCACTGTTGTGAAAGGACACAGTGCGCTTCTCCTAGTGACACAGCAATGAAAGAAACAAAAAATCTAAACTAATAACAGATTGCTTTAGATTTGTATTGTCAATTTACCTTCTGGTCTTTCAGGCAGGGTCAGACCAAGCCAATTCATGTTCATGCTACACTGGCTGCTCACGCTCGATGTTCTGCTACCAAATGGGTGGAGAGGAATGGTACCAATGACCAGTGGTAAGTTAAGGAATAAATCCATGGCTCCCGGAATATCAACATACACCTGAAGAAAATAAGAAATAGAAACATGAGTTTGCATCAGCATTAAGTTATTAGACCAAGTTTTTTCTTGCTGTGGAAGTTCCTCTGAGGAACTTGTTTCTAATTGTCTGTTGTGGGGCCTGTGCCCCTAAGGGCCTGTAAGCTCTCCGCATTAATGGAAGCTCAACATTCTTAATGCAAGGCCTCACATGGAAATGCAGGCTACTGATGACATGTTTGTTTGGCTGACACCATTATTTTAAAAAGTTGCGTGATGTGAACCAAACTCACTCACAGCTTTCCTGTCGGGACACTTAACATTGGCATGCATATTTTCTTTCCTTTTTTTTGGTAACTAATTAGCCAAACCCTTTTTAAGAGTTTGCATGGAATGATGGGAAGGACCCATATTTGAGAATGAAACAGAACATGCAACATACCATTAGTGAATACTCCACACGGATTATACTACAGTCAAGGATGGAAGGGGAAACGGGTGGAATTTTCAACACTTTGCCATTCCAGGTTTCTGTTTTGCCGGACGACAGGGACTCCCCACGCAGGCTGGCAACGAGCTGCTTGACTTCCTTCATTTTCCCTTTGGCATAGAATGCCTGTGTTTGGTAAATGGCTGCCTTTGGCACCACCATACGGGAAGAGCAGTTCTCAATCTCAGCAAAGATCTGAATTGATTCACCTGAAACAAAAGAGGATTTAAGTTCTCATTATATTTACGGAGCAGTTTAAGCAAAACTATAATGCACTAGACCTTGCTCTTGCTGCTCTATCTGTTGAGAGCCACGTCACCATTAGGCAATCTAAAACAGAAGTGCAGAAGTCTGCTTGGCAGAAGTAAGTGAACTTCAGCAATGGTGAGATAGAGCTAGTGCTGTCTGTTTTACTTCAAAATATTCTGAGGCAATTGCTGAATGTGGACAGAGGTGGTAAACATAGCCTTAATTTTCACATAAAACCATTAAGCACAAACTTAGTCATTTCAAAACGTAGTTTTAAAAGGGAAGGAGGAACATTTCCTATAATTACTTCTGTTACGTACCTGGGGTGTAGCCCTTCCTTTCAATTTTGGCACTTAAGGATATTGGGCCTGAGGTACAAAACCAACAACAGAGAGTCTTTTCTTTTGTGCCTGCTTGGGGTGACTGCAAGAAAAGAATAAAAATGCCCGTTAAATTACAGAGTTCAATTAAACCCATCAGTGATTTTAATCAACATACACACACAACAATCATTTTCATGATGTGCTTTTTGGAAATCTCTTCTATTTGTAAGAAATATCTAAAACAATTTAAATGTCATTACAGAGATAAAAACGTTTGTCCTAATTCCACTGCTGCCATTAGCGCTGCCTTTTTCTCCCAACCACAGGATCTTCCACACTACAGTCATACTTAAAAGTACTTAGAAGTTTTTTTTATATATACTTAAAATAAATACTGAATAGCTTAAAATAAAATGCTGTATGGCCTACACATTCTAAGGGAACGTTGGCCAAGCTTTCCATGTAATTATCAGCAAATTAGCACATCTTCCCACTTCACATTACACTACATTTCAGAAACAAAGCAACTAAGCCAAACTACTCTAATCTTGACTCCTGCCATTTTCTCATCTATACTAAACCAACTGTTATTTTACATGAAACAAGGATTAAGGGCTTGATCCAAAGCCCATTAAAGTCAAATGAGAGTCCTTTGATTTTAATGGAGTTTGTGCAAGGCCAAGGTCCCTTCACAAGTCTGATTTTTCTCCCATACACACAAGAAACCTATTTCAATGGACTTTGTTTTTAAAATTTATTTTTTTCCAGAGATTAAAATTTGAGGAAGAGGGAAGGGGAGGGAAAAGAAAGGGATTTTAGGCCAGATTGAAATTAAATCCTCATTGAAAGTAGTTGTGATATTAAAGTGATTTTAATATAATGAAATTTCAAGAAGTTTATACAGAATTGTGATAATTTCTCCCCATAAACAGTAAGTTATCTATATGGAAATTATCAATTATGCACTGCAGGACATTTTTTACTTTGCATTTTTAAGTTAGCAGTCTCAAAATGAAGTATTTTTATGCATTGTATGTTCCTTCCAGAGGCTATTCCTTATTTGAAAGGAAAGAGGAACAGTTCATAGAAATTCTCCACCTGGGTAAGTCTTTATAAATTATCAGTTTTAAAAAACAAGTACATTTATATCTTATTGTTTGTTAAGAATCAAGCAACTCTATATGGGGTAATTTAGTTTTCAAAATACCAGCAGTTAAAGAGTTGCAAAACCAAAAGGATGCTTAGAAGATCAGCTGTAGTTAAACTAGCAAATAAATATTAGATAAAATTAGATATTGATGTTGTTTTGGTTATTGTAATTCATTATTCGTATGCCAGAAACAAAGAATGAGTAATTCTGTCAATTCTTACCAGTAATGAAGGAGTGTTGATATCTATATGTTCAAAGACTGTAAATTCCTTCTTTAATTTTACTGGTAGAAGCCAAGGCCTATGCAATTCGGCTTTCACCCAATAGCGCACACTGCCATGTCTGCCTTCGAATGAGGTAGCAAGTGGTCTGTGCAGGACACAAAGGTCAAAATTGAGCAACGTCTTTCTCTCTCTTTCCAATGATGATACAGGTGATCAGATTAGGAAGTGCTATGTTGAAGTAGTCGTTTTAATGCACCAGAATATTTAATTAAGCATAACTTATTTGCAAAGTTTCCATATCTCAGAAAATTCAAGATTAAAGCTGGGAGAAAAAATCATCTCCAATTCATCCAACAGTAGTTTGGTAGAAATTTTAAGAATTGATGACAGGATTGTGCTAGAAAATGCCAGAAGAGTGCTCTTTCTCCTTAAGCTTAAGAGGTTGCTTTCAAGTCTAGGATGCTGCCTGCCATTTTAAGGCTACTCAGTCAAAATTAGCCTCAGTAGCAGTAAACTGTTGTTCGGGATACTGGTTTTTTTCTAAATAATTGTGTATTGTTTACTTGGCTGGTATCTCAGTGTCTGGTTTATTTTAGCTCTAACTAAGCACTTTTGTCATTTGTTTTGCCTTAAGCAGAGTAATTAAACATCTCAATTTAGAGCTTTGAATAGACAAAGGCTATTTTGAGTATCTTCTAATTTTCCTCGGCTCTGATGAGGCCATATTCAAATATTAATAATAGAGGAGACTATTCTGCTCTCCACTCTGGAAGACAAGGAGTCCTTGGGATCTAGAGGATAAAGGCATGGAAAGGTGCTCCAAGTCTTTTAGCATCACCTTTTTCTGCAGCAGCAGAACATGAAGGACAAAATTCTTCACACTCCACTTATCTCTACAGTCCTTTTTCAGTAACACTTTAATTCAGAGTAGTTTTTTTTTTTAATGTTGTACTGGCTAGGATTTTACTAAAATGACTTTTACTAATCATTTATGATTAGTAAATGATTCTTTTATGCACAGGTTTGACTTTTCTATTTGTACACTGGAAACACCTTTTTGGTTAAAAAAGAAGACAGGCTTTTTTTCTAATCAGCCTTTAGAGTTTCATCTGGCCTCAGTATTCTTTCGGGCAGAATCAATAAAACTAGTCCCTGCCTTGTGTTTTTCCACCACTGCATTATAGTTTCTTTCTCAGTTTTCAAAATAGCAAGCATACAGATTACTAAGTAGACAGTGTCAAACTGTTGTTTGTCAGGAATTCAGACATTTGCTGCCAGTATTTATCAGTATTACCAAAAGCTAGTTTCAAGTCACTTTTAAAGATCTTTTACAGTATTTTTGACCAATGCTTATAGTCTTTTACTGGCCATCTATGTCACCTCAAACTCTATACTGCACACATGCTGTTTTGTGCTTTCATATATAAACATCCCAAATAAAGGGAAGATCAGCATTCTCTGTCCTTACTTTTTGCAATTGAGATCCTCCTCTAAACAGGAGATTGACGTCTAAGAATCACTACATATATAGTGCTCTATATAAGTGTTCCAATGGCATCTACTGCCAAACTATTCACTTTGAAACCAACCTGTAAAACCATCATGTGGAGGTTCTGCTGCAGCCAGCACCTCTAGTAAGTAGATGGTTCATTTGCTTTAATATTAGATATTAGCCTACTTGAGTATAACATTCTGCCAAGATTTTCAACCTCACTGACTTCCAAGATTGCCTTTTACAGTAAAAGGCTCTTCCTCTTTTTTCTCCATCCATTTCCGGACTATGTTCCTTTGTATTCAATGTTTGTGTCTTAGCCAGCTTCCATCTTGGTAACTGCTCTAGCTCCTCAAGATGTCTGTGTTGTGCAGACACATCAACACAGACCTGTGTGCTGGGTGTATGTGGCACCATTTTAGCCCTTCTTTTGCAGGAAGGCCAGCCTGAATACATACATCCCATTTAAACTAGAACAATCTCCTCTTTTGTTCAAACGCTGTTAAACTTGCCACATCTGTGTTTGTTCAGATGCTGTTAAAAGTTGCCCTATCTGTTGCAGACTGAGCCCAAACAATCAAGCCGTGATCTGATCACTAGTTCTGCTGGTCTGCGTGGCTCCACTGCAATCTTGGGCCTGTTAGAAGCTCTCACAGCCATTCAGCTGGACTTGAAAGACACTTAATTCCCCTCCATTCTCCAGGGGTGAAGTAAAATACTGCAAGGCACAATGAGTCAGGCTTTGGTCAAAAAAGGAAGTCACCAACTGAGCAAAGATCTCCCCTTTTGTGGGAGAACAAAGAAATATATATATACACATTTACCAGCATAAAAGCAACCTCTTCAGCTTAATGAGATTATGTCCGCTGTTGCATGTCTGAGCACAACTCCTACTACCATTGAAAAGGTTTCCCCTCCACCCACAGCAAGGGTTTTTCTTAGGCAGGTATGTGTCTCAGCGTCCTCTCACACAGCCTGAGCAGTGCTGGGGGGTACTTACGTCTGTGGAAGCTCGAAGCTGAATGCATATTCATGCCTTCCTGAATGAATGGTATGAAGGCCTTCTTCGGAATTGTCATCATCTAGGAGGGAAAAACCCAATATGCTATTCCACCTGTGAACATTTTACACAGCATAATTTATTACATAGGTTTCTTTCCCGGAGTAAAGGGGATTTATACACTCTTTACAACACTTAAGAACATGGTATGTCATGAACGTAATTATCTCCAGCCCATTTGTATCAATTCTTGGCTGTGAAGCCACAAAACTTTTAAAGGTAGGTAAAACAGCCAGAATCATCTTACATAAGAGCAGATATTAACTTGTTTTAATTATTTGCTGCTTAATTCTGTCATAGTTGTAATTGCTGCCATTTTAAGCTCTGGCCAAGAGATCCATCATGGAAATCATGTTTTTCAACATGATATTTACTTCAAAATGCAAATACAAATGGGCCTCTCTCTTTAATAGTATTTAGCAATTTAATACTTGGTATAAAGTTTTCTCCGTAAGATAAATTTATTCAATTTTTTATATTCTGGCTTGCAAAGGGCCCAGAAATTCACTGGGAGTGGGAGGGGGAAGAGAAAGACAGACAAGCAGGGTCGGGGGGGGAGGGAGGTATGTGCAGCACCTGGAAAGGACTGGACAAATTGAGCAGCATGGGCAGTGGAAAATTGCCCAATGCATGTTTTTAGCGCTCATCTATAAACCCTCAAAGCTTAGTTGGATCTTGCTGGTGTAGCTAAGACCCAAAGGGCTCCTGGTTGCAACAAGAAAGCTGACTTGGGGCTTATAGTCATGACTCTCTCTGCTGCTGTAAATGCTGCAACAAATTTGTGGCTTATTCCGATATAATTACTGTAACACCAGGAAAAGTGCTGACTTCATCAAAATATAGTTGCTTTTATGAGAAAGGAACTAAACATCTTGTGTGCAAAAGAAAGGGGATAATAAATGCAGGGGGTCTATGTGAAGAGTTGCTTAAAACGTTAAGTATCATGGAGGAAGGCAGGCACAGTTAGAAATGTACAGTTCCCATTGTCCTACAAAAACGCTGATTTTTTATGTGTACCAAAAAAAGCTATGGCAAGTAACCTAAAAACCACCGCACCATTTACATGGAGGCATGGTGGGGTGTCATGCGGCCAAGAAAGAATCTCACAGTTAAAGCTCACGACACTGTGTGTATAAATATATATGTGTTTTAAAACAGCTGTGCGCCCGTATTTATTTTTCAAAAAAGCAATAATCTCGTCCTGGCCCCGAAGTTTCCCTTCCTTCCTCCTCTCCCTTTCTGCCAGCTCAGCAGTCCCGCTGAGCCGAGCGGCAGCGCTGTGGTAAACAAGTGCTGAGCTGTCAATCAGCGGCTAGGCTGGAGCAGGAGCGGACCGGCCTAAACCGGCGCGAGCAGCTCCTGAGCCAGCCAGCCGCTCATATACATACAGTATACATTACACCGCGCCGCCGCCGCCGCGGGGGAGGCGCCGCCGCCCCAGCCCGCCCCCCGCCTTCCGCCCGCCGGGGCGGCTACGTGCGCGGCGCGCGGACCCCGCGGCCGTTACCCCGCGGGGGTGGTGGGGGTGAGGGGAGTGCGGGGGCAGCGGAGGGCGGTAACGGCGGCGCCCGTAACGGTGGCGCGCGGCCCCTTCCCCCCCCCGCCCTCCTCTCCGCGAGCCGCCGGTTCCGGCCGCCGCCGGCCGCCCCCGCCGCGCACGCCGGAGTGCGGGCAAGGCAACCTGCTCCCTGCGCCTACCCCCCACCGCGCCTCGCCGCCCGCCAATCAGCGCCTGGCATCGCCTTAGCAACAGGCTAACAAACGCGCGCGGGCCAATGGCGGCGCGGGTGCGGGCGCGGGGCGGGGCGCGCGGCGCCAAGCTAGGCTGAGCGGCGGCCAGCGAAGTCATTGAAACTCTGCCGCGGCCCGCGCCTCCCGCCCGTGCCCACCTGCCGCCCCGCCGCTCTCCCGTCCCCCCCCCCAAAAAGGCCCTTGGCCACAGTGTCAGCGCTGGGATACACTGGCGCTGCGGGGCACATCTGCCAATGGAAAGTCATGGCCGCGGCTGAGGGCCGGTGGGGAGCGGCAGGTCGGCCTGTCGCGGAGGGCTCGTGCATGTCCGCACGTCTGCCGGGCCTCGGCCAACCGCCTCCAGGCCGCGGCACAGGCGGCGTTTCTGCTGCCGGCCGCAACGCCCGTGAGCCATGCTCTGGGTTGCACCAGTAACTAGGGGAATACTCAGCCCGGCTGTAGCCTTTACCTCAAAAAAATGTCTTGTAATGGGCTCGGTGCAATCTGCAGGCAAACTTCCTTAAAAATGATGTTTTTTAAAAAATGCCCTATACATGTACCCATCTCTGCAGCAAATATGCTGCATATTAAAGGAAAAAAAAAGGGCGAAATTACATAACCAGTTTTAACATTATTTTCTTGTGCTAGGAATTAAGTCATCGCCACCACCTGACGCGCGCAGCCAATCTGCGGCGAGCGGGGCGCACCCCCTCCCTCTCGCCAGGACCGGTCCCAAACAGGATTGAACCGCTTCTAACAAAGGGTGGAAACTTCACAAAAACAACCCCGGAGTCCCCCACACTCGCACAGTGCAGCCCTGCGAACAATGGATGGGCGAAGCGAGGGCCCGCGCCCCCTGCCCCTCGCCTTGGGGTGGGAAGGGGAGATCGGGGCTTCTCCCGAGAGGGGCTTTCGCTGAGGGCAGGTTCCAGAAGTCGCCAACTTGGGAATGATGCTCCCAGCGCTGCCGTCGGCCTCCCGGGCTGCGCTCTGGGGCTGGGACCCCCTGCCCAAGGGCGCAGGAAGGGAAATTAAAGCTAATTTAGGAATTTGCTGGAAGTCGGGAGCAAAGGAAGCAGCCGGGGGAATTACACGTGGGGTGGTGATAGCAGATGTCAAAATAAGCCACAGGGAATCTCCGCTGTGCCAGAAATGATCCATCTTTAAAAAACATCACAGATCAGCCTGAAAAGCAGAGCTAGTTCTGTCATGTGTCAAAAAAAGTATTTTTATGCCTCTGTATATTTCACAATTCGAGACGTCGCTACCAGTGAACTCGTTCACTGCATACCTGGTTTTGATTTTTTTCGCTTTCCCCCACAAACCCAATCTCCTTAATACGACTATGACAAAACGAATGCTGCATTTCCAATACACAGTATTAATTAACCGCAAATCCCCAGGAAGAAGCTCCGTTAAAGGGCAGGCAGTTGGAGCAAGTCCTGCTTGCAGGCACTTTGCAGATGCATCTCAGCATGGTTTTAATGTGCAGCGAGCGTCCATGTAATGGGGAAGAGAAAGCCCCGACAGGCAGCCTGCCTCTCCTCATCCTTCGGAATAGGGGATTTTATAGGTTATGCACTAAAAAAGCATACATGGAAACGATGCAAAGATGAGACCTTTCCAGAAAAAAATACGTCTGCATGTAATAAAATAGCAAGTAAAAATCTTACCTCTTTCGTGCCCGATGAGGATGTCCTTATGGTTGAAATATTCTACTTCTTCAGTGTAATTCTGTGTATAGGCAGTGTTGGATCCAGCATTTCTAGATTCAGTCCAACGTACTTTTGCATGTCCTCTTGCATGAATCTTAAGCGATTTTACTCTAATTTCCCCAGTAACTTCTAAATTGACCCTTCCTGAGACTGTGTCCCCGCTAGAATAGACGGGGACATTGCTGTCATTGAGACAGTCAAAGCTTATTGTCAAACTCTTCACCTTCCCCAGCACCATTTTTTATAACAAAGTGTACAAAAATATACTGTTAGAAAAAAAAAAAGAAAAAAAAAA
>NW_020455526.1:756520-815876 GCF_003342845.1 Nothoprocta perdicaria | reverse complement strand
AAAAAAAAAAAAAAAAAAGAGGAAAGAAAATGCACCTGGAGGAGGCAATTGATGTTCTGAATTATGGCAAGTATTTATATTTTGCATGTGTTGGTTAATCAGATATATTCTGCAAGGAGACTAGACCCAAAATGGCAGATTAGGCCTATAAATAGGCTCAGATATGCTTTACATTTGTGATGCACCAAGCCCTGAACTATGAAAGGACCTAAAGTTTTAGGCACCAGGCACATAGTTGTGACGGCCGGCGGGGACCCCACGGGTCAGGTATAAACTGTGGTCGCTGCCCGCCGCGTTATCGCACCCACCTTCATGTCCTCTAGGAGGGCCTGGGGGTCTTCGATTCCTTCCGGAACACACTTCTTGTTCTCTGGGAGAGATTCAAGCTTTTCCACCAGGGCTTTTAAACCCTTCAGTTCAAATTCCGTGAGGTGAGTCCATTTGGTTGAAACTTCTGTAGCTGGAGACCCTGTTGGGGTTTTGGGATAGTCCGTGGGGGTCGTCGATTTTATGCTGTCATCTGATTCATTAGACAAAGTTCTTTTTAGGTATCGCATTGCTGTAGCTTTCTGTTTTCTCCCTGCACCTTCCTTCCCTTCCGAGTGGGTGCTGTTGGGCGAGGAGGAGCCATCCGCCAAGGACTTGGCGTTCACATCCAAGCCRTCCTCCTTCTCCTCCCGGATATGGGCATCACAGGATTCTTCATCCATGTCTAACCACGAATCGGATGAATAGCTGTCTACGCTGCGCTTTCTTTTTGCATCTGAAAGTTAGAAGAAGAACGCAGAATGTAATTCGTAATTCCCAGCGTACATGCACCTACCACCCGCTCTAGGAGCTGCCTATTTAGAAAGGCACTGAAAAATAGCAGAAATTGAGTTTATTCAGCCAGTTTTATTTTTGTTGAAGTCTRCTCTGTTCAAATGACTGAGAAAACTTTAAGGGAAAGAAATACACTTTTTGTTTTTCCCAAAGATTCAATTCTCTATGCCTGCAATTAAGAGTAGGCAGAGCTTGCAAGTCACCTACAGTTAACTCAGTTAATCTCCAGTAAATCCAAGWGGGACCACATTTGTAATCTGCAGAGCTCTAAGAAAGGTTTATACAGAAAACGGAGAGCAAAAAATGACAGGAGGAAGCACATCAAAATGCTGAACATCATTGTTCTTCCAGGAATTCCGTGCAAGGCAAAGTCAACTTCTCAGCACTCTTTGCAAGCAACTGTTGGTAAAACAAGAGCTACCACTTGTTTACAGGGAAGGGATATTATAGAAAACGTTGAGACAGGGAAGTACAACTACACTTACTCTGCAGAGAAAACAACTAAAAACACTGAAAAATAAAGGTTGTGGCCCAGAGTTGCATGATATTGTTATTCTTAATGCAGTCCTTGGCACATTCTGGGTACTCCTCAGGAAAAGCTGAAGGCAAGTTTGAGTCTATAGGATTATTGATCTTACCTTTATACTAGGTTTACGCTCTGAAAAATAAACAGCTGGGAAGCCCAGGCAGGTCCCACCAGTGCAAACTGTTTCAGCCCCACAGGAGCTTTACAGCAGGCTACAGGTTAGGGATAAGGAGCGAGCAAAGGGCTGAATCTGTCCTAGCGGAGCTCCGCTGCCCTGAGCTTCAAGGTTTATGAAGTCTCGCCACTGAAGAAAGGTCCTGCTAAGGCAACTCTCCTTGTTTCAGCAGCTTATCTGCTTTGGGCTTAAACAGCCCCCGCAGACATTCACCCCTCTCCATCTCAAAATAAAACCACCTTATCCAAACCAGGCAATAAGAACAAGGAACCTGGGCTTGACCACAGGGAAAGAGCCAGAAATACTTTCTGTGGCAACCGACTTCCCTCGAGTCGGGGCAATTCTCCTAACTTTCCTTGCAGTTTACCCACCCGTACAAGACAGATAATTACACACAGCTTTCTTCTTCGGTGAGAAGCAGCTTACTGTATTAGAGAACTTTAAAGAGAGTGTGGAGGAGATATAATTATGAAATCTTTTTAACTTCTTTGCAACAATCCAGCATGTAATATCTCTCTTGCTGTTCCCAGTTCCAAAACACGGCCCTGTGATTCCTGCTGTCTGCTAAGGGCCGGAACGACGTTTTCACCAGCAGAAAAAGCTGAGCTTCTTCTCCGTGCAACCCAGCAYGGAGCATCCCACACGGAAATCACTTGCTATAATTCAGTACCTGTCCTATCAATAAGCGAATCCACTCCATCCTCTAAGATGAAGGAGGTAAAAACATATATAAAGCTCCTTTGCCATCCCAGAGGGCATATCTTTATCCGCCAGGCTTAGCATACAGTTAGAGCCATCCTGTTAAAATTTTAGCAGTGGAAATCTTAAAAGCTGCAGGCTACAGAGGAAGCCTATTTCTGATAGCCCGGTATCTTCTCCCAATTACTCTTTGTCAGCTCCCTCTCCAGATCCCTATCTCGCTGAAGGTCAATTGCGGTTGAAAACATCCAGTACAGACTCATTCACGATAAGAGTAAAAATAATGAAGACACATCCATCCTGAACCAGTTCGAGCCTAGCAGGAAAGCCAAATGGGATCCGTGTTTGATTCCAGCTGACAGGACAAACATCAGAGCTGAGATGGACAGGGAAGAGAAACGTGGGGAGGGAGAGAGCTCTCAGAGCAGCCTGCACTTGCTGTCATATCATCACTGCCCTTAGCATTCACCCTTTGGGAAAGAGAAAAGAAAATAGAGAGCAGTCTCACACACTGAGGAGGAGGCAACTGCCTGAGGTCCCCTCAGCTCTGGACTGAGGGATGGGGAGGGAGCCATGGTCTTCTCCTTCCATCTCCCTCTGGAGCACTGACATTTTTCATTCAAGGACTGGGAACCCTCCAGCTTTTAGTCTGTTCCCACAGAGCTGTTAAGTTTCTGCCTGAAGTTTTTGGGTCCAGATACTTAGGAAGCAGAAATGCAGAGATCAATATAATTTGCTATCCTAGTGTATGATAAATTGATAGAGGTATCACAACAGACCCAGAGCAATGTGTTTTCCTGAGTGGCCAGGATCTTTAAAGGCTCATTCTGAATTTGGCCACCTTCACCTCAAAGTAAACTACCACCATGTAATGAAAACATAAAATTAAAAAGTATAAACATCTCTATAAAGCCCAAATGATGACAAACTCATTCTTCTGTGTTCTCCAAGAAGGGATGATCTCTATTGTCACAGGAATCTTTTTGCACATAGATGAGCGGGATCTCTGAAGTCATCACCTCGTAAATCTCCAAACATTCTATCCAAGAAATTATATAATAAAATAGGAAAAAGCAAGAAACAGTCATAAATGTTAAGCCTATTTAAGAGAAACTTCTGAAAAGGAATATAAAGATATGAAGAAACTTTTCTTGGACCAAGAAGGACAGAAGACAATTAAATGTTTAATGAAGGGCCTGCAGAGAAGTTAAGCACTTTGTTTCCTTGCTCTTTATGGAAGATAATRGGAAATTCTTCATCAAGGGATGCTCCCTCCTGGGAAATCAGGATGCTGCTTGCAGACAGAGAAGTCTCTAAGGGACAGAGGAGCATGTAACAGTTTAAGGGCTTGAACAGTTCTGAAGAAAAGCTTAAAAAAAGAAGGAATGAGGTGTTATTATGTAACTTCATTTGGATCTACTAGTCTGTCAGTTTAATATTAAGATACATACACCACAGAACAAACAAATTGTTACTTGGAATTACAGTTCATGGAGATTTATCCTGAGTCAAGAGACTAGACCCTGGGACTAGTTGAAAGGACGAGCAAATATTTGAAACAGTATTACCTGAGCAGAACAGAACAGCACGGCTTCCTAAGGGCAAATAATGTACCTTTACTCCTGCAGAAAACGTGGTAAATACCAAAGAAATAGATTCAGAAGATACAGGAGATCCAGCTAAATAATTATTTGAAGGTAAGATCCTGCGAGGAATAAAAAGCAGTATCTGACAATAAATAAATAAATCCATCTCTCCTGCAGAGAAAGGTCCTAGGTGTCAGCGTGAGACATCTCCGCAGCACCAAGAACAAACTAGATCCCCCAAGAACAGGATTGTCCTGTGAGGGCAGCTCCTCTCTTGCATTAGYCTAAAACAGCCATGAAAAGATACCCAGTTAACAGGGAAACGGTTTAATTTTCACCTTCYCAGAAGCCAGCAACTCAAACCACTACAGGAGACAACAGGGCCTAGACAACGTTGCCCCCGAACCATTTTCCAAACAGTCAGGGTCCTTTCACCGCTGCCTTGGGAGCCGACAGCCCTTTGGCTGCACAGAACAACCCTCTCCCCTCTAGACACTTCCCAGTGACCTCGYGCACGCTCCGAGTGCCTCTGCACCAGTAACTCGACTGGGATGTCCTTCATGGGCATCCCCAGACCACTATGAGCCTTCCCCAGGCTGGCCTCGCATCCCCCTGCTGAAAGGCTGGGAAGGAAYAAATTCAAAACTTGCCGACCCTTCGGATGGGAGCAGCACCGAGGGACAAGATGTGAAGGACCTGGATTCCTAGGAGTGCAGGGGGSCTCCCTTGCACTTAAATTATAGATCATATAGATTTGTATGGGTGTTTTCTTGCTTTTGTTTATGTTTTCCTCTTTGTTTCTGCTTTTAAGACCTGAGGGAACTGCAGAAGAGATTCAAGAGAAAGAAGCCAGATTGGGCGATGGTGATGCACTCTGTAGATGCAAAGCACTATAAAAGGACCGAGTACCAACCCCCCAAAGCATATTTGCAATGCATACATTCCTGGCTACTGAGGTACCATGCCAAACACGACTGTAAATCCTCACTGTTTGGCAGCCCATCTCAACACAAACAGTGCTGGAACCAAGAAATAAATGCTTCCAAATAATATTTTTGCAGAATCCTCTTTCTATGGGAATGCTCAATAAATCTGAGCTCGGTTGGCACTTTGTTGAAACGCTGAAGAGTCAAATCCTTCCCACTCGAAAACTAAAGAAATAATTCACCGAAATTCCTCCAGTTCTCCCATTTAATTTATAATCTGCTTGGCAGAAACCAAAGCAGCCACAAGCCTACGGTGCTCGCGCCCGCTCCAGGGATTCACTCACCAATTAACATTGATTCTTGCTGGTACTCCTTGCTGAGGTGGCAGCGCTGGGTCACACAGGACACGTATCTCTCCAGAACATACCAGCACATCTCATAGTAGAAAGGATAGCGGAACTTGGCGTGCACCTGCAGGCGAGATGGAGACTGTGAGCGCCGGGGGAGACGTTGGCAGCGCCAGGGCCGGGCAAGCACAGGGGGTCACATCCAGGTGCTGGGCACTAGGAGTCGAGTTTAAGTAAGGGCGCGTTGTTGCCATTCATTTTTTAATGACCGTTTGATTAAACAAATGAACAAAGGGAGATTTTTTATTTATGGTAAATAAACATTCAAAGTAAAAACCTCTCAAATGGGTTTGCATGCCAGATTTCCACAGCAAGGTAACATCTGCCACAAACAGAACAGAGAAGCAGGATTTTGTCAGGCTGTGCCAGGCTCTGCGCTTTCCCTTCCATCCCCGACCTGTTGTTCTTGCACAAAAGGCCCTATCCCAAGCACTGAGCATGGTGACATCGTTTCACATTCAGCAGAAAAGGGAGCGGGTTTCCTTCCCTGCAACCAGGTTCCTACATACGCGAGGCCAGGCTACCAAGGGAGAACCTGGGAAGCTCCCAAAGCGCAGGGACGTGCAGATGTGYGTGTGCTTGCTGGAAATGGAGCCCACGCACCGTGCCGGCGCTCRTCCTTGCACAGAGCAGCCCCTTCCCTTCCCTGGGCAGCCCAGGAGCTGCATTTGCAGCCCCGCGCTATCGGCACCGTTTTACACATTCCGCACAGTTTAACCGCTCCCCGAGCCCGGAGGTGACCACCCACCTCCAAGGAAGCCTGGGGCTGCACCAGGATCATCATCTCGGCCCCTTTCGAAGGGGAAGAAGAAAAACAAAGCGAAACCCAAAGCCAAAAGGCAATGAAGCCCGAAGAGCCCCACCGCTCGCGGCATCTGGAGGCTCAAGGCAGAGGCTGCYGAAGCACCTGCCTGGCGACAGGGGCATCCGCGGGAGCCTCCGGATGTCTGAGCCAAACATCCACATTCGGGACCGTGCCCAAGGCGGGCGGCCCCTGAGCTCGCCCCTGCTCCCAAGGTGCAGGAAAYGCCAGCGTTTCCAGCAGCGAAACAAAGCGCCGTTAAGGGGCAACGTCCTGGGCTGCTGAGCGCTGAGCTCCTGCCCAAACACCCTCCTGGGCTGCTTGCAAACAACCAACCAAAGAAAGAAACAACAGGCAAACCCAACTAACCAAACAGCCCCCTGTATGCCAGAACATTTAACCCCTTTTCTTCTTTTCTTTCTCTCTCAGTTACCTGTCAGAGATCAAGTCACTTTTTGCTGTTACTGAAGAGCGGGGAGATGAGCCATGCTAAGATATGTGCTAATAAAGGAACTCAAATTTTACCAAGAGAGCACTGCAGGAAACAGAATTGGCAAAGAATTGACTTACAAACAGGAAGGCGCCTTCCACCCCTCAGCCTTCAAAAGGGTTTCAGCCACATGCCTGGGAATATTAAAGACACCATTGCTCAACATTTGTTGACAGATTCTGAGCTTCCCCAAATTTTAGTTGTTACCAACGTTAATTCAACGTGAAAGACAAGGCAATAACGCATGCAGTGCTGCCATTATGCTTATCAATCTTTAATATTCAATTTGAGTTCCTAATTGCCGCACTATCAATGCTCCAACCCACAGCAAATCCCTCCATGCCTCTGTAATTCCCTCGCTGCCCGAGAAGGCTCCGCTTTTACCGACCTTCCCACGTAAGAGCTACCAGACACAGCAAAAGATCCTGCGCACCCATCTCCGCTGCCTCTTGCCATTAAAGCYGGCCTCGCAGCACTGGAAAAATCCTTCTAAATTTGGCTTAGGCCGAAGTAGAGAGCAGTACATTATTCATGATGTTCGTGGGTATTTATTCGCTCTAATGGCTGTGAGCTGCACTGTGTCCATACGTTTTCCTCTGCATGCTGCCGGGGAAATGAACTCTTATTTTGAAAAATAAAAAGCCGAGGGGATTTTTTTTTCCCTGCGCTCAGTGGAGGCTGGAGCATCTCGTCTGGACACTGCCAGAGGACTAAATCTCACAGCAGCAGGCAAAGAGACTGGTTCATCTAATAGGCATTTTCCAGCTCTAACTTCTATGATTAATAATTTACAATCCACTGATTTTTTTTTTTTTTAATTATTCCTGTACAGTGAGAAAAATTCTCTCTGGAATATGATCCCTTTCTTCAGTTCAAAATGTAGTGATTTTAGAGACTGGTATCCCCTGCCAAAAACCAAAACAAAAACCTTAAGTATGTCAGGCCCATCTTCCTCAAGAAAGTATGAGCCTCTTCCACTATGCCCACTGAAACCATTGCACACTCGCATTTAATTGCGCTGACTACAACCCTGGGAAACAATTTGGGCTTATTTACCGAAAAGTGTCCATTTAAAATATTATCCCAAGTTGTAGAAACCAGAATCAGTAGCAAGCACCACCACCTGTGCATGACCACCTTACGTATGTATGTTAAGTGCGTTGTTCTCTATGTGTGTCCCAGTGTTTCAAAGCGGTTTGGAGGAGCCGAGGGCAAGTGGGATCCATTCCCGCCCCCGGGCCAGCCCCGCACGGCTCCGCGGGTCCCCACGCTGCTCTAGGGGCCCAGGCCCCTGGGCCTGGCTCTCAACCGGCCTCCAGCAAAGCCAGGCTGCAAAACGAGAGCCTCTCCAAACTGGGAATATTTGTTTACCTCAACTGCACATTGGGAGTTGTTTCTGAAAATAGACGTGTTTTTTCATTACTCCTTAAAACTATTTTTAAATGGCTATAACCCTCTTAAAAAGTCTCCCAGGGATATGAGAAATTAAGCTAGAATAAGCATGACAAGGATGTAAAGCAGGCAATTTTATCAGGCTCTAAAGCAGCATTGCCATTCCAGTCATTTATTTATTCTTGTCTTAGCAACTAAGACAATAACTACTAGCATAAAAATGGCTTTGAATATCAGCAATCAAAGATGATTAAACATGATATAGCAGATTTCAGCACAGTGCAACCTCCATAAAATTGCTCAGTGCAAGATGAGGAAACACACCTGTATTACACTTTGATTTGACTGTGGCAAATTACTTTGTCAATCACTTGAGCTAATTTGCTTCTGTGCTATACACAAAGGGAGATCAATACCGATGAGAAACTCATTTGCAGCACGTCCCCATTGGCAAATCCGTGTGAACTGCACGCTCTGCGCGAGCCTCCTACGCTAGCCAGTGCTGGAATAAAATCATTTGAGGAAAGAAATTACAATATTTGATTGCTAAAGCAAGCAAAGTAGTACACCGGAATTCTATTTGGAAAATATTTATCCCTTCAAGATTCACTTGTGATATTTGTAGCTTTTTGTTATTATTTGCAAATAACAATATTGACTTTCCTGCTCCTCAGCAAAGAGCTGCTCCACTCCCATGAGCTCGTGAGCCCGGGCTGGGGCTCTGTGTGACGCTGCGAGGACACGAGAGCCAGCAAGGACTTGGAGCACGAAGCCCAGGGCCGATGCCTTTCATTAGCCTTTTCTCAATCACAGTGTTACAGAGTGGGGAAAGTTATGGGAGGAAGCGATACAGAATTCCACTGACTTTGGAGAAAATCTGATGCAAAACCAGCAACAAGGATGTTTCCACAGGGGCAGATGCCCRCCTCCCAGAAGGCTCCTGCGGAGCCAGGAGCACCTGGAAGCGTTCCAGGGTGCCTGGCAAGTAGGCTCCTAAAAGTCACTGAGACACTTAACTGKCGTGGTCAGATCCGCCTCCCGTCACATTGCTCGGGAGATCTGAAGCAGCTGAAGCCACACTCGACCCCCCAAGGAGGGCCAGACACAGAGCACCCCTTAGAGCTCATCCCGTCTCCCTCCACTCTGCTGGAGATTCTGGTGAGACCCTTCTGCTTCTGCCATCAGAACTGCCTCCTGTTCCAGTCCCTCTGCTCCTTTTTTTTTTCATGTCACCCCAAGTTCTTGCTCTAGGTCTCTTATCTGAAGCCAGGCTGAACTCAACACTGGCCTTCACCTCCACTCTGCTCTCTGCTATGCTCCCTCTGCTTGACCCTTTCTACTCGTTGCGAATTTCAGCTCTTGTCCTCATATCTCTTCTAGCAGGAATTAATTTTCCCATCCAGGGGCCTTCCTGTTGTTAAAATCCAGCCRAGGGAACCAGCTGCTCCTTGCAGCGCCTTGCAACGCAAAGCAAAGCCCTCRGGGCCTTGTGTGGCCTGCAGAGGAAGGGAGCAGCTCCTGCCAACGGACCAGCGCCCAGCAGAGACACCCCAGTGCCCGTCCTTCCTGCCGGGAGCACTTCTGGATTTGGGATAAAATCCCACTTGGAACCCAGATTGAGTTCCTTTGCAGAGGTAAGTAACACYAAACACTCCTGATGTTCAACACGTACCATTTTAAGATTTTTTAGCAAAGATGCATTATAACTCCCTGTCGTTTTGCCAGCCCAAATCTCCATTCACACTGCACTTGGCACCCCAGTGCTACGCTTTCCAAAAGAGCCAGTCACCAAATGTCTCCGCCTGAACTGGTACAGCCAACAGGTCCATCTTTACATCAAAACACTACCATTGCCTTGTATGAGTTATTTAATAGCTACTAAAATGATATCAGTTCCTCCAGATTCTGTTATTTTACAGAACTGCAAGGTATACCCTGCCTAGGCACCCAGTTTCTTGATCCAGGTCATGATTTTCTGTGCCAAGCAAGAAGCCTGCACAGCCCCCTTTTCCCAGATACAACCCTCCAGCATCAGGTGGATGCTACAGCCAGCGGAGCATCACAACGTTGGGGCTCCGCATCCCACCCTGGGCTCTCTGTCACAGGCAGGTCCTGCACAGTGTGGAGTCACTGCAGAAGAAAATCCTGCGGAGTGCAGGGGACATTGTTTCATTCGCAGCTTCTATGCAGCTTTCCCAATCCTGCTGGAGCAGAAAGATGCCAGTCCTGGTAGTTCTCCAGCCCTGGACTTCCTCTCCAGGCAYACCCAGAGAGACACTAAGTAGGAGGCTACCAGAAGTACTGGCACAAAGGTCTGTAATGACCAACATTTCTTGGTGCAAAAGGGAAGGTGTTTATGAAATTTTAACAGGCAAAGAGATATAGACGGGACAAGTCTGTGAGAAGCAGGGAAAAACAGATGAGTAAATCCCACTAAAAATAGCCAACATTTGAAAGTCTCATTGCTTCATGTTTACCTGTCTTGTTTCAACGACTCTGACACGGAGATCCCGTCAGTTCTCGTTTCTCAGCAAGGAATATTAAAGAGACTACGACAGATCACAGCCACAAAGAACTGTTCAGTTAAAAAGAGAAGCGAGTGTCCTTACCCTTGTTCTGTCCTCAATTTCATAGATGCGAAGCTGCATGGGAACATTAAAGCTATGCAGGATATTTCCACCAAACACCAGAGAATCTACTGGAGTATAAACCGCATGAATCCACCCTAGAGAGGGAAAGCAAAGAACTGAGAATGCCTCATGCTATGCAGCGTTACAGACCAATTTACAAGCAAGTTTTCACAACCCCATGAACCCCTTTTTGTGGGGAATGAGCAAGGATAGAGCAGCAGAAGGTTAAAACAGTATGCTCCTAGCCACTCTTTATTAAAGAGTGCAGCAAGAGCAGAAGAAAGACATCTTATGGTGGACAGCCTTACAGCCCTCTGTAAATCGGTTCTCCTATTTATCCACAGGGCAGTTGCAGTGTTTACTGTGAACAAGCAAGCTTGTGACTCGAGCACATCCGTGACTAAAGAGTGACTGTGGTCTCCTCTGCATCGTGGCTCCGGGATGCATCTCCCGGCACCTGCAGTCGGGCTGCGGATCAGGGTGGTGGGCTGGGGCTGTGGTCAAGTCACGTCAAACTTCTTTCCCTCCAGAGTGCTCATCCTCAGACGTCACCAGGTTCAGGTTATGACCAGCCCTCCCTCCGCCGGGAACGTTTTGTATCCTATTAACATGCAGGCAACTGAAAATCTTTTCCCTGGAAGTCCCAAGTCAAGGGATTGAACGTTAATTGCAGATTTCTGCTCCTCAAGGCGAGCAGACTGTTCTGGCCCAGTCCCGTGAGGGAYGGGCTCTGAAGCAAGAGCAGCAATGTCACCATGTGGGCAGCTTTCCTGGCCCTGCAGCCTCTGGTCTCTGCAGTTGAGGAACTGTTCCCGCTAAGGACCAGGGAGCCACGGACACCTGAGCCTTCCCCACCYTGTTAATGAAAAGCATTGCAATTACACACCAGCAGCCAGCAAAGCCATGTCGGGGGTGCTCCTTTTTCTCCCATCTGGGCACTGCTCTTCATTCAAGCTGATCTCCATCACTTCCAGATCAGTGAGGGAGCAGGAAAAACCCCTTCAGGCTGAGGGACCCCCGGGGAGCTGCCACCAAAGGCCTCCCCTGCAGCCATCCCCACACACGTTATGACCTGCAGAGACACCCAAGAAGTCCTTGGGCCCCAGCAAACAGCCTAACAGGGCTGTAATTCAAGGGCATATTGCTAGGAGAGAGGCAGGAAAGAAAATCCACACTGTGTTTCTCGGGAGAATCGCTTTGGACACATTTTTCTCAATCTTTAAGCCTAATTCCACATGATAAATGTGACGCAGGGAGGAATGCAGGTGCCCCGTGGCCCTGGCAGCTCTGGGTATTGCTCTTCCTACTCTACTTAGAGCATATTTTCACTTATGAAGTCACTCCTGATAATTCAGCGTATTTACTACCAAGCAACTGCAGCAAATCTTTATTCCCCATAAAGGTATCATAACAGCTACACACATCAATACTATAAAAATCTCTTCACAGCTTAAGCTGACTTACCCAATAAGTGTGGAAATCCAGGGTCAACTTGTGTTATAATTGAGTTTAATTATCAGTCTCAGAGCTGAGCAAACTGCTGCTCACAAAAGTGACGTGATGCATCCATGGACACAGCGGAGCAGCGGCAGAAAGAGCCCGACATTAAGGAGCCCTAACCACTAATCCACATCCCATTCTCTGTTTTGCAGCCACACTGCATCCCAAAATAGTTTCCACTTGCCGGGGGAGCCTAAGTGCAATACTGAGAGAGCAGAGGCACAGGCACGAGGAGCCGCGCTCCAGGGGTACAGCCCATTACAGGCAAGGTTAGAAAAGTGGTTCCTCCCCTAGGCAGAGCAGCGCAGAACAAAATGCCACAAGTTTCYTTTTCTCCTTATCTCTTACAAATAAATAAATAAAGGGATTAGGAGCTGCATAAACTCTGTTCATAGCCCTCATCCCAAGGGTCCCCAAGAGAACCATCCACTTGCACTTGTTTTTTTCCCCCAGAGTTGATCTATTTTATTTCAGTTCTTGGTGATCAGTTACTTTTTTCTTTCCCAAAACAATCCTACTCCAGGAAGCGAAGCCAACACGGAGCAGGAATGTTATTCGCAATGGCCAGAAATTCCCTCATGTGATGTACAGCAAAGAATTATTCCTAAGATGCACTTGAATATTTAGATGCTATCATCACAAGGAAATCAAGAAGGTAAAATTAACAATAACAAAAGCTTTTCTGAACAGTTAAAAGAAAGATATAATCTCATTATTCTGTAGAATTTTATGAAACAAGTATCATTAAACATTGCAAACTTGTGAGAATTTTTCAAAGGCTTGTAAAATTCCGACTGTATCATCAACGATGCAGTCACTCCACTGAGAATAATAAAGAGAATATTAACTATMAGGCTATGGGGCAGATGGCAAACTCCAAACCAAGCCTGTGGTGTATCTGCATCCACTACTAACTGAGCAGATACTTTGCTTTATGATATAGAGAACAAACACTTTCCTGCAATGCCACAGCAATCTGTGGTTTAAAAATACATATATATATATTTATCAAAAATAAAAATCAAAATAAATGACTAAGATAATCCTACAGTGGGCACTGACAGAAAAACAAGACAATTTCTCTCATTTCAGAAGAGGATTGGTTCTGTCATAAGAGCGTGTACAGCTGAATAGATCAAGGATACATCAAGTTTATATCTTAAAAGTAAAAATAAAAAAGCAATTTGTCCTCCTTAATACAAGTGCTATGGCAACTCTCAATCTTACATCATTAAGTTGCTTTCAGCAAACGAACYGCTATGAATATTCTGCTCTCCAAGACTATAAGCACACCTTGGATCTCCTAATTGATGCTATCTGAGTCTTCATAACTTTCAGATGATGCACTGAGGTGCAAAGTAACCCAATTCATCAAAAAAAATCARAAATGAGACAGCTCATCTGCTTGGAACTAAATACTAAACCCAGTAGCAGCAGAGTTGGGCACCGTTGTCCTACAGCACAAGCAGGCTGGCTGGTGCCAGGGATGCGGAAAGGTATCTGACTGGGATTCAGGGATCCGACCGGGATTCAGGGACCCCRCTGGGATTCAGGGCCCCCACGTCAGAGGCAGCAGCCCGCCCAGTGCGTGGCTCCTGGCTGGGAGGGCCCTGCACACAGGCGGGAAGCTCCGCACTGCATCACGGACAGACCCGCGGAGCCGCCCGCGCGACAGCAGCATCCTCTGCACGTACACACGRCTACTCCCGGGGCCACTTAGCCACGTAAACCAGCTCCAAATTAGCCCTCGCCTCTTCTCCCCCACACTGGCACCTTTCCATATGAACCACCTTGGTTTTGTTTACAGTATAAAGCCTCAACCAGCAAAATCTGGAGAAAATTCCTCCCCCGAAACCCTCTCCCCACACATAGCTGTACGTTTCCTTCAGGACCTTCATTTGCTCAGGATTAAGTAGAGCACTGTAGAGGAACAGCACAGAAGCTGTCACCTTCCATCAGAGAGCAGACACTCAAGGCAAAAACCCTCCTCTCGGCTCCTCTCCGTCGCTGGGTCCCTAAAGGTTCCCASGCAGGCGCTTCCATTAGTGCCACGGGGAAATCCTGCACCGGGAAGCGCAGAGAGCAGCCGGAAATAGCTGGGCAGCTCCGCAGCCCCGTGCAGCTCCCTGCAAAACATTCGCCCTGATTTTAATAACCTGTCCTTCCCCTTGGGACAAGGGCTATGTGCTGCTTGTGGCCCTTCTACAGAATATTTCATCGCATAACGACCAGCACCGCAGAGGCAACCTAGGACCACACGCTCGAAAGAAGCAGAACCCCACTGATCACATGCCGCCTGCCCAGGGGTTAAGTACCCCAAACCCTTCCAAATCACTGCCTAGAACCTGGCATAAAACATCTTTTTTTTTTGTTCACTTTTCCCCAAAACATTTATCATGGAAAAGTCCTTATTTCAGGATTTGACTGAAAACAGGAACTTTGGAGCAGTCCCACGTTAACACAGTAACCATCGCAGAACAATGGAAACGTGGTTAGACTGGGGCTCCTTAATTTCCCAGAAATTAAAGAGATTATAATAGCATCTTTCCCTATGAAAGGCCCCAAAGAGCATTACAAATAACAACAACAATAATAATAAAAAGAAAAACATTAAAAAAAATCAAGTAAAACCAGGAGCTCACACTGGCAGGGAGGTGAACGGCGGCTGTTACGTAACAGAGCGCAGCAAGACGAGCCCGAAGGGAGGCAGAGCTGCCACGTCCAGGTGACAGCCACTCGCCCTATCTGGTCCTCGCAGAAGGAGAAGAAAATCCACATTTACCCATATTCTAGCAGGCAACAGCATCAGCACCTGCTGGGTTCAGCTTTTCCAGGCCCACAGTCACAAGACTCTGACTTCACAGCACTAACGAGGGAGCCGAGCACACTGCAAGACAGGTTATCCACAACAGGCTACTAGCTGGCCTGTTTCTGCCTCTCCAGATCTTGCAAACACTCTTGAATTTTAGACACAAGAGTCCACACCAAGCATAAAAACACACACATAAACGATCTGCTTTCGGGGACCTTTCCTCAACTTTTGCCTAGAGATCTCTCTCTCAAAGGAATAAGTGGACTGGAATGGGATGAAGCTCCCATTCTGCACATGTTTAGTTTTGAACTTGGGTTTAGGCAACAGTAAAGCTTAGGAGTACCCAAGAGAAACCGAGGTGCTGGTCAGAACATCAAGATGAGAAGGAAAGGCAGTGTATAAAGCACCACCAGAAAAATTAATGCAAGGATAAAAGTAAAAGATGGTTTACAGAGCACAAAGATGAGACCTGCAGGTGAAGGGCAAGGGGAGAGAGAGAAAGGTTCCAGCTGCAAAAGGAGAAAAATACTTTAATTTGAAGTAAAAGGGCAAGCACTAAGTATACTCCAAACCTGAGTAGGACTTTTGCATTAACTTAGTGAGCAGTATTTCAAACAGGCTGCAGAGGAGCAATCAGTGAAGAAGAAAGTGGCTGCAAGTCCCACACAAGTGGCCACAGAAACCCCAAACTGCAGAAATCTGAGGTTTTCTGCCCAAACACTGGCTTGGTAGGTCCCTCACACACTGATAGGAGATTTGTAAGTCTCTTCTGCACAACCACCACCACAAACTTCATTCCACACATCCTCCCTGCAAGCCATCACTGGAGAGAAGAAAGTTACAGCACAAAGAACAGCAGACAAGCCCCAGGTTTGATTGTGACTGATAAAACGTGGTTGTTCCTCTGCGAAGACAGCGGGTGAGCACTGAGGTTGTGCTCCTCCTCTGCTGGAGCATCACAGCTTACACCTGGAGGGAGAAGAGCTCTCTTTGTGCACCACTTCCCTTCTACCGGGCAGCTGGAGCAGACAGATGTGCCACAGCTGCTGCCCGTGGCATCGGAGCACCAAGAGTCACCTTGGCCAAACGTCATCTGCGTCAACACCCAACCATGGGATGGATTAAAAAGTGCTTGTGATGACAGAGACAGCACAGATACCACAGGGTCGCAGCACTCCCTATTAAGGGTTTCCTGCACAAGGACACGTCTCAGATCCAAGGGAAACAGGAGTCAGACGCTGACAGAAAAGCATCGCTGGTTGACACAGGCAATTACTGCAGCTCCTGCCTCTCGTGAGCGCCTCGCTGGGCTGCGCCGCCGCGGGTGGGTGCCGGGCACTGAGCGGGACATCTCTCAGTCAACAGTTAAATGGTGGCATCAGTTCAGAAGCTTGGAGAACAGGAAAGGGCAGGTTCCTAGCGGATTCCATCAGTTCAACACAGCCTTCAGCAGAGCTGGTCATCCTCGACTCCCCGCTGGGAAGCGGCAAAGCGGGAGGGTGCAGCACTCCTTTGGAGAAGTCCTAAGGGGCCACCCAGAGCCCAGCTTGTCACATGGATGAGATTTTTGCTTCTGACAAAACACAGCAGAGCAGGAAGTCTGGAATCCATAGGACGGACTTAGGAGAAGTTATTCATATATGCCTTTATAATACGGCAAGGAGCCCCTTTGCTGCCATTTGTGCACATGGAGCTTGTGCCCATGGGCACCACGTTGAGTTCGTGCCTGCAGAAGCTCCCCAGCCCATGGGATCCCAAGGGAAGCGTCGCTCGTAGGAGGCTGCTCGCAAGGGAGGGCACGTGGACAAGCAGAGGCAGTTACAGGGTCTAAGCAAACAGCACATTCACACAGCCAGTGCAGACAGTTACGGCACACTCCGACCCGCTGCAAGGGAAGATCTAATTCCTTTCCTGGATTAGCTCCTCCACCCTCACAGTCGTTTTGCCTGTCACCTCGCAGCCTGGCTCTTACCAAACAGTCATCAAATGAGAAAGTTTAGGCCTTTCAGCTGACACCAACTAGGCTTCCTAGTCAGCAAGAACATCATCACTGCCTTCTTGTGACCCTGCATTCCCTCTGCCTCCAAATTAACAAAACAAACAAACAAACCATAAACCCCAAATCCAAAATCTATCTCCACAGAGTAATTTTGGAAGCTGGAGAACCACCAACATGTCCCTCTATCAAGGAAAGAGGCTACCAGTATTTATTGCCCAGGTACGTTCAACTAGACAAAGGCAAGGCACTATAGCATATAAACAGACTTACAGTTCCATAATAGAGAGCAAAGCCTCATATTATCTTAAATGAAGAGTGTTAGTGCCTGCGTGATCCTTAATCCAATTCAGGCCAGAGAGAAGGGCTGAGGCCACCAACCCTCAAAAGAGCAGCCGTTAGGTTGCTCTGCAGGAGCAGCCTGAATGATGCAACAGAGCCACTGAGGTGGGCAATGGAGCAAAACCAAAGCGTGGCCGGGCTCCTGCGAGACATCCAGCCCCGTCTCCAGCCAAAGTACTGACAGGTTACTGCCATCAGATACAGTCGTTCCCCCAAGGGCCTCCTGAGGGAGCAGAGTCGCCCAGCACAGCACCTCCAGTCGCCCCTGGAGTCTGCGATGGGGCCAAGACCACCTCTGTTTACAGGCAGAGGCAAGGAAGGTTACTGAACGGGTGAAACCTGCCAGAAGAGGTCACGACTCTGCTCATTGAACAGTCAAATATATTTAAGATCACTTACAGCACTTAAAAAGAAAAAGATATTTTTTCTAAGAATGCCAAAGATTACTGAAAAAAAAAAAAAACCCACCACCCAAACAGTTAAAAATTTGTAGCAATTCTGGTAAGAAGTTCTCAACTGACAGTCCCTGAGATCCAAGTCCTCTCTGTCTTTCTCTGGCACCCAACAGCGGATCACTGCACACGCTTTATCACCAGTACATTTCTATCACGTTGTATGGTACAATTCCCAGGAAATTCAGGCCTGGCCTATCTTTTGGCACTGCGAATAGAGAGGCCAACGAGGGGTTTAAACACAAAGTTTTGTGTTACAGGCAAGAACTGTTAGTGAAGCACAATCCCAGTGATAGCAAAGGCAGCTAATTAACAAGAGATACCTGAAGGAATGAAGAACGTATAGCCTTGTTTCAGCTCAATTCTTTGGCATCGCTCCACCCTGTCTCCCAGGAAGATATCACTTTGCTTTCCTGAGAGGACCCATTCTTCATAAAGTTCTAGATTCTGCAGAGTAGGCGGAATCAGCCAGAAGATCTAAAAATAAAACAAAGATTTAACTCTTACCRATAGTAAACAAAATTTAAAATAGTTGAGAAGTTCCAACAAGTCTATCGTATGTCAAAGAAATAAATACAGCACCATTTATTTTCTGCATAAAATACGTGTTTTGCAGGTGCTGTGTGCAGAGGCCCACAGCAGCAGCAATAAGAAGATATGCTTGAAGTGGCAAGATAACTGTCAGCTGTCATATCGCTTCCATGAAACCTCTTATTCAGAAGATGCTTCCACAGGGTCTATTTTCAGTCGAAAACTGTGTGTTGGCAGGCTACACCTCCACCRGACATACAGGCGGACAATACTCATTCCCCAGAGATGATCAATCCGTTGTATTTATTTCCATGTCTACCATACCCTACGAGCACTATAAATGGGAACAGYAATCTAAAACAAGTTCCTGAGTGTAGCCGTATATGACGTATATTTTAATATTTCCGTATCCTGCACTGTTTCCATTCAGGTGTACATGAGTACCCAATAAAGGAACTTGGAATCTCTGGGGAAACTGAGAAGCTCCAGAGGAGACTTCTGAGGGCACTCTGACCCGACAAGGGTACACGCAGCCACGTACGTGCCGCAAGACACTTCCCACACCTCGCAGCAGCAGCGAGCCCGAAACCGCCACCAAAGGACACGTCAAGTATTTTAAATAAATTATGTGAATAAATTATTTGCTTCTTTCATTAGGGGAAGGGTGCCCTTCTAGTTCAGCAAACTAAGTACAACAACAAAGCTAAGTGAAACAGACCCATCACTGCCCAGCAAAAGGAAAACAATAATAATGATGATGCAGAGAATGAAAGCAGCTCCTCTTTCCCCATACGAGGTGCAGAGAAATCAAAATACCAAACAGCAAGAAATAAAAATATCAAACAGCAAGGTTCACCTACCTTCCCCCCACGGAAAACGTGATACCACACTGAAGTGCCACCGAAATCAATATGGAAATCAGTGAAGCATCCTTTCACACTCATCAAACAGTACCTGAAAACACAGCGGAGAACAGAAACAAATCAGTCCGAAACAGTATTTTTCATGTCTTGATGTGCAGATGTAACTTCAACAGCGATAGCACCTCCACGTATTAAGTTTTTGCATTTATTGTACTATTTTTTGCCTCATGAAGCAACTCTAATTAGGTTTCTGCTGGAAAATATGCATCTCTGAGTTTGAGCTTGCTGTTCCCACACCTGGAAGGAAAGCTTTCAGAGTTAAAGAAAGGAAAAACAGTAAAAGTTGCATCTTCAGAAATATTTCTTATGCCATTGCCTACCCCCAGGGTGATCTGTTTAATGCTCTCCGTCACCGCTCACGAGACATAACCTTCACCAAAGTTGTACACAAATTGCTTCAAAGACCAAAGTTTTGAAAAAATCTCATTTCTTCATATATCTTCCTCGGTGTTTATTACCTACTTGCTGCTAATGCAAGAATTGGGCGACAGAAACCTCAATTCAGCAAATGAATTCAGTTTTGCCACATCTCTAGCCATTCCTACATCAAAAAAAAAAMCACCATAAAGGCACCAGCTGGCAGCACTGCAAAGTACCAAATCCACCGTATTTTTTGTTAATGCCTTCTCGATTCCTGTTTTCCAAGCAGCTTGCGGTGAGCCGTGCTGGGAGCGCCCGCCTCGCCGCGCGGATCTCCAGCCCCCAGCCGTAACTAATGGCCGAAGCGCAGCCGCCCTCCGCGCTGCAGGCACCTTGGCGAACGCAGGAAACACACGCCACTTAACCCACTAACCTCTTTTCCTTGTTCCGGTCGCCGTTTCATGGCTTTTTGGGGGGGAAGAGAAAGAGGGGGGCGGTTATGGAACAGCACCAGAAAGGGATTTGCAGAGGGGAGGGGAAAAAAAATAGGAAAAAAAAAAAACGTTTTCATGTAAGTGTGTCTTTTTCTCATCACATTCAGGTAGGGGAGCTGAGCAGTATGCAGCCGGCGTGCAAAAGTCCCTCTAGATGATAGGCTGGCGAGGACCTCACCATGTGTCTGCGGCAGGCTGGCAAATCAGAGCCGCGGCGGGTGCTAAGCAACGCGGGCAGCGCTGCGCCCGGCCGCCGTCCTGCGCCCGCCGCAGCGCGGTGCAGCGCGCGCCCGCCGCCCCTGCGCCCCCGGCCACGCGGCGCCCAGGGAAAACAGGGGAAAAACACCAAAATCACCGCTGGCCACGCTGCTGCCCGCGCTCGCAATATGGCTCCTTTCAAAATACGAGTCCTTGCCTCTCAAATWCCTTTTCTTTCTATTTATTTCGTCCTCTGTTTTCTCTGCTGAGATGCCGCTGGTTTCCGGTCGGATGGGAACGGGGGACAATAAAACAAGGCTGGAAAGGAAGGTGCTTCTCCTACAGTCAGGAGGGAGTCCCACGTTGAATAACTGCTAATATAACAAAAAGCTACGTGCAACGCCTGTGCATGTAGCATGGGTGGGCAGCAGTTCGCTATTAGTTTGGGTTATTTAAAGTGAAAAATAAAATCCTTACAAACCCATTATTTTGGGTTTCCAAAAGGTCAGATATGAAATAAATCACATTAGCAAAATTTGGCTAAGGCAGTGATTCCCACCCAAAACGACCCCTTTGCATGGAGATATTCCAGTAGAGCCTAAGCGGCCACACATTAGTCCATGTTTTATTTCAYGCTTTACAACCAATAACCTTACCTCAAAGCCGCTGATTTGTTTCTGTTGAGAGAGGAAACACCAGCATTAAATTCCTCATCAAATCCCAAGTGCTCAAAATTTACTCCTGCGTTTGCCTCGCTTCCCTCCGATTTCCTGCAACTCCCTTCAACGCCACTGCGAGAAAGGTGCATTTACGGAAAGAGCCACATACGGGGGCAAATAAAAAACCTCCAAAATGTGTGGAAAGGGGGGGAAAAAAAGAATGAATGGGAGGGTTTAGCCCTGCACTGCCCACCATGAGCAGTGCCGGGCACAGCGCCTTTGCACTGACCTCTGCCGCTGCCTCTTGCGCCGCGCTCCGCAGTCACACGGGCCGTGCGGCTGCTTGCGGTAAGGGCACAAATATTTTTTTTTTAAAGACTTTTCCAAAACAAAGCAATAAAACATAAAAAAAAAAATCAAAAAAAAAAAAAAGGGGGGGTGCTGAAAGAAAAGGAAAACCTCCGTGCACGGCTGGGCCACGATGGGTGATGCGAGGCCGCTGCGGTGATGCTCACAGCGCTGGTGGCTGCAGAAGATGCCCCACGTTGTGATTTCCTCCTCACTACAGCTACCACAGTAGCCCCACGGGTGTCCCTCGCACAGGGCGTCTGCCACACGGCTGCCTGTACCCACGGGGACCCCTTCCCTGCTGCCCAGCTGCGTCTGCCTTCCCTCTCGTCTGAGATTGCTCAAGTCGATGCCCTGTTGTTTCAGGGGAAGSATCTGTGGTGTATAGGGTTAGGGGGGCTCCGCACCCCCCCTCTTTTCCTTAAAAAAAGTGGGGAAATTGCTAGTTGGGAAAGGATGGGAAGAAACATGGAGCAACCTGCAAACTTGCAGGGAGGAGCCACCACAGAGATCCCCCCGAGGATAAAGAGCAGGCGCAGCAGGAGAGGAGGCGAAGGGGGAGCAGGGCCGGTGCGGCGGCCGCGCGGCTCCGCTGCCCGCAGGAGCAAGCGGCAGACAAAGGCGGCGCGCGGGCGGGCGGCGTTACCCTCGTCCCCTGCCTGCCGTGGGGCTCTCGCTCCCTCTGGCATCGCAGGGGCTCCCCCGGCACCAGGCTTGGCCCCCAAACCGCTCCCAGAGCCCGGCAGAGGCTCCCGGCTGCCGCCTGGGCCAATGAGGAAGGTATCGTGGCCGCTTCCTTCCTCCGGAGCCGCGGCGGTTGCTTGAAAGCCCCCAGGCTGAAACTGAATCCACCCCAGCGCATGAGGCAGCAGTGCCAGGACTGCCCTGAGGCCTCTCCGCAGGGAGGGCGAGTGCCAGGGAACCCGAGCGCCAAGGAACCCGTGGCCATCGGCTCAGGGCGACCTTGGGTGCCGCCGGCCAGGCCCTGTCCCCAAACACCAGAGCCGGGAGCCACACGAGCAAGTGGCACCGCCGTGCACCAGAACTGCCAGCAACCCTCAGGGACACGCACGGGGACCTCGCGGGCAGCCGGTTATTTGCCTCCCTGCAATGGGATTTGGGCAGGAACAGCCCTCCCGGAGGACAGGTTGAGCTGCACCCAGCTACCGCTTCAAGGTGCCTGCAAACCTGGCTGCTCCAGCTGCTCGGCTGGAAAGGCTCCCTTCGAACTTCAAGAACTAAGGAGCCTCTTTTTTTAATTGAAATCTTTAATTGCCAAGCAGGTGGTCGCAGCCAAGCCAGGTGATCCCCCTCTCCATAGCRGGATTGGCCTGCCTGCCCCACAACCACGTCCACAAACAGAGCAACATCGCRGTGTCTGTGGGAACCCAGCTCGTTATTTCTTCCCCGCAACTCGGCTTTCTAGCTCTGGGCTCAGCACAAACACCTTTGTTAAATGCTGGGCCTTATCTGCAGCTGRACGTGTGACACTGCAAGCTCCCCAAGCCACGTGCAAATGAGCATCTGAGCCTAGCGCATCAGCTCAAAGCCATCAGATTTTATCTGCTCTCTTATCTAATAAGTTGGAATGAGCATGTTTTCTTATTGGTCTAGTTTCCTAGCACTTAATGCATTTTTATAGCAGTTTTGCATCAAAAGCAATTCACAAGTGAGATGCAAATTGCATAGGAGCACCTGGCATGACTGGGATCCATCCATTCCAAGAGCCATTTCTGTCTCCGGGGCCACAGCCCCAGCTTCTAAGGAGACCACAGAGCAGCAAAGCATTTCAGCACCTGCCTAAATCCCTGCCTCTTTAGTGAAGGAATGAATAGAAAGAAWGGGATGGCTGAATTACAGCCTAATAGAGGAAAACCAGGGCTAGCTGTTACACAGGGGATGGGAACAGAGCAGCAGCCTTTTGTGGACAGGCAGATGTTTCATGCAAGGATAAGGTCCTTCTTAACTAGAGGATGACAATGATGCTAAGATCTGTTACAGCAGTGCTTAGATATGTTAAATAATAGAACTTTTTAAGAGAGAGAAAAAAAGGTGCTACGGTAACTGCGGCTTTAGTTTTCACTTGTTCCATAATGCAAACTTATATCAAGTTATTAGAAATACCTGTTACTCTTCCTGTAGCCACTGTATCGCAGCACAGCTGCCACTGCTCTGCAAATAGGTTTTACGTTCTTAGCCTTGTGAGACTCTCAAAGAGCCAGGGAGGAGCCCTATCATTTCAGCAGGGCTATCTAACCTGAAAACGAGAAACCAAACTAGTGCTTTTGGGGCTTGGTTCTGGTTCAGCTGTGCAAGTTGTTTCAATCCAGCTTGATTTTAAACAAAGAACTAAGTGTGAGCCGTTTGGTGAGTAAAATAAAAAAACAAAGAAAAAGGTGCACGTTGAAGGAAGGAAGCAGTTCTAAACCCAATTTCCTTTTCTCACAGTTTCCTACCTTTAGGACTGCAGCACTGCAGGCGTCTGAGGTGACCCAACAAGCTAACCCCTCAACGCGGGGCTCAGGCTCGAGGCAGCTCCACCTTTCGCATTTGCACTGGCTCACGGCGCAGTGCCCTCCCTCGGGCCACCCTGCTCATCAATCCCCTGGCTGAGCTGATTTACCTCACTAATCTGATAGAAAGTCACAGGTTTGATTTGTCTTTGGGAGGGGGAAGGGAAGAGCAAGCTAAATCGGCTCACAGATGGGCGTGACAAATGCTGGCATTAACACAGGGGAAATAGATAAACACAAGGTAAATAAATACAAACTTACACCGGGGCATGYGAGAGGGGAGAGGAGAGGTGAGGCTTCCTGCTCTGGGTGGCAATGAGCTCACCCCATGCATGGTGTCGTGTCTGAATATGGGGCAATACGGGCCCATGGACCCAGYGCCCTGAGCCTCCCGCTCTCCTGCACTGTCCTTTCCTGTCCTTCCTGGGACACGGGCACCTACACGAGGGTCTGGATGGCCTGAGAGGTCCACATGTTTCCGCATCCTTTTCCATGCGGAGCAGGCCCCTCTGCCCAGCTCATACTGCACTATGAYAGGTTCTAGCTCCAAGGATGGAAAAAAAGCCGGCCTGGGAGCCTCCTAGCAAAGGGGACGGAACAACACGGACACGGGGCTCTCTTTCAGGGGCAATGCCAACTTGCATCAGTTCGAAGTTTGCCACGCTACAATCCCAGGAGTCAGGCCCTTCATTTCTCACGTTATCTCACTCTGTAAAATTAAGAGGTAATACTCTGCAAGTTTAACATATTTTTGATTTAAATCATTTCCCTATTCCGTTTTCTAGAGCTCCTATTGGGCAAGTAGTCATCTACTCACAGACAAAAGATAACCTCATTACATTTTTTTTTTTTCTTTTTAAAGTTAATAGTGCAAGCCCAAGTGAAAGCCAGGACGGTCTCCGGTGCCTGTAGTGCTCCTGGTAACGGAACGGGCACAGCAGATGGAACGTTCCCTAACTTCATTCCCAGCACGGAACTTGACGTACAGTAGCCAAGACAGACATTTGTGTCTGGTAATGCCATCTGTGTCTGCAAAACCACACTGCTTTCGCTGGAGTGCTTTTTGTTTGCAGGGAACACGCTAACGGTGGGTATYGCATCCTGCAAACTCTTAGCATTATGAGAACGTGAACAACCAAAAAGGGATGAAAATCCCATTTCTGAGGAACAACAATCAGCAATAAGGAATATGAGTATTGGTGTTGTGCACAGAATGACAGGCAGCATGAACCAGTGACAGCCCTGACATTTAGCTCCACCATTGAACACCATCTCCTTAATAAGGGCTCATTGCCCTCCGGGTACTCAGACAATAGTCAAGACTAACATTTATACAGAAGAGRGTCAGTCTTAATTTCTGAARATGCAGAAAGGTAATCTCTCAAGAAGTTCAGGTTTAAACTGGACAAGCCYATGGAGCTGTGCCCTGACCCTGCACAGTGAGTACATGCTCCCAAGCTATCAGCATCCCTTATGCACTGAGCATTTGCTGCCTCTTTAGACTGATAAGAGTTTGTACTGTCAGTGCCATAAACCAGCCTTCTCCACCTCTTTATATATATATATATATACACACATACACACATATATGTATTTTCAATACCATATAAAAATGACTACAAGTCAGATATCTAGACAGAAGGAAAAGTGAGGTTATACTCATCCRCAGACTAGATCCAAGACAGGCAGAAGCAGGGCAAATTGTCCTTRTGTCTCAAATTTACCCAAACTAAGTCCTCTAAAACACAAAAATCCCTCTCTACAGAGCAAGCCCAATCTTTGATCTTGCTGCCCAACAAGTCAACAGGAAAATAAGTTGGCACAAAGGCCAGAGACAGAGTTTTCTGTGGAGACATCAAGCTATTAAAAATGGATTTATGTGTTCAAGTTCATTCCACAAAATGCCCCTCAGCTAACAACTTTGCAGCTATTATCAGATTGAACCCAGGAAGGATTTGAACCCAGCCTATAGAAGAAAGACTTTGATTATTTTGTATGACATATCTGCATCCTGTGAAGCAATTTCTTTGGGTAGTACTTTTAAAGAATCTACTGCTCAAGGTCAGAGGTAGTCTGCCTTTTTCAGAACAAAGAGAACTGCTCAAAACTGAAAAATAGAAAGGCATTTTTCAAAGGGATTTGATTAAAGATTGTTTGTATTCAATGAATCTCAAACTTTGGATTGATTAATTCTCAATAAAAAGAGAATAAAATGTGTTGATAACTTTTAAAATGAGTTTTTAGATTAAAAAGGCAGAATGTTCCTCTCTTGAAGTTATCACCGACAGACCTTAGGACATGAAAGGTCCATTATAAAGTTCTCAAACATAAAACTGATTTCTTTAAGACCAGGAGCAGCTCATTGGCATTACACAGCTCAAGCAGGTCAGTCACATCAAGCCCCCTTCCTGCTCACAAATAAATAAATCAATATCTGCTTTTCTACTAGCTTTTGAGCCTGAAAGGAATTAAGCCAAGAGGTCAAAAGGAGAGCTTTTTAAAGACTTAAGCAAACTTACTTTTTCACTTTGGGGTATTTCATCTCTGAAATGGCATTGGTCGCATCCGTCTGGCTCTCTTTCAAGTGCTGTGGCCACATATTATCCACCCAGTCGACTAGGTCCACCTGAAATCCCCATCAAAACCACCTGTTAGTCACTAAGCACATGATAGGACACACTCCTGTTGGACACAACTCCACCAACCAGAGCAAGAAGAGCTTTGTAGCCAGTTTAACTGGATGCAAATTCTGGCGAGAGGCACCTGTGAGCACTTACACTATCACCTGTTAGTCTGTATTCAAATGCAGTTTTGTAGCTAACATTCTAGAAAAGGCATTAATGAACACAAACACAAGAGATGAGATTGTTCCAATACTTTACATTTCAAGGAAGATGAACTCTATTTTTCTGGYCAAATTTTGATTTGAGTAATGACGTTACTGCCTACTAAGCGCTTCCCTTACAGTACTGCTTGGGTATAAAATTCACCTAAGTCCTTGTCTAAAAGCCAAACTTTGGAAAGCATGGGCAGGAGCAAACAGTGGAAGCTGAGCTCGGAGAATGACACCACAGCAAAGCGAAGAGGAGAARGGAGCCAAAGACTATTGAGAGATGCTGTGACACGGGTCCTGTACTGGGTCCTAAAGCATGGACGAGCATCTCTGTCCCTTAAAATAAGAGCAGGAACAAGCTCGTGACTCCTTCTTTGGTCTGTGTAATGAAGGAGTTTGTGCTAGATGTCCATAACTGTCCTTGCTGGAATGCAAGCAGGTCTCGTACCAAGTTTCAATGTTGGGAAAACAGCAGGAGCCCCGTGAGGGCGGCTGTAGTGCTGCACTTGGCCACAGCGTGGCTGTACATCCCGAGCCAGCTCAGGGAACGGCGACAGGAATGAACCTCCACTCAAGGGTCAATAAGGACTCCAAGCCTTAACCTAGGCATAGTCTGCAGCAGGAACAGAGAAGGCCACTGGAGTCACGGGCTGCACTTCCATCAGCTCCTGACTGCTAATTCCTCTAAGGGGACACTCAAGGACATTGGGGGAGCCAGCCTTGTGGTTTATATCCCAGGGGATCTTCCTCAAACTGCCCTTAACACGTGAAATTCRTGCAGATTGGCCCTCTCTGCTCCTGTCTACACCAGGTACTGCTGGTAACTCACAGCCCTGTGAAATGGGGCAAGGGGAGCGGTAACGTGGCCAGCAGATACAGGAGCAAGGCCGTGATCTGGTACCCCATGAAGCCCCTCGCGGCCACCGGAGCCGCCCCGGGACGTCCAGCCGCACTGGCCAAGGGTGTGCATGGTAGTTGGGTCCACAGGACACCAAACTGGCGGCTACTGACCAGATTCTGACATAATTCCCACATTCTGATACCCCATCCCACACCCTTTATGMAATAAGGAACATGAATAGAGTATTTCAGTTTCACGCGGACTGAAAAGCTCTGCAGCCCCGAGAGGCCTCTCTACTACAAATACGGTGCCAGGATCAGACTTCATGTTCTGGACTTCCTCTCAGTTACTGGCCTCCTCTCTTCTACCCCTCATCTAATAGGGATGCCAATGTCTCCTTCGGTAAGCAAAATATTGCTCATTTAAAAAAAAAGAAATATTCATTTACAAGTAAAAAGAGATGCCTAAATGCATTTTCCACTGCTTGGAGTCCAGGAAATGTGCACAGGTGTTTCAGAAGCTTGCTGAGCAAGATTTGCTTGGGAAGCCCAGCATCAGCTGAACATCCACCAGAAACTCCCCAGGGCACTTCCCAACTGCCAGCTAGGGTCTCAATGACAGCAAAAACCTGCACCAACTGCTAAAAATGCACGGCATGGCTCGTTTGCAACATGTGCTTAACAGGATACAAATGCTTATTTAAGGATTAGTTCTGCAAGTAACTCTTCTCCAATCTATTTTTGACCTGTTCAGGCGTGTGGTGTTTACATTGTCTGCAGAGGCCAGAGGTGCCCCTGTGAAAGAATGGGTAGCGTCATCAGGATAGTGTTTAGGAGTAAGCAGGGTGAAGTGCTGGAGCACAGGAATGRAATGACCTTTATTAACAGTGTCATGGTTTCATCAGCTGACTCCCCTGGGTAACAAAATCAGAGTTCTGCACMCCCCAAAAATCCATGCAAATCTACCCACTTTTTTTTTTCCCCCCCGACTCTACTGTAGTAATCATGCTCATTTAATTATGTTTAAATTTCTATATTTAATACACGTGTTTTCAATTTGATTCATAACCCCTCTTACATTTTCCAGTGGCTAGGAGAGTCCATATATAAGGAATTTAAGCTTTCTCCTAATAGCTTTAAGTTTCCTCCCCTCCACCTATAGACACTTTTGGAGATTATCCATAACCTCCATCCTCAGCAAGCCACAGATTTAGACTGCTCTTTTAATGTATTATTAGCTAATCTTTATTCTTTATATTTTCCATTAAAAAATATCTCTATTGTTATTTTGCATTAGGTTGCATTTGCACATTAACACTTACAAAACCATCAAAAGGCAACGGACAGATATTTAATTTTGGGTGCAATTTCCCTTAAATACCTTCAGAGGAGCTGGGTAGCTGTGCAAATCGTATAATTAAGAGCTCATCAGATACCTAATTCCTGTAAGTTAAGTTCCACTGTCAAGGGGACCAGCTTTCTGCTAAGATAAAAAGGAGATCCCAGCACTAAACGGATGGGAGTTAGAGCTGCTTCAGCTCATTGGATTTAAAGTGTGCACCCTGCATCCCCAAGTTTATTCCTGCTAAAGCTACAGGTGATTGGAAAGAAGCTAGAAACAAAGCCCATCACCACAGGGCTCTCTTACCACGTTGGGGCGCTTGACGATGTTCTCCAGCTTTGTGTGACTGAACTCCAGGCTGATGACGTTGTAGAGTTTTTCACGCTGGGCCTCTGGCGTTTCGTAGTACCTCACAAACTGAGACATGCTCATTTCCACTCCTCTCTGGGTGTTCACATCCATCACATCCACGATGCGGCGGCTGCCTGCAAACATGAGGAACCACTCTTAAAAACACTTGCCTTTGCTTTATTTTCAATGCACATATTCTTGATGACTGCAGYGAGCTGCGTTAGAGGATGAGGGACTCGCATCGGGCCCTCCACGGGGCTCCTCCTCAGCAGCTCAAATAGTGCGCGGACAAGCAACTCCAAACTGGACTTTGTGCTCCAAGATGACATTGAGCAAGCCTCTTCGTGCCTCTATTTCAGAGGGATGCAGATAGTTATTTCCTTCTTTACATGGATATTAGGATCACAAGTACCTTAATACCAACAAGGAACGGCTACAAAATGGTAGTATGGGGTACACAAGCCAAACAACTCTCCAAATCACAGTCGGCAATTTTCTGAACATCCATACGCCTCTCAAGATGCTTCATGGACAAAAGTGGTCCATAAAGAGCAAAGCGCCTTGCGCAGCCAATGCTAGAAGCTGCTGACACCTCACAGGGATTGCTGAGGATCAGTTCCAAAAGTCATTAGCAAAGATGAAAGCAAGAAGTGCCTTGTAAGAGCGAGCCCCACTTCGGGTCTCCACACATGAGCTGTAAGACACACATTGAGCTTTGCGAAGGGCAGACACACAAGTCTCATTAGCACCAGAAGGTTGAACAGCAGTTTTAGTCAAGCCCTCAGCTTCACATGGATTAATCCACAATCTTCTCTTTGGCCAACTGGAAGGTTTCACCTCTCGCAGCAATTTCATCTTTCTAATTAGCGGTTCATTTGTGTGTGAGTGAAAGGAAGCCCAGGAGATGCATGCCTCATTTCCAGGAGAGAAGGATTCTAGCAAGCAAATTTGCATCATTTCAAAAAAAAAAAAAAATCCCTCCAAAACAATTTTAATTGCTGAAGAAATAACTCTAAATAAATTACATTAAAACCAAATAGAAGGCCTATATATGCTATCAGAGGGAGTTATTAATAATTGCAGCACCTGCCCTACAGTGTGTTTGCACTGTGTATAGCAGATTTCAGCAAGTATTATAGTCTGGATTGCATCACTCCATTAAAAACATCCTTGGTCACTGACAGCAATGACAGTGACAGATGTGATAATGACTCTGGAAAGGAACTCAAGACCATAAAGCTTTGTAATCAAAAAGAAAAACTGACACTGTGTAGGTCTGGAGCAGTCCCAAGGGCCCTGCAGTCAACCTCTTCACTTCAGTGCTAGCAAGCATTTAGTCTGGATTCCAGACCGAACTTAGTATTGCCACCTTGAGGCAGCCTGGACAGGAGGACGTTTAGTTACATGCCCTTACATGAGATGCTTGCACGTTTGAAACAGCATAGATGAATAAAACCCAAACTGGATCTTAATTGTTCATTTTAACTTTATATGGAGGGGAAAAAATGGCTTTTTTTTCTTCTCCTTAATATATCAGCAACACATGAGAGTGAAACTTTGTTAAACAGTCCCTGACAAAAGCCAACCTGATTACTGGACTACAGTGCCTCACGATGAAGGCGGTTACTAGAGAGCAGAGAGGCGAGGACACAAACGCTGGGATACGGCATTGGCAGCACCGCGGGGCTGCCACGTTACCGCCTCGGCTTCATCTCTGCGCTGCCGGCAGTGCCCTCGGACAACCTCCCAATTACCTCCTCTGAAAGAAGAATCATCGCCCGCCTGATGAATTAAAACTACGAGGCCCTGTTAAATAACAAGTTAGTTAAATGTACACGATTATCAATTACAAACGGAAGCGCCAAGATGGAATTGATAGTCTCTTGACTTCCCAATTAAAGAGTAATTTTGGAGGATGCTTTTCTCTTAAGCCACAGCACTATCAAAGGAGCCCACCCATAATGATTTCCCGGAGAACCCTTCTCAAAAGGAGAGATGCAATTACAGGTTGGCAGCCTCAGCTCGCTGCCCACTTCCTCGCTGGCTTACCGCCAGCTTCTTCTCTTTTTTCTTTTATTTTTTTTCCCTCTCTTTTCTGTCCTGAAAAAAAAAGAAAAAAAAAAAAGACCCAGCTCTTGTGCTGCTTGTCCTAGGAGCCAGCCAGGTACCACCCTGATGGGGAAGCAGGGCAAGCAGCAAAGTGGGGCTCCAAAATGACGTGTCCGGCTGCGACACCTACGCCAATCCAACAATCTCCCGGTGCATTTTACTTCATCTGCCCTTTCTGYTGCCCAGCTCCCGGCCCCCACGCTGCCACGAACTGCCCGATGGAGCCTCTGCCACGGCAGATGGAAAGCAGGGTCAGGACAAAGCTGGAATGCTGAGGTTCATGAGGGGGATTTTACCACCTCGAGAAGAAAGCACAACCTTCCTCTCCTAAGGCTGCCTGCTCCTCCAGCACGAAGCAGTAACTAAGGAACCAGCCAGGCCCCATCTTCGACACGGGGAGCAGGCAAAAGCAAGGAGGGGAGAGGGGCAGAGATGGCAGAAGTTGCAGAAACTAAAAGCAATCAGGAAGAGCTGCTTTGCAACTGCTCCATTTACAAGCTTAAAAGAAAACAGCAATCGGATCACTCTGATGCACCTGTTAATGAAATTCACATTAGAATTAAGGTAAGGAAATAGCACATATAACAAYTGCTCCCCCTTTTAAAGGTCTAAGGAAGACCATGTAGCCCAGCTTCCARCAGATCAACCTTAAACTTGCAAAAATACCTTCTCGAGTACAGAGACTATATATTATTATATATTATATTATACAGGTCTAAAACTTGCCTGTTCAGAGGATGAGGCTACTGTGGAAGTTATTTTACCTCCTTGCAGCAGAGTGGGAGCTGCACCTGCAGAAGGAGAGGGCACCTCCAGCTACAGAACAACCTTTCACGCAGCAGAACCAGGTTAGAAAATGCCCACGGGACCCTGCTAGTCTTTATGCTTTCTTCTGTGAAAAATATTTTAGCTTTATAAGGTGGGATTTATGTCGGAGTCCTAGGAGATCTGCCAGTTTCACCAGTGGGTTAAATGTACCTAAAGATTGAGGTGTTGACTTCCATCCCAGCTAATCCCACCAGAGCTGAAAAATGCATGTTCTCCTGCTGCACATCAGAGCGCATTGGGATAYCCCACATGGATGGGAAGGATGTGATTTTGGGCAGAAGGGAAGCTCTTCAGGGCATCCCTGGACGTCAGGCCCAGCACAAGGGAAAGGCAACATCCCCTGGCTGCCAGAGCCAGCAGAGGGCAATGAAGAACAATGGGATGGAAGGACAGGCCGGGTCCGGCCGCTGCCACCGCTCCCACATTAGTAGCTCTCCTCATGGAAAGCAGAGTCTCCCCCTCCACAACCCCCATATTCCCGAGCATCCATCTCTTGCTTTGCCATTCCCTGCCCTTCCTCTTCCCATCCAGTACATGCCCGGGCCCTGCCACTCGTCCCCAGCCCCTGCTGCCTGCGGGACACCGGCCTTTGCAGCGGGTTTCAGTTCTTTCCTTGGGATGGACACGTAAAGCCAGCGGGGACCTTTATCATTCATTACGAAACTGCCAYGCTGCAATAACCTGCGGTATCAGCTTCTTCAGGCAACAAAAGGGAGGGCACTGAGAGCAYGACTCTAGGAAGAGCCTGAGCCAGCAAAAAGGCTTATGAAGCCTTAGCATTGCAGGACTAGCCTAAAGAAGGAGGCCTAAGGCAAAAAGAAAATGTGTTGATGTCACCCTATAGAGCCAATTAATGTGTTTACACTTATCCAAAACATAACTGGCAATTTACAGTAAATCTTTGAGCTAAGTTGCAGCCAGYGAAAAATGTACAAAGAAAAATGTTTCAATACACACGCAAAAAGCTTTTACCTTTCCTTACTGTTTTATGTGGTATCCAAATACACCAACCTATAGTATAACCATACTACAGGTTTGGAACCCAACTGGCAGCATTCCAGTAACTTCCAATAGGAAAATAATACAGGCCTAAGGAAAGTGGAAAAGGATGCARCTTTACTAACTTAACGTTTTATTTGGTTATCAAATCGATTTTAAGAACACTACTCCTTTCCTAAAATGTTTCAAAATGAAATATTCAATAGAAACAGATATAATACAGAAGAAAGTCTACAAAATAATTAATGGCCATTTTTACAGCAGTATTTTATAGAGGTATTACTTCATTCTATGCTATCAAGAGTAAATCAGTTTTGCACACTAAGGAACCTACCAAAGCTAAACCACAGAATCCTTAAGGTTGGAAGGGACCTTTGGAGATCATCTAGTCCAACCCCTGCACAGGGCACAGGCTGCATCCAGGCGGGTGTGGAAGATCTCCAGAGAAGGAGACTCCACAGCCTCTCTGGGCAGCCTGTTCCAGGTCTTGTCACCCTCACTGTCAATAATTTTTTCCTGAAGTTCCCATGGAATTTTTGGTGCTTCATTTTGGGGCCAGTTCCTCTTGCCCTAGAGGAATGTGGGTTTCTTTAAGGGACATCTCATCTGGCAGGAGCACAGATTGGAGGCCTTTATCACCTCCAGAGCGAGCACAAAGACACACTGATGGCATCAGTGCAATCTCTCCTCCTTTTCTTTCTCAGAAAGCTGCTCCTGATGAGGGACCACACCCCAAAGGTGGACAGGGCATTTGAGCTTTTATGGCCTTCTTTACATTGCAAATCCCAAGCTGTGCCACTTGTGGTGCCCCACAGCAGTATCGATGGCTGGGACAAAAGTGGAGCTCTGCCCCAGGCACTTGGCACCCGGGAGCAGGGAAGGAGCTGGGGAGAGGCCTGGGGGTGGCTGAGATGACCCAAGAGCTGCTCCCTGGAAGGTCTCAGCTCCCCTGCTCTTACCTGCTCCCGCCTGGGCAACCTGCCCTTCTCTTGCTTCATCCCTGGAGCTCCTCCAGCCTTGGGGTAAGCAAGGGCAGCTCACTAAAATGTCAGGAAAATATTTGCCTTTTTCTGGTGGGTGACTTGCAGGATGGCTTCSTTTTCTGTTGATGGAACAGACTCAGTGAGCTTCCTGAGGGGTCGGACAAGCAGCAAAGCTGRCCCAGGAGGAGAGGAGAGACTGCTGGATCCTAAGCAGGCCTGAGCAGGGGGCCAAAAATCTCTGGGAAGGGAAGAGCTCTGTTCTCTGTCAGAGTGGCCTTTCTGTGTCATGAAATGGCATCAATAGACCACAGGGAGACAGATTATAGCCTTGGTTTCCTGATTCTTGGCCGCTAGGAAATGGAATAAACCCTCCAAGTTGTGCAGCAGAATTATTCAGTAATGTGGGAATGTATCAGAGCATTGCGGCTCTGGTCTGGACTGGTATTRAAACATTCTTTGGCAAAGGATTGGCAACCACAACACACCCCTAGCATCCAAGTCCCAGCTAGGGCATCTTGGAGCGTATCTAGTCGTGAGGCCTGCAGACCTCCAGATCACACAGACATTAATATATTTTAGGCAAAGGCATAACTACACCAAAGGTAATCTTGGATTAAGGTAAATTATCATGCTAAAGCATAACAGATATCATGGAATATTTATGATACTTATGAGTGCTATTTCTCTGGAATAAGACAGCTCTTCTTGAATGAATTAAAACAGAGTTGTGATTCCAGAGTTGTGATTATGAGGRGTTATTCCAAGCTAGCTATTCCAGCTAGTTTTCCCAGGCAGATAATTCCTTTACAAACCCACTTGTAGGCAAGGCTTTGAGAAGACAAGTGACCACATCAACACATCAATTCAGTCCCACTTTCATGTTTGGACACGAWGGGAGTACATTCTTTTGAGACGTTTAATACTTGTTAAAACATCCATTCAAAGGGGGATTTGCTGGTGTTCATATCCGGATGCAAACATCACTGTTTTTTACAAAACTGTCCCTGTTTCACTCCTAAGATCCCTTAGGAGTTTACTGTRTTAAGCAAAGGACAAATTTACAGGCAGATCAAACAGGAAGCACAGCTCTAAAAATAGAAATGGCTCCGTTTCCAAGATGGCAAGCGAGCAGACAAGCTAAACACAGGTGAGTGTTGTAACACTTCATTTTTATTTCCAAGGAGAAGGAGGGGGAAAAAAAGCATGAAAAGGGAGTATACTACAAACCCTCCATACACTTCATTAATTTTACTGCAAAAGAGCCTAAACCTGGGCCAAGACTCGCTCAGGAAGCTCTTCCAAGGCACAGCCTTCCTAGACACAACATAGGTAGAAGGCTTCAGCTCAGTCCTGTTTCAGCCCAGCAGCAGTTGGTGCTGAGAGTGAAAGCAACAGGAAGGGAGAAAAATCTTCCAGTGCGAGGAGGGAGGGAGGGTTGGGCTCCTGCCACGGCACCTTGGAGCCATCGGTGCAGGATCAGAGCGAAGCCAATGCACACGAGGAGCGAAGCAGGGCCAGGAGCAGCGAGAGGACAACCAGGACACCAGTTTAGACCYGTTTAACCCATATGGCAACAACCCAAGAGCCAGGGGCAGCACACARGTTGGAGACACAAGACCAGGACACGTAATAGGCAGCAACTGCAAAAACTAGATGCCAGTTTAGATGACAGAGAAGATGCTCCTGCAACTAGAGTAGCACACGGGAATTCAGGGGACAAGGGTCTCTTTTGGTCTGTCAGCACCCCTGAATAAGTGTTCACCTCTGTGTGCCCCAGGCCCTGGCTTCACGATGCAAACTGTTCACCAGGAATCAAGAAAGTGATGAGGTTTAATATTTTTAAGCTGAGGCAGCTCCCTGCCTCCCAGCCCAGCTCCACAAATCCTAGGAACAGGGGACCCGGAGCGCAGCAGGAATGCCGGGAATGCCACACAGTCCCTGCAAACGTCACAGGCTGCAGCTTTTCCTCTTTTCCCTAAGCACCACCCTGTTTCAGAGGCACAAAGCAGTGGGTGTCAAATGCAGCAGCACCCCTGGAGGTTCTGCAAACTGCTTTAACACAGAGAGATTCCCACTTCAAATGCTCCTGCTCCACCTTAATGYCAGTGGATGTCTATGAAACCAGCAGAGTCCCAAAAGATCGGTTGCTTAAGCTACAAACTGCTTCAGTTTTTGACAAATTAGATGGAAGCCTCAGCTTCTAGGAAAATCACTAAGGTAACCTTCGCTTGAAACCAGCCATTCAAATGCTGAAGTCTAGTTGCTAATTTTAATTCTGCCCATGAGACAACGCAGCACAGTTCCACAGTTTTGCCACTTGCATCTTGTGAGCAGCAGCTGCAATTCCTCCTAGGCCTGAGCACCCAGGGATCAGGAACTGCTCAGAAATCACCTTACTTTGCCTCATCAGCATATGCGGCAGCACGTGCAAACACTGCCACAAAGACCTGGCACATTGCATGAGAAAAAGCAAGAGCCGCCGGTCAAGCCCTCTTGGCACCGCTTGCAGATCAGTACATTGATCTTCCTGTCATTACTGAGTTGGTTTGCAAGACTGTCTTGGAAAAGTCTGATCCAGAAGGTTGTGAATCAGAAATTATTTGGACACTAGCACAGAGCGAGTCCCTGCACGCAGGACTCCTGCAGACACAGCAGCTAATGGCTCCTGCCTTGGGTCTTCTGCTCTTCCCAACGTGGCKCTCTCATTCACGGCGCCAATCCCTACACAGGGGGACCATCCGTCTTCATCAAGAGCAGGATGCGTGTGAGGGCAGACTGCTGCACTTCCTTTGAGCCGTCTGCTTCATTTTGGGAACCACTCCTTACAGCAAAGTTTCCCTAACGAGCCTCCCTCCCAACTCCTTCTCTCGGTCTCCAATTTCACAACTTCCTTGAAACAAACGGAGCAATGCCGATCAGAAAAAAAGGCAATCCTGGGTCCCTAGTCAGCAGGCAGGATGGGAAGTATCCCGCACGGCAGCATGTCCTTGCTTTGTCCCTCTTTTGTGTCCCTCTCAGAGGATGGGGCGCTTGTTTAAGACCAGGTCTCCCCAGTCTGCCTGCAGACCACATTATGAGTCTCGCAATGTGCTTTGGAGGCTGACATGAATTCAACCACGATACAATTTTCAGACAAGATCAACTGAAGAGGGGGAGGAAACACAGGAGGAACGAACCAAAAATCACTAGGAAGCAGCTACCCACAGAGCACTACCTGGTTGSCTTCCAGCTTTCCCGATTAGCAAAAGCTGAAGGCATTTGCAGAGCCAGCTTGGAAATTACCGTGCTATTGCATGACCGAGGAGCTGTGCCACGTTCCCTCTCCCTTCCACATCTCTGCTCTCACCTTCATGCACCCGACCTGCAGCCAGCGCCACAAGTTTCCCTTTGTGGGGATAGGGCTTAGGAGCCTTGACCAAACGCTAAAGATTACATGTGTGTATATAAACATATATACACACACACATTATACAAAATATATATATACACTTCTAATTATACATACCTCATATAGAGTATATATACACACACTTCTAACTAAATCTTACACATTTTATAAATCCAGAAGAATCATTTACCTAATGTGTGCATAAACTCTTTGCCTCTCTCCATTCCCCTTTCATGATCACATATATCCAAAAGCAGGGCTGTATGAATTAGGGGAGTTACAGCCTTTCTGTAAGGGACCGTTAAGTTCTCATCGGGAGTTCCTGGGGACTAGAGCAGCACACGTGTTCAATCACAATGGATCAGCTCCCAGGGCGGCCTCGCTTTGGCCTCTCCCTGTGGACATTGAGGACCAAGGCACCCGTCTCCGCAGCCCCGATTCTCCTTCCACTGCTGTCAGMAAAACCTCATTCACTTCAGCAGGGCAAGCGACGCCTTCACTTCTTGTCCACACAGCGACTGAAAGATTTATCGGGGGGCAGACAGAACAGAGCATCTCTCACAGAACAGACACTTGTCAGCAGGCACAAGGGAAGTCTGACCCGAGCTTGCAAGGCCAAACCCCTCTATTTAAACATTTTCTTTTCCATTGCAAATGTTCGTGATTTAATGATGTAATCCACTCTATTATCTTTTCCCATTGACACCATGATTATAAACTCACTGTTGGGGCAGAGACATTCTCATATATTTCTTTAAACACTCAATTGGCAACTGAAATTTTTGACCCTTTTTTTCTTTCTCCTCTTTTTTGGCATTTCAAATGCCAAATGAGAGGGGCAAAACACAGTGATAATCAGGTGTCTCTTCAGCTGCTGCAGCAAAGAAAGCAAAGAGATGCATGGAGGGGCTTGGCTTCCCTTTTACTCTTTGTCTTGGAGATCAAAGGCTGCAGCCAGGTCTTCAAAGACTTGACAGAATCACAGAAATCAAATATTGAAATGATCTATTGGTCCCATCTTGTCCATCACCTCCCAGGGCCAAAGAGGACATTGTTCTTTGCAAGAGTTTGCAAAGCTTTGTCCTGTCTACTTTTTAATGCCATACCTCAACGCACCGATTTTGTCACATTTAACAGCTTTGTTGCTTTCAACTTCCCTTGGATCTTTAAGCCAAAAGCAATAGAGCCTTTCAGCGCAGTCAGTGAAAAGAACCAGCAACCAGAAGGGAACCAAACATTTTTGACCTGCGGAAGGATTAAGGTCTGTTCTACAACACCAGATTTTAACAGAAAAAAAAAAAAAAAAAAAGTGATTAATGATACATTCGTCCCTGCTTCTACACTTATTTTTAAATCTTATTAATAAACCTTTAGTAAGGTAAAGAAAAAAACCAAAACCAGTCAGTGGGTTTATTTCGGTTGTCAGAGCACCCCACGGACGGTGCTGCACGCGCCCTGCTCCCAGYGACACAACGCCCAGCACCTATGGGGAGGTCTATAGGACAACGGCGCCAGGCCACAGAAGCGCCCGCTGCGGTCACAACTTTAACCTCTTCAGCCCAGGGATCACAATAACCAGAAGTCTCTTTTCTTTCTCAAAATCCTCAATGTGTTTTGCAATCTCTTCCTTCACCACTAGCCTCTCCTGGCAAGCTGGGCTCCACGGTGCATCCATGGCCTCGCGCTCCAAGCTCCTTCTGACCCGGACCTCCTCCGCCTACGGAGAGGTGAGGAACACGTTATGGGGATCAGCAGGAGCTCTCCAGTTCATCCAGGATTGCCTGCGTGGAAACACTGGGATCCAACAGTGATAAACAGCAAGCACACTAAAGGGGCTCAGTTGAGAAATAAAAAATTAAAGCAACCCAGCCTGGCTTCTCCTGCCTAGCAAACGACACCGCGCTCGCGCGCGGACTCCCCAGCTACCCTGAGATTTCCTGACCTTCCTGTGACGACCCGGGGAGATAAAGGCAGGGCAGGCATCAATTACAAGTCAAAGGGTGAGACACTGCAGATGCCAGAGAAAAGCAGAAACTCTTTTAAACTCAATCAATGCTGACCCATGGGAATCACTAAAAAGAAGTCAAAGAGAAAGAAAGGGAGCTCACACTGATGCACACATTCACGCTTCCTCTTTTTCCTCCTTTATTCATAGGTTCTAAAACTACTCGGTGCTCCATTTTTTTTTCCCTCAGATTATATGATGCACAAAGAATTATATATATATATATATATATATATAAAAATCAAAACAGAACAGAGAATGTTTTGGCTTTCTGATATCAGAGTGAAGCACATGCCCTGCATTCATATATATATAACTATATATAATAATATGTGTGTGTGTGTGTATATATACGTATATATAAATACCCACTTGGATGCAATCCTGTGCCACATGCTCTAGGTGACCCTGCACGTGCAGGGAGGTTGGACTAGACGATCTTTAGAGGTCCCTTCCAACCTTAAGGGTCCTATGATTCAGTCAGGAGCAGACGAAGCACTTGAGCAGCGTGTTGGAGGCTCAAGCTTTTCGTTTTCTCTCCATCTCTGACTCCTCTGGGCTGGAATAATAAAAAAAGRCCCAGTACCTACTAGCTACTGCAGTGCCCTTCTTTGCACAGCCCCGTGCAGGTACTAAATCCAACAGGGCACTAGCCTGGCAGCCTGGGCCTGCACGACAGCACTCCAAGTACCTGCACGGAAAGTTTAATAAGGAAACGCAGGAGGGCCAGTGACCCTCTTAKCCAAATTTTACGTCGGTTTATGATGAGACGACGACGACGTTCTGTCTTTCAGAATTAATACTCAAATCCACCTCAAGGATGAAGTTATAAAGCCTAATAGTTATTAGATTACAACAGATTTTTTCCTCCTTTGAGAGCTGTCTCGAGTTCCCAAGTAAGCCACTAATTCCTCTCCCCTTCCCTATTTGCACTCCTGGCTCGCAGCCATTGAAATTAATCCAGTTGAAATTAATCCACTGGTTTAGATTTAAAGAAAATCCAGGATCTCTCTGGTATGGAGGTGGGAGTCAGAAGTTTAGCTGTAACTATCGCTCCAACTGCACACTTTAAGCGGCTGTCCTTTAAAGCAAAGCTACTGTACTGGAGGAGTGCTTTGCTCACATATATTACACACAGATGAAGAGTCATGCATATTCATGTGTGATACTGAATAAAGCATAAACATTAGAGTAAATTACAGCTGGTATCTGCCCTTTAAAAAGAATTCCTGGAAGTCAAAAACCTAGCGAACAATCGTAACACTTCTCTGGATTGCTGGAAAAATATTGTCAAAAACTGCTTCTTTAAAAACCTAATCAACAAAATCCAAGTAAGCATTAGCACTGATGAATAAACTGTGTTTCCCCTCCCCTTATTATCCCCACACGCTGAAGTTTTCAAAGYGAAATTAAAAATAAAATGGGCATCCAAATGTAATTATTTCCGTGTGACTTACAGCTGTCCTGCTCTGAAGATGATTTAACAATTATGTTATAAAGAGAAGGCAAAGATTACAGAATAACCTGAGAGCAAAGATTCAGTAACTTCCTCTAAAATGTATGCAGTTTATATATATAAAAGCATATATATATATAAAAGCAGCTCAATCTTCCGAACACCCTAACAAACATGATTCCCCCCAATTCTAGGGAGAAAGAGAACAAATGATAGGTTTAAATAGCGTCTGCATACTATAATGATGAGCACTTAAAAAAAAGAAACACCTTTGCACAGAACACAACATTTCTCAAACCATATTCTCTACCTACTGAATCCCACGCACATTCAAATGGGGAGAGTTATGATCACTGCATTTCACATTTGCCAAACATCATTCCCCTTCCAGTTTCAACAACACACAATGTTTTGAAGACACCTCATTTCAGAAACGCAGCTACCTGTAGCTTATCTGAGAAGGCTGCCCAAAAATGCCAGGAAAACAACAGATGTTAATAACATCTTATTGATCTACATCACTTAGAAATTAGGCATAGGCATGGGAATTGCRTTCATATCCTTCAAGTCTGAATGTGACCCTTACATAGGGTACAAATTCCAGTGGCAGAAACTATATTCCATAAAAGCAGTGGATTTCCAGATAACTTACTGTCAATTGCCTAAATATTTTAGAATTGTTTTGAATCAAATTTTCCACCTGCTATGCCAGAAGCAATCAATTGTATTAAAAAAAAAAAAAGACATCAGGTGACAGTGTTCATAACTAAATTACAGGTTCAGGACAGTGATTCTAAAGGCAGATTGTCCAAACACAATAAAAAGAAGGATGTCCAACGTGCCTGTCTGGCCTGGTGCATGTGCACAGACTGCTGAACCGGCTGGGAGAAACTGTGCATGGAAGCTAATCTCCAAGTTCATTATGATTGTTATTTCTACTCCATTGTTTTATACATCTGTTTTTATTTATCAATATCCTCCTGCTTCGCTGGCCATGCACATAAGAATCTCCACCCCCTAATAATTCCAGGAACATCAATCTTGAGGAAACGCAACTCCCACACTTTGACTCTTTTACAGGAAAAACAATGTTGTTATGCAACACTGCACTGCTCCAAAACATCTCGGAGTCAGATCCTAAGGCCGCTTCAGAGACCAAAAAAATAACAAAAGAAAAAAGAGAAAATTCACAGAAAAATGCAAACAGCAGCCTGATAATTAAAAAGCAAATGCATTGGGCTTCTCCCATAGCAAGAGGAATGGATTCAGTACCTACAACCAGGCACATGCAAGTGTTTAGGATTCCATAAATCTGACAAGGGCTTCCAGATACCCTCGTATGATTTCCTGTTTTAACTACAGATTGACCACCAAAAATGCTACGAAACGCTTCCTACCCCACTTCTCTACCATTTTCTACTAAAGAACCTTTTTTTTTTCCAAAAAAAACTTATAAATAATCGTAAATTAAGCAACATTGCCAAGCTGTGTTTGTGAAGGAAGGATTAGCAGAGATAACCCCTTCTCCACAGATAACCCCGACTGAACAGAGCTGAGGCCCGAGTTCCTCCCCCTCATTTTGCTTAACTAGATCTTTTTCAGACTTGGCATTCCTAAGGAGTAATAATGTCAACAACGTTGCAAWAATTCTTCTTTTAGAGTGCAACAATTGGATTAAAAGAATCTTGCCACTAGGTAAATAATACTAATAGCCACCAGCTAAATAATACTAATAAATTCTAAATGCAAGAAAGGCAGCTAAACTGCAGTACTTTACAGAGAAGTTAACAAAACTGCCCACTAAAACAAGCTCCACAGCTACTCCTTAACCAAGTACATTAACACGGAATAACAATTTCAGACAAATGAAAAATAACACATCCATCTTAAGTAAAAGATTATTTTTCAAGCATTCAACATACAAAGTTTAATAGAGATTTAAAAAATCTTTTACAAAATTTGCTCTGGAATACTTGATAACTGCTGACACTGTTTATCTGTTTTGTGTTTTATCAAAAAGGTGACACCTCTGGCACTCGGATGAGGACACGGTGCCTGCTCTCGAGGCGGCGGGGCAGTTTGCAGAGCTCTGTGCTCCGTCTCTCCCGGCAGCCTCTCCTCAAGGCACTGACCTGGCCCCGCACTGGGGGGGCAGGAGGGGAGCCCAGGCCCGGGGTGAGAGGCTCCCACCACAAACAGATGCTCTGCAAGAGATAAAGCCCCTACCAACTCCATCAATAAAACAGCCGCTTTCCTAGACCACAAAAGTGGGTGTAGGACACCTGTTAAGAGCCAAAGCATTCGGCCCGCTTCAAATGGCCAATTATCCCGCATGAGATCAGAGCCTGGTCAGCACGACGACTAATTAGGGCTCTCCCAGCCTTTTTAATTTACAAATTGCCTCTCCGTGCCTTCCRTCACATTCTGCGAGTTATCACAAATGTCTACCAACACAACTGGGCAAGTATTTCAAAGCAATTCAGTTCTCTATAGAGTTAATCCAGTGCATTCAAAATAACTTACCCACTAATAGCTTCACATCTCTGACGGTGAAATCCGGGTCAGGCATTCTATAATTAGCAAAGAAAGCAACGTTAAATACTGTCACGATAAGTATGGGAACACTTTCGTTACCATAATAAAAGACATAAAGGTATAGTGCTCTTTGTCCATAAAGCAGTAGGGGAATGGAGCAAGGCCTCAGTGAAGTGTGGCCAGTGTAATTTTTAATGACATACATAACATCTTTGTATTGGCAAGTGCACAAAGGTCCCTCTGCTCATAAAAGAGGAGGAAAAAAGGTGTTTTTTCAAGCACTCTCTAGCAAAAGTTTTCTACACTCCGTGGAATAGGAGGGAAGGGAAGGGGCTGGGGGTGATTTCAAGAAATCCCCAAGTTTCATTGCCCATTCCTTCTAAGCCACCCCAAGGGCTCTGCAAATGCTCCTGCCCCACAYGCATTCCCCAAGGTAGGGATTTCATTTCTAAGCAAAATGATAAACACAGGGTCGAAGTCACATCATCTATGCCGGATTCACAGCTTGAAAATAAAAACCTGAAGATTATGAATTAGAGTCCCTGGGTTTAAAACACTATTTCTAGCAACATCCCTGTGGAAAACAACTTGACTGTATTTAGGGGGTAGGGAAATTCTCACTGAAGCCAATTCACTTAGCGCTAATTTGGATAGGCTGGCATCAGCAAACCAATCATGCTCCATAACATTGCCCCCAGTACAGACAATAATTTAGGTTTCACTGTAATTATGCAATACTGTAACACGTGTGAATTTCAAACGTGAGGAAAGAATAAAATTCCACAACATACAGAAATGACAGAAGAGTAAAGCAAAAGCAGCAGAGGATTAAGTTGGTCCTCTACATCTCAGTGAGAATATTTCACACCTCACATCTTCGGGGCATGAAAATTAACTACAGAATCTCAATCAAGAACACTCAGTTGGAACCACTAGCTCAGTGGTTCTGACCCCCTTGCACTGCTGTGGCTTGGAGATAAACAACTTGCTTCTGCTCAAAAAGCAATTTTGAAAAACACACACTTTAAAGAAAGAAGTTATTCAGCTCATAGGCCACGTTTTATTCCTGAGAAAACACTGAAAAGTAAAGATACATTTCGTGTCATGCCTAGATCTCGAGAGAACCGCTTGCCAAGTTTTGTTTGCCCGTTTACTTTCATCCTTATCACCTTCCCCGGTGGGATGCAGAGGCTGGACAGGATCTTTTGTTAGGTCTCGCCATCCCTCCCATCTCTCCCGTAGCTGCGAGGGCCCCAGCGCTCTGGAATTCCCTCCCGCGCTGCAAGGAGCCACTCTGAATCTGGTGACCTCCYGCGTTCACTCAAGCTCTTGGTTTTAGCCAAGCGCTGCCGAGTCATGGGGAGGGAAAGGAGGAACTGCTTGGGGCAGCAAGAACGTGCAAGGCTCATCTTCAAATTAAAGCACTTGTGTTTTATGGCCAGACATATGTAACAATTAGATTTTTTTTAAATACAGATGTGAAAAAAAAGAAAAAAGGCAACAACCCTAACCCAGGAGCATATAAGCAAATCCAGTCTGAGAACTCCAGGAGCAGCTGGCAATGAACGTTACTCAAACTGAAAGAAAATAATCCTCCTTAACAATAAAATTACACATCACACTGGGAAAGCACACCTGGCATATCCCTGCTTTTTGAATATATCAAAAATATATCAAAAATATATCAAAACAGCCAGCAACAGTCACCCTACCTACAACATTGTGGCAGAAGTTATAGCCATGAGGTTCAGCAACAGAACCAATCCCCTCTCCGCTTGCACAGAAAAGTCTCTGAAATTTCTACTGCCTGTATCTGAGCAGAGCTTCAGCGTTCTCACGTTGTCTCAGCAAGCTCAGAGTTCATGAAGCGCTCGTGGATCCTCCAAAGCAGCCCCTTATTCGAGCAGCAGCTTGGGGGAGCACAGATCTAACACAAGGCAAGAGGGCTGCAGCTCACACAAGAGAGACATCTTCCCAAGCTCACTCTCTGTGGTCAGAAACCTGCACGTAAGCAATTTTCAAAGCTTCATTTGTTAATTTTTTTTTTTCTCCTCAGCCACCTCCTTTCTTGCCGCTTTGCAGCACCCCCAGTCACAGCAGGGCCACGGGGCAGCCGTGCCGTTGGGGAGCAGACACGAGCTGGCCGCTCAGCAGCGAGCGCCGCTGGAAGACCCTACCCTGCTCATGCACAACRGCTTTGAAGGCATCTCAAAGGGCTTCCCACCTCCCTGCGAATGACCCAGCCTTCCAAACTACAATAAATGCAGCCTGCCCTGGACAAGGGACAGGATTGCTAGGAAGGACTTCTTTCCTAGCCACCTCCTCTGGAGTCCAGAGCAGTGGGTAGATGTCAGGATAATGAGGCTGAAGGTTCTGATGGTTTCAGAGCAGTTAATTAATTAGGAAGGTAATGCCCCAGGCAGGGGCCAGCACTRTTTTGATTTTGCTCAGTACAACACACATTTATTTACCTGCACACCCACAAAACCTATGTCTTACATGCCAGTTATTCTGGGTAGATACGTGTAAGAGCAAATACGAGTAGAATTAAATCATGCTGTTTTAGAGTACCAAATATCAAAGCTTGCCCATGCATTTCACTTGTCATTTAAAACATGCATAAAATTTACTTCCAACATCCTCTTACTCTGGAGACATCTACTCCCAAGAACGTACAATTCCTTTACCACATCAAATTAACAACTTGTGCTCATTTAAATAAAAAGATTAAAGCATGGAATTTCCTGTAAGATTACTATCTATAAATTCTAGTATTTTACTCCACTACAGCAGCCATTATTCAGTGATTCAGAAGAGAATGGAAATATCAGAACAATTTGCCCAACTAACTGTGAAATGAAGAATTCCAGTGATCCTGTGCAGGGACCATCTAAAACTCATGTATCAGAAATAATTTGCTYCCACTATTACTGGATACTGCTCAAAAATATCCTCCTTAGTTTTACTCTCTTTTTCTTTTCTGACAGCAAATCCCRCCTACTGGAAGAAGCTGCACATGAGGTGTGGAAGGGAGAAGGAAACAGCACAGGAAAGGGAAGATGTCAGATTGGCCTTACAAGGATAGCAGCAGTTGGTAGCAAACAAAAAAGCTACTCAAGCCTGGCTTAGGAGACTATTTTAAGCTCGTCACAGCAAATTGAAACAGATATTCTCCTTCAATTTGCAAAGCCTGCGAGTGTGACAGTCAGGAAAATGACTCCAAAAATTCCTGTGGATTAGTATTTACCCCCTTCCATCTCTTCACAATCCAGATCAGAATTCAAAGGCTGTATTATGCTATTGTCAACTCTGCAAAACTCCAAGAGCAAAAATCAGGCGGCATTCGGTCTTTTCTGCTACTTCTCCACTTCCAACATGATTTAAAAAACTATTTGACAGCTTTGTTAATGCTTACAGAGAAAGGCACTCTGTTTTTTTACACTCGTCTTTGGGCATGCTCATTCATGCTGTATATGTATATACATGGAAGCATGTGAGACTGTTTCTGCTTCAGCAAAACACAGTCATTGACAACCTGGTCTGCCTCTACACGTTGCTCATGGGCACAGGCAGGATGGGTACACAGCCCAAGCCCTCATCTTCTCCAAGGTCTTAAGCACAATTACTGGTGACTTCCAAGAAGACTAGGAGGCTGCCTGTGAATACAGCTAAAAACCCACATTCTGGGGAAAAAAAAAGTGACACATGAATCAAGAAACACATTGAGCTCCTCACAAAATACCACTAGCTGGAGGGGAGTTGCTGAACCAATAGATAAAGAAAGACCAAAACTGACTCTCTGAAAGTCACTGTCATACTAGGAAGCTGCAGCCAAGGCCTGCAGCGAAGTGAGAGTGGAGGGAGGTGCCAGGTGGCAGCTCTCCAGATCGCAAGCACAGAAACAACAGGGGAGCAAAGGATGATGTGAGCTGAAATCTGAGTGCCAAAATGGCTAAGGTAAAACTGCCTCATCACAGAATCCTGAATAATCAGCTGTCAAGAGAAAGACAGATTATATCTTGCAGACAGAGACACCAGGAATCAGGGAATCTTCCTGGAGGACCTGGCCTATCATCAGCAGCCTGAGCTCTGGAGGCAGCACYGCAACTGCAGGGAATACGCTGGTACCCGAGCTGTGATGCTCAACATCCAGCTCCAATAAAGCTCTGTTCTTCAGGATGGAGAATCCAAAGCCAGTGGCGTTTATATCCACGGCACAAACTGTCACGTCCAGATGCCCCCAGGGACGGAGCACTAGCTGGGCTGGCAGCGTTGACGCAGTAAAAGCTGAAATACTCCCCTCACGGCTTTCTTCTTGTCGGGTGAGGAACTTGGGAGCTTCCTCATACCCACGGGGAAGATGTGGCTGCTAGGACTGACAGTGAGTGCTACAGAAGATGTACATTTTGCTCCCTTTCAGGTGCACAGGCTTTCCCACACCAAGCTCAACATGCAGACAGTACCATGAAGAGAGAAGACGGAGGCACTAACAGCTGCACTTCACTTGTGCTGAAGAACAGATACCTGTTCTGATGCTGTGAGAACGCTAAGGCTCGCAGATGGTGCCCAAAGTCTCTTGTTTGTCCTTCAGGCTCCCGGTGATCCCAGCAGCCACCAGTATTAACAAGGACACACAACAGGTTGGATCGGTGCTTTGATCAATCACACCCATGAGGTGCCAGAGCCAGTGCACTTCAGAACGAGTCCGAGTCCTACTCTCCCTGCTWCCCAATAACTCCCTTCTTGCAGGGAAGGGCAATGGTTTCTTCCAGAACAAGTCCTTGAAGCTTTTATTGCCTGACCTTTGGAAACAGCAGAGTAAAAGAAAGGCATCCTGGGAGAGCACCTGTGGGAGCTGGGATTTTCCACAGTAGATGTGTCCTTCAGGAGATTCCTGCTAGGGGAGCCTCTCTTGAAGAGATGTACTGAGCAGAGAGAGTAGCAACAACATCCAACAASAAACAAATCTCTGTCAAGTTGAGCAGAGGAGCCAGAGGGAGGGCCAGAAAAAATAGAGATTCTAAAACAACAGGAAAAAACATCCAAGGAGGGAACAACAGCTGGAGGCTGAGAGGAAGTGAGGAACCAGGMTGGCAAGTTGACTGAGTTAGCGTAGAGCACACAGGTGAGCAGGAATTTGCTGAACATGACAAAGCTCCTGCTAAAGTAAAAGAATCTCGGCCTCGGATGATGGCTACACACGCACATACAGTGGCAATGTACAAGCACTCGGTGGGTGTAACTGCAGTCAGGGAGCCCAATAAAACCTGTCCAAAGACCTCTGGCTGCATAAGAGTCTCCCATCTTCTCTTTCTCACTCAGAAAAGCACTTGTGCTCCCCAGAACCAAACCTTCTCTCTCATTCACATTAAATCAATTGAAATGGCTTTTTTTTTTTTTTATGGCTAATTATTAATTTCCTGGGACTTGCCACTTCAAACTTTAAGCCTTCCAGCTGAAACTGAGCAAGGAACTTTGTGCTTTCATTTTCCATCTTTCATACAGTAATAGTCACACAGACATAATCACCAGAAGCATCCGAAAACATTTAGCCAAGCTGTGTGTTAYGTGACTGATGAAATATATCATTTAAATCTTTTAGACACTGTAACTTCTATGAAAAATAGTTACAGGAGCTGTAACTAAGTTACAGGAGCTGTCTTAGCTGTAACTAAGACAAAAAACAATACAACTTCCAATCAGSAATTTAACAAAATAACAAATCCTTTATGAATAGATATAATAAAATGCAACCTCAAAAAGACCATAATAATACCATCTTTTAGCTATAAATTAAACATTTACAAAGCTACAGCCTTCAGAAGAGACATTTGGTAAAAGGCAGGCYGCATTAGCTATTGCACCTATAACAGAAAACAATTAGGAAGTCAAAAGTTTAAGGGAGGTTGTTCTGTCATTACAGTGTGGACTGGAAGCCAGAACCCTTGAATTTTGCTCCAGACTTTTATCACAGACTTATTTTTGACTGTGTAGAACAACACTGAATGCATTTAACTCTTATAGGTCTCATTAGCTGCTTGCTTATAAAGAGGGGAAAAAAAAAAAMCTTCTTCTTACAAGGGTACTCACAGTCTTATTAATTGCAATAAATTTTGAGATCATCAAAATAAATACCATATACAAGTGCAAAGCATCAACTTTTTTTTACAAAAATACTTATTAATCAACAAGATTCAGTTGCAACTTACTTAATTCCCAGTCCATCCTTATCTCTGAAGATGAGGGGAACTCTCAAAGCTTCTCTTTGCACATACTCAAAAGTAAAATCTGTTGAGATMAGAGAAAAAAAATCAATTAGAAAGACCCTGGCACCTCATCTTTCATGTTCTCCAATTGCTCTCCATTTTCCCCTTTTCACCAAAGAACTATCACTTGGGCAAAAATATAAAGAGATTGCATATTTTAGGTCCAAAGCAGAAACTCCCTGATGGACACGGCTCTCCCAGCTGCTCCCTATTTTTCCTGTTCACTGATGCACATAAACCAGAACCCAGTCACAGTTTGTCAATTAAGGCCTGGGCTGAAACATCAGGTTGTAATGAAATACCAAGTCAGCAGTTAAAAGATAATTCTAACTAAAGTACCCTAAAGCGGGCTGCTAGTGTTAGGCTAACGTTTAGGCTAAGCTACCTATTTATATTTAGAGAGGGGAGGAGGGAAAGGAAAGCTTTTTTTGTGAGCATTATTTGAATATAAGCCAATGCCCTGATTCTTTGAAYGCTTTTTTTTATGTGAAGGATCCCATTACTTTCAACAGATCACATTCTTTTTGTAATTAATCAGAAGCCTAACTCTGCGGGAGCTGATATGTAGAAATCCTACAGTTTCTGGCACATACAAAGAATGGCAAAAAGGAAAAAGCTGTGCAAGTTATAGTATAGCACACACAAAAGGGTTTTTTTTTTTTTTTTTTTTTTTTTAAGAGGAGGAAAATTAAAAGAAAAAAAAGAGAGAGTTCATGAAGTTTGCTATTTTAACGGGGACCAGAATCCGCATTGCTACGTTTTGAAGTTGTCGCACATTGGCCCCTCGTGAGCATTTCTAAACGCAGGACTTTGATGCAACGTGAGGTCTTCATGCCTAGGGCAGAGGTTACAGAGCAGCCCTTTGGGCGAGAGGTGCCCACCCAAGTCTCATGGCCCATTCGGGGCACTCTGATGCAGAGAGCCAACAAAATATTAAAATATTGCGGAGGCCACGTAGCGTTTTGGGGTTCTGTGATGCCTTCTTTCTTAAAGGAGAGCCAATCTTGTATACCTCCATGCAATACAGAAAAACACTGTTTAACTCTCTAGTGATTAAGCCACAACACTCACAAACTGTGCACCCTACGTATTATATTTTTGCATATGCAATCAGTTTAACTTCTCCAAAATTCAGTCACCAAGGTCCATCTTTCTCATGGATCTCCCTAGACAAACTTATATCTATAGTATTTCTTACTATAAAAATATATACTGGTATAAATAAAAAAGGAGGCTAAGCTCCTGGGCCTAGGCATGTATTTCCCCCTCTCCCTTTACAGCTTTTCCCTCACTGTATTCAGTTAGCAGTTATGATTATTACAGATATAATATTACTCCCTAGACTTACCAAATCAGAGAACAGTAATTATCGGTTTACTGAAACATTTAAAATGCACTTAACTTCAGAATAGTAGCAATAAAGTTTCTGTAATTAATACTCGGGTAAACTAAGGTTACCAAATAAGTTCTTCTCTGTTAGAAAACTCTTTTACTATGAATACACGTGGGGAAGGAAGACTTCTGGCTTTAGTTAAGCAAGTAAATAAACCACAGGTTTCCTGCCCCCCTCCTTATTTTTAAGGACCCTCTCATCCAAGACAGAGTAAACAGATAATGCACTTCAGGAACAACATGGGTAGAAGCAGCAGAGGCAGAAACACAGCCCAGCAAACTAGAGAACAAGCAGCTATGACAAATGGCAATTAAAGCCAAAAATCACATCACAGCTTTATAGCACCTCTGAAGAAACCTCCAGCCCACATTCCTGGCAAAAAAATTCAAAGAGGAGTTATCATTGAGAACAAGGGCATGGAAAATAAATAAATAAATCACTCAACCAATTCCATGTGTTCATATAACCTGACTTTTTTATTCTTCCCAAACGCTGTCATTGTTTTGCCTAGACTCAATTCCAACTTCAGGATTTATAGAAAAAAAAATAACCAATAGTAAAAATAAGTGCAGAGCAAATAAGGAGACAGGCCCTTTCTTTATAATGGCCCAACAAAGCATTTAAATCCCTTGCGGGGTTGAACAAAGCAGACACAGACCACAACAAAATAACAAAAGACACTCATTTATTTTCAAGTTCCCAGAAAGGAGAAAGCTACCAAAAGATTTTAGAGCTGCTGAGCCAGGAAAACTGCGGCTCGTGCTATAGTTAGCAAGTAGCAATGGCAATCACTAGAGTATGAGGGAAAAGAGGGTAAAATGCAACCGTTTTCTGGAAAATTAATTAACATTTAGAACTAAAAATAATTAAATAGGTGTTTTTGTTTGGAGGAAGAGGGGTCAGGGTGGAGCTTATCTCCTAAGCAAATAACTTCCTAAATAAGGGAGGTATTTAATTGCTCCACCACGTTATCTTCTCTAAGAGAGGCTTAAAATGCTCATGCAAAACCAAGCCTAGGGAGAAAAAAATAAAAAAATAATAAATAAATAAATAAAAGGAAATACTCCAGAGGAGATTAGCAGTTCCGCAGCTAGCACCAATTCACGGGGATTAGAGCCCAAAGGAGCCGGCGCGCGCGGCCCTCGGGAGGGGGGACCCTTTTCCCTGGGGATCCCGTGTCCCGGTAAATGACGGTGCCGGTAAATGCGGGCGGTAAATGCAGGTGACCCGGCGGGCTCCTGGCCCCGGCCCGGCCGCCGCTCGCGCCGCGGAATTTAAGTCCCCCGCGCAAACCGGGCTGGGCACAAYTTAGCAGAGGGCACAAGCACAAAGCACTCATTGACTCTAAACGCTGTGAGCCGGGAGAACGGGCTCATCCATTGCATCCTTTGGGAAAGCTCCTGGATTCCGCAGGGGGCAGGAATCCCCCGGGGCTACGTGGGGGCTGGGGCTGCTGCCGCCTTGGCGACATTCCCGAGCACCCGCCGGGCCGCCCGTTACCTTTCCCGTCCATGGCACGCACGAAATCCCCGCGATACGTTTTACTCTTTAATTTCTCCTCCAAATTGAAACTCCTGATGCTGACGATTTCCTCCACATCCGAGAGGTCCTCGTTCTCGTCGTAGCGCCTTCTGCCAATAGCTCGCTAGAAAACAAAAACACACGGGACAGGGAGCGGGGTTGGTGGGGGAGCACATCGCGTGCCGATAAGCAGCGCCTGGCAGGAATCACTAAGCCGGCACGGCGCAAGATTAACAAAACCTGAACCGAGACGGGCAGCACAGCTGCGCGCACAACCTTTTCCATGCCGTGCCACTGGGTTACACGCGAATAACAGGTGTTTGGCTGCAGGGAAACTAAAACTCGCGCTGCCGCTCGGCGCGGGGAGCGCGCGCGCGGCCCCGCGCCGCCGCCCGGCGCCCGCCGCCCCATTTTTGTTATTTTTGCACGTGAACAGCGGCTAATTCCCGGGGCGGGGGGGGAACGGGAAGCGGTAAATCGCAGGCTCGGCAGTCGGTATTTACATAATCCGAGGGTTTCCATAGTCACACCGGAAGCCGCGGTTTAAAAACAGCCCGCATTATGTAACAGCGCCGGTTAGTTGCTTTCTATCGCCCCCCCATCCCCTTCTCCCACCCCCCAGCACGAACCCCGGGTTCCCCCGGAGCCTGCGCGGGGTTTTAGTTTTGTTTTTCCTTTTTTTTTTTTTTTTTTTTCCCTCCGTTTTCCCTACACCCAAAAAAAAAACGAGCCGGGAAAGGGGCGGAGGAGCAGGGGGGTCCGCGCAAAGGGGCCACCAAGGAGCGAGGAGCGGGCCAGCACCCAGCGGAGAAGTTGGCGGCCCCCCCCCCCAAAACAAGGCCCGGGGGGGGGGGGGAGAAAAAGAAATATATATATATATTATATATATATAATTATTGTCCCACCCTCCCCTTCCCCTCGGTTCAATTCCACCCCCTTCAGCCTGAGCTGCTCCCTCGCGCACTGAAGTAGCTCTGCCTGCCTGCGCTTCCCGGGCAGCGCTTCCCTTTTGCAAACAATTAAGCACAAATCAATTAAAAAAAAAAAAAAAAAAAAAAGGCACAAATAGCAAATAGACCGAAGGCAGCTACACACCAATCTTCTTCCAGAGTCTTTCTCTGCCTCCATTTTTTTGCAGAGTTTCATCACTTAATTGTCAACAGTTCCTGTCCTGCAAATTTGGGCCCCAAAATAGGGAGGAGGAAGAAAAACAACAAGAAAAAAAAAAAAAAGAAAAAAAAGCAGTTAGGTTTCTAAAGTTTTGCAGTTTTGCACCAGCACTTTTTTGGGGGGCGAGGGGGAGGGATGGAAGGGGAGGGGGCGGCGGAGCGTTTCGCTAAGCACCCATGTGGAGGGGCCGGGCGGGCGCGGGGCGCCCCGGCCGGGGCTCCCGGTGTCGCCCGTGTTGTGGCCGGGTCACGAGTGCCGGGGCGCCGCACGCAGGCGCCGTGCGCGGCGCGGGGGGGAACGGGCCGCCCGGGAGGGGGCGGCAGCGCCTCTTCGTGCTGCTTAATTAACGCGCTGGTTTAATTAGCGTCCTCGCTGCCCGGTTTGGGAGGCGTGCGGACAACGCTGTTTAGCGCGCCAGGAAACAAAGCTGGGCTCGCGGCACGCGCGAGCRACAGGCAGGAGTCGCAGGTGGCGGCGGGGCTGTAAGTGGGAAGGAAGAGAGAGGTTGGAGCTAAAAAGCACCGCTCGGACACTGCCGAGTGCTGCATTCCCAGGACAGCAACTCCCAGGCAGTCCCGAGGGATGCTGAGCAAATCCCGGGACTGGCTGTGTGCAGGAGCTGGGACAGACCGCAGCTTTGGAGCAGCCTGCGGCCCCGGTGCTGCGCGGCTCTGTAGTGACCTCCTCTCCTAACCCATCCTGTCCCCCACAAAGGGGACGTCAAGGAGCAGCCCAGGGGCAGCCGCTCCTCTRTTTTGCGGTGTTATGAAGTATTATGCAAAGCATAAAATGTTAAAGTGCAACTTTATGGACTTTCTGGACATGTCTTTAGAAAGCTCTGTATGTTAATGGACCCTGACATGTGGATACGGGAAGAATTTGTCTAGCAGACAGAATACTACCTTAGGATTTAAGGTAGGAGGCTTCTCTTTTTGAATCTGCCAATAGCTGTTTGCAAAATCCTGAAAAATCGTGTAATCTTTGCCTAACTTCTCCCTATTTGCAGATGATTTAGCTTTATTATCATGTGTTGTAGAGCTTAGACATTGAAGTGTGGGCTCCAGATGGCTATTATATCAAGTGCGTTATTAATCCCTAATCCTCAAAAGATGTCTGCATGCGATGACCTTTCAGCCAGGATTACTCAATCTTAAAATTAAATGCACGTGTGCACTGAGGACGGAGTACGTGTGTAAGATAAATGGGTGTTACTAGAGGATCATCAGGCAACAACACGTAATCCCTCCATTCAATAAAGTCTCCCTGAAAAAGGCAGAGCAGAAACATAAAAGAAAATCAACTTTATATAAGCAATCTGAGACTCTTGGTATATCAGGCAAATTCACTAAATATGTGATATTAATCACATACACCTGGAAATACTACAGCATGTTATTTCAGAATATTTCAGAATATTCAGAATATTTATTTAAGGTTGGAAGGGACCTCTACAGATCATCTAGTCCAACCCTCCTGCTCAAGCAGGCACACCTAGAACATGTGGCACAGGGTGGCATCCAGGCGGGTTTTGAAGACCTCCAGAGAAGGAGACTCCACAACCTCCCTGGGCAGAAGAATGGAAGAATGAAGTTATTGAAGAATGGAAGTAAATGTGTTTCAGAAATACCATTTTTAATCTACAAGCCTCCAGACGTTCTTAATCTTTTCTTAAGACAGAAATTATGTGAATTAAACCACATCCCACCATTAAAGCTACAAAAGCCGGGTATGATATAAGGGATGTGACTCCCCACAGCTGCATTAGCCAGGATACAAACATTTAAAATCAATATTAAGCCTGTGTGCTTGGAGAGCCGGGTTTAGGGCCAAGAGCTGAGGGTTTGGGCCCATGCCACAGGTTTCCACCAGGGGCTTCTCTAGTGCCTGGTGCTGCTCCCCATGGGCAGCACTTGCTTCAGCACAGCCTGTTGCTGCTGCAAGTCAGGTCTTCTTTCCAGCCCAAAAGAAGGGGAAAAATTTTGTTAAAAGCAGGGATGATTCTCCAGAAATGAGTTGAGATGAACTGCCACTCCTCAAAAAACCAAAAACTCACACTGGCATCAAACTGAGACAGTTAAAGTTAAATGTTTACATTCTGATCATGTTTCATAATGTGTTCAATCCTGGCCTTGTTTACTTGAAATTACTATCTGTCATTTAGTACTTAGACCGCAAAGCTCTCAATAAAGTAAAGAATTCTATTTCTGTGCTTGGGATGTATGAAGAAATGGGTTAGGTTTGCCCCTGTTGAACCTTCAGGCATATTTATTTCCCTTTGGATAGGACAAACAGAAATAATCTTTTATATATATATATWTTTTAAAAAGTGTTCCCTATGCAAGTAGTATATGCCTTACCATGGATCAAGATGGAAGGCTAGATATTTAACCACTTTGTTGCTGTATGAAAAAAAATGATTTTTTTCTAAACAAGATAAAAATATTGACTCTCTAGAAAATCCGTCAATTAAACTTAGATTTACCTTAGATGAAAGAAAGACTTGCTTTCATTTCCTCACTGCTTCTGCCTCCTGACAATCCTTCTTTACTTGCTTCTTGCAATTGCTGCTCCTGGTGTTTTGTTTTTAACGCAGAACTACTGTTCTTTCCATTTTGTGGTAACCTGATTTGGTTGGGGTACAATAACAGGAACAAATGTAAGCGATCATTTGCATGTGAAGCTAGCAATCCGCTTTAGAAACTGCTCCGCAGAGGGTAGCACCTTTGCATGCTGAGAGCACATGAATATAGCACTCAGAGCACCTATTCATTTCTCTTACAGAAAGACATTTATAGCAGAAAAAAAGAAATCAAGAGTATCCTTGTGACAGTGTACAGATCTCTAAAGGCTGCCTGGAAAGAAACCTGGACCTCTGCCGCCTGTTCCAATTGTGTTCATGCACAAATGATTCGGGGAATGGGTTGAAATTACCTGTAATTAGGGGTAATAGTGAGCTGCTGCTGAAAGGGGTGGTTCCCTTGCTCCTGTGTGTTCCTCCCTCCTGCATTGGGTCTAGAGCTCAGGCAGCTGCAGTAAACCAAACAGAAAGTGAACCCATCAAGAAAAAGTATTTTTCCTTAGGCCAGGTCTCTGCAGCCATTTGATCTGTGCAGAATGGGGAAGATGGGGGAGATGAAGGGAGAGAGCAGGACTACACCCTTTCGGTGGCCTCCTGCAATTGCACTGGTCACAGGTAACGCCAGAGCAGTCTTCAACCCCCAGGACCATTTCAGAACAGCCTTAAGTATTTCTAAGAGCTCACTAAACACGGCTGACTCTTCAGCTAACTTTAGAATGGTATAGAGGAGTAGTTAGGATTGGAAATACAAGAATGTATCCTGTGTAGGTTGTATTTTAGAGCTCAGAAATCACTGGTTGGAGCATAAAGGGGAAAAAAGTAGGTATGCTGTTATAGTCCTAGCTACTACTTGATCCCTAGTAGTTTTTTGTTGTTTTGTTTTAATTGTCCTTTTTTTTTTTAACAGGAAAGAAAAAGCTTATTTTAAAGCTACGATGATGGAGCTTGTAAGTTTAGAATTAAGTCTGGGTTTTGTTTGGAAATGTGGATGGGACAGGATGGGATTTATTTACTGACTGGATCTGATCCAGTAGGACCCTTTCAGTACCGTGTTTCTTTGAATGATGAACTCACAGTTCWTTAGCAAGCAATTAACTTTCATCAGAAACCGAACTTTCTGATGAACAGAAATGGGAGAGATGGATGGAAAAAGAGTGAGTTCAAAGTATTTTTACATAATTCTTGGATCACAAGGTAAGTAACCTGGATTTGCTATATGAAAAGCTTCCATTTTGACTAACCTAATCTGGTTTAGTCATATGATGTATGCTAAAAGTAGCATGACCAAGAAAGCAGTCTTTCAATCATAGTATARCGGGTGCTTTATCTTTTTTTGTCAAGCAGTTTTATTTTTAATACAATTGCTTAGACAGATAAAGTCCTTCTTAGCTGCATATTTTTCTTGGGTTTTTCTTTATCTTTGAGAGGACTAATTCAGATGAGCAACCGCTGTGGTAATGAGGAATTCAAAATTTATAATTATACCCTTTTCTACTTGTATAGCACTTGAATGCTATCGAGTCTCCCTTTACAACAACCTACACCTCTGCACCAATATCCTAAGTACAAGCGTGTTCTTTTTTTAGATAAATCTGATTTTGGGAAACAAGACAAGAACTCTAGGTATTATTTGTGCAGTGGAACTTGCACATTATTTTGCTGTTCAACTATAGTTGTGCAGAGATGAGAAGCACCAGGGAGTAATCATGTTGTGTGCACATACAAAAATGCATTTTGCATCCACTGTGAACAGCAATGCAAAAGTTTTAAATGTATGGTTTCCACAAAAATTATATGACAGAGGAACACTCTTAAGGAATCTTTGCTTGACATGYGGGGGGAAAATTTATTGCTGTTTGCTAATTACCGTTTTCTAAAGTAAAATGCGGTAATGAAATCACGGTATGGCTGTTACTCACTGCTTTGCAGTGTGCTGCTCGGACTTAGCCTGGGGCACAAATGGGAAATGGAGGAAGCTTTTTGAGGATTGGGAAGGTGTTTCTTTTCTTTTTCTTTAAGAAATAAAATGTATTGAGCAAAGAGAAGAATTTTCTAATGCTATTTTATGCTGGCCTTTCACTCAGATGGATCCCATGGAGTAGTATTGTCATCCCTAAAAGAGATGGCAATAGCAAGCATTCCACGGAGGCGCTTGCACAACAGCACAGCTTTTAGAGAAGAAGTCGGCAGGTCAAACTCATTCTCTCGCAGAGGTGTTTAAATGCCCTGGCAGATAAAATCTCACCAAGAGCTGTTTTTAACATGAGGAATCAGCTTATTTCCTGACAAAGGTCATTCAGTTCTATTGCAGTAAGAAACTGTAGCTCCAGGAAATGATCTGGATGCTTCAAATGACTTAAGTCTTTCTTGTATGCTTCAGCTACCCTTTCTTGAAGAATTCTGTGTAAAATAACTAAAAACTRTAACAGCAACCTACGTTACTATAAATTGTCATCAATTTTACATTAGAATATGTGTCACTAAGTGAATAGCCTTGCAAATCAGAGAAAAACATGAAGAGAGGAACACAAGAAACCTGTTTCGGACTTCTGTGCCATACTTCCTAACTAAGAAAGTTTCAAAGCACCAATTAGTAGCACTTTTGATCATTTCTGATGCAACTAGCATTGCAGTGATTCAGCTTGTATGTGACCATCCATCTGCCTACAAATAGTAAAAATTATATTTGTCCAATTTTACTTATGAAAAAATCTGAATTTTCTTACTAGAAATTGTTAGCAACAGGTTTCTTTCACATCCCTTAGCTCTCCAGATCCACAAGTGTTTTTGTTGTTTCCATTTGTTTTCCTTTTTTTTTCAGGGCRTGAGCACAGTATTAAATGTCATTTTTTTCAGAAATCCTCTTCATTATTGCACCGCATATTTGTTGTGGAACTCGATTCTCATTTCCCCTGTGTAAAATAAAAAAAATATAAATGGTTTAACAATGTTGGGTGATAATTAAGTCTTTCAACATTGACTSTGTTTATCTGGTTTAAACATTCTGCTTCATATGCGCTTTTATCAATTATTAACTGCTGATAAAAGCTTATCAGCAGAACCTCAGAGCAGGCCCCCAGCGAGACACCCGGGGGGCAGCAGAAGAGGGACATGATGGGGGCCCCCTCACCTCAATGTGGGAGAGGAGGAGGTGGTAGAAAGGGACAAGATGGGGG
>NW_020455526.1:639767-755800 GCF_003342845.1 Nothoprocta perdicaria | reverse complement strand
AGCGGCAGCAGCGGCGGCGGCAGCGGGCGCGGCCCCAGCACGGGCAGGAGCCGCCGCCGGGCGCCATGGGCTGTTAGCGCAGCTGGCGCCCTCGCTCTCCCGCCGGAAGGAGCCGCCGCCGCCGCTGCCTCGTGCCTCCCTCCCTCTCCGCCCCGCTCGGTTCCTCTTCCCGCCTCGCCCGCCGCCCGGAGCCCATGAGCCTGAACGAGCACTCGATGCAGGCGCTGTCCTGGCGGAAGCTCTACCTGAGCCGCGCCAAGCTGAAAGCCTCCAGCCGGACCTCCGCGCTGCTCTCCGGCTTCGCCATGGTGAGCGGCGCGGGACGGGACGGGACCGGGACGGGACGGGACCGGGACGGGGGGACGCGGCCGCCCGGGCGCCGCCGCGGCCTCCGCCGAGCCCCGCCGCGCAGCCCGGCCCCGGCCCGCAGTTAGTTTTGCCCGCAGTTTTCCCAAGCCCTTCCCCTTAGGAAATCTGGGAAGTTGCTTGATGTGGAGGTGCATGTTTGGCTACTTTTTGGGGGTGCGTGTTTCGGAAGCGCCCGTGTTTCTGGCGCCGGAGGCGGGGGAGGGCGGCCTGGCGACCCGCGCCGCCCGCAGCGCGGCCAGCCCCAAGTCCGTTTGTGCTGCGGGAACTCGCGGCTCGCCACGTCCTGCCGCGCGCGCAGCGCCCGCTCCCGGGCTCTGCCACTGCGGGGGGGGGGGGTTATTCCCCAGCCCCATTTTCTTTCTGACTTTTGCACAGATTTAAAAATACTTGAAAAAAAATGTTTTCATCCCTACGAGCTCTTCCGCAAGCAGCCGCCATCCCGACCGGAGGAGGATGCTTTCTGGAAGCCCGGCCCGCGGCAGCCCTTGCAGCGGTCAGATAAATGTCACTGCTCTGCTCCCCRGGCTAAAAACAGCGCCGGGCGCCCGCCTTGGCCTGAGTGACAGGCGGCCGTGCAGCACCCAGGGGCCGCGCGCCGTGACAGCGGTGACGGCGACAGCGCCGKKSYYGGTGACACCGTTGTGCTCTGGATCCGCTCACGGTGCTGGTGACACTGCTGTGCCTGGAGCCCGCTCACGGTGACGGTGACACCGCTGTGCCCTGCGCCCGCTCACGGTGACAGCGCTGCCACCTGCACCTTGACGCACATGTTCCGTAAGGACTGCCTGAAAGCCATGCTCAGGCTGCTGCACTTTACCTGTTAAATCCCTGCGCTTTCAGAAGCATGTGCCCTGTGGGCGATGAAACCCCCATGGATATASTGGTGCATACGGGGTATGCCTGATTTCGGGTAATTTTGGGGGAAAAAGGCACCTAGTTCTGATTAGGAAAATCTCTGGTAGCCAGAAATGGTAAAGGGGATATTCATAAGAGTCAGGTGTTCTGGGAATTGCCTTGCTCAAAAAAAAAAAAAAAAWYCMWTTTCCCCCCYYTTTTTTTTTTCTTCTTTTGACAAGGCCACTCAGAAATCAACTCCTGATTTCATCAGTTTTGTTGCTATACGCAGTCCTCTAGCTGGGACTTCCTAATTTGTTTTTGAAAAAAGATGAGTTAATTCTTTTAAAAAAATCCTTTAAAATAACTTTGCATTGTACTTACCAATGTCTTGGGCCTTGGGGCACACCTTTGCAGTGTTCCTACATTATGTGTATTCTCTCACAGCTCACCTTTGAACAATTTGCCGATAAAGCACAATCTGATCTTGGATCTAAAATGTAAAACAGCAGCATCAGTTAAGCATCATTGTTCCTCGGTTTTCCTTATCTACACAAGGAACAGAGCCTAGATGACCCATCCAAGACCATCCAGTAAAAGGATGGGAATTGGCAGCAGTGGAATGTGCCTGTTCCATCCTTGCTCTTTTATTAAACAATACTTTCATCCTCTAGTATGAATTACATATCCCCCGGGAACTATTCCTTTATTGTGGGACAAATTACCTAAATAAAGTGATTCCCTCACGATTGTTTAAGTGAAGCCTAGTTAAATGGTGTATGGGGATGTGGGGGGATTGCACAGGTTAGTTATGTGAAGAATATGGAAATGCTTGGCCAAGTTTTGTGTTCACGAGGACTAGGGTTTGGCAGGGAGGATCGGTAAAAACCTGTTTGAATGTGAAATGCAGATTTGGAGCTGCCTGTCACAGCTTGTGGGTGCCTCAGCAGAGCCAATGCCTGTCCCAGGATACAGTTCTGTGTTCTGGATGCTCCCTGGTCTGTGCCGCCAGCAGCATCACCAAACTGCGAGATGCAGCAAAAGAAATTCTCAGCTGCAGCCTCTGTGTAGGCTGTGAACGGCCCGAGGGTTCGGCTGGTTACTCACAGGGTTGTTGTGCTGATCTCCACCTAGCAGAGGCATTTGGTATTTCTCATTTGCACATTCAGTCCTAGGTCTTGATTTTTATTTATCTATTTATTTATGTATCCCTCCGTGCCTGTGTTTATTTCTTAATCTAGGCTACCTCAGTGCTGCGGGCAATATTTAGCAGCCTTTACCATTATAGCTAGTGCTGCATCATCCCTGCACGCTGGGATCAGGAGCTGTAATGCGGACACCGCGGACGAGCTGCTCTGAGTTSAGCAGAACAGACTTGGTGGCTTCATATCATTACACACCGGTGTGGCAGCCCCATCTTACTCGAGTCGCAGATATCGCATGGAAATTGTTAATCACAACAACCATCAAACTGAAAAACTCCTTCCACCCCCATTAATAGCTCTGTGAATAGAAACTCAGCCTAAAATAGGAATCTAAATTATTATACCACCAGGGCACTTGGCTGACTTCATTATTTAGGCTTTTGAGGACTTTGTTTGCCAGACAGTACATTTGACTCCTAAATGGCTCTAACGGTGCAAACTGGCTAGGCTGTCGTCTAAATGGGAATATACAAGCCTCAAACCCTGCGTGTTGTCAGAGAAGTGTCAGCTCTTGCCTTTGAAGTGTGGCCAGGCCGGCTTTGGAAGACGACTTCAGCCATCTCTTGTGAAAGACTGACTGCACTGCTAAATATTTATAAAACGAATTTCCATAAAATTAGTTGGTCTTGCATAGGAAAGACACAGACCCCGCTGCTGCACGGACTCAGCACAGTCCTGCTGCTGCAGAGCTTACTCTGCAGTTGGAAACCCTAAGTGCTCTCTCATTAGGAACTGTTTTAGGCCTGTTTCTCTGAATTGCTAGCAGCATGCAATGGCTGCATTTTGTAACCTGCAGGAAAGCAGCTAGTTTTACGGCTGCCACTGCCTAAAATTGTCCTGCTGTTACACTTGCAGGCTAGAACGGTGCCTTGAAGAACAGCTGGAGTATAAAAGGCCTCTTATATTTGCTTTGAGTCACGAGAGCGGCTTTTCTGTTGCTCCTCGGCGCATCGTGGCCCCCGGGGCTGCGCAGCAGCGTGGAGTGCCCCGGGCTCTGCCGCATCCATCCCGCGCGGCTCCGGGCGCCCGCGGCAGCTCCGGGATGTGGAGCTGCTTTTAAGCCACTGTTATCTGCTCCTGCTGTGCTGTGTAACCGGACCTCGTTCTTGCAGATTTGTTGTATGTAACACCCTGGAGAAGCGCTGCCTCTTGCAGATGCACTCCCTGTGATCATTGGGGTATTCACCTTTTAGTGACACACGCTGCCTGTGTTCTGCTCCTTGCTCCCAAAGCGAGGAGTCGGCTCCGCAGAGAAGGGGATGAGAGGAAGTCTTCTCTAAGTAGCTCACAGCTGATACAGATTTGATTGGGATGAGGCTTTTTGTTTCCTTTTCTGTATGGCAGTAGCTAGTGATTCTTTTGAAAAAGATCCAAGCCTGTGATTAAGTCAAAACCCGTCTGAAAACTGTTCACTGCTGCTGTTGCTTCATGCGAAAACAAGGAGCAGTTTCCCCTTTCTCCTATGTTGAAAAGTCTAGCGTGTCAATGTGACCTGCTACACGGGTGGCTCTTGGTACAGTTCCCCCTTCTGTTTTCCTTCTCACATTGCCTGTCACGTTTTATTTTGCCTGGATACTTTTTCCTGTAGAGAACACAGTCCTGAAACAGAAAATGCCCTTCAAGGTGCACTACGCTGGAGATTGAAACCAAGTGAGGTGAAATCAGTCTTGTGGCTTGTAAAAGAAAGCTGAGAACTGAAGCAGGTCACCGACCCACGTGCTGCAGCAGCAGCGAGCAAAAGGCAGCGAGGCAGCACAGTGCCTTTGCTGTGATTCCGAAGCCGCAGGAGCTCTCCGGGCTTCGTCTGCAGTTGTGTGTGACGGATCCTTGCTCGTAATGGAATATCGTGGTGGAAATTTCATTAGCGCGGCACAGCTCGCTTCTCGCAAAGCTGGAGCTGCTGCTTGTCAGGTGCACCGTGGAAGGGCTCTTGAGAGGCCAGAAACCTTCACACAGCTCAGGATATTTCTTTTTTTTTTTTTTTTTAAAGCAGGAACCTCATTTGAACCACATTTGAGCTCCAGTCCTGCTTCTTAACAGCATGAGAGTCCTTAAACTTTGTCAAGAAGCTGTATTTCAGATTTACAGCTTTGTCGAGGGCTGTAGTCAGCCTGCCAGTCATTTCTGTAGGATGATCTGATGTTAAAGTTAGCTCTTATTTGAGCTGGGGATTAGGCTGGATGACATCTTGAAATCTCTTCTAGCCTGACTCGTTCTTTGATCGTGTAGCAAGGCAGGATGCTTGCAGCAACCTTGCTGGCTGCACAGTAGAAACCAGGAGGCAAATGTTTGAAGAAACTGTAAGAATGGTGAAGGAAACGGGGCTGGAGTGCGTCGTATCGGCCCCTGCCTGACTGGCCTCTGTTCTTGAAAGTTCAGAGAGGATGTGGAGGGGAAAAGCCTCCTGCTGCAGCACGGGGAAGGTCGAGTTTTGCACAGCTCGGGCCCTGCTGGATACGCTCGCTTGGCCTTGGGCTGCAAGGGTGGCTTTGCAAGAGCTGCTGCGATCYGTGCGTTGGAAATGCTGCTGAGAACAAAGGAGACGAGGAGCTTCTCRCCCCTGTCTGAAAACGGGCATGGAGCCTGCTGATGGAAAAGAGCTTTCTGGTCGAGGTGCCTGGCTCGAGGCTGGCCCAGGTAACAAAAAGCTTTGTAACTGGCAAGCGCTGGCAGCCTGTGCACAAGCTCTTTGCAGCCCAGCATGGGCTGGGTTTTTGCTGCTGCCTTTGCTGCGGTCCTGTGAACAGCCCGACACTGCAGTGGGCTCTGCCATCCTTCAGGCACGTTGCATCCCCAGCCCCCCAAAGTCTGCCCTGAAAGGCCCACGAAGCCGTGGGAATGGCGAGACGTGTTCCCTGCTTTCCCCACTCCTCTCGGGGGGTTGTTAACACCAACTGTTACCACATGACTTACAACTGCAGCTTAACTCAGTGCGTCATCTTTTTGCTTAAGGGTGTCTCTGTCCAGCTAATTAGCTTCAGCGTATTCTTTTTTTTTCCCTTCCTGTTTCTGAACCCATGGAAACCTCTCCTGTCTTCTTCCTATACACATACCCTCTGGCTTCCACCTCACATCCTCACTGAGGAGGGTTTAGGAAAAACATCCATCTCCCCTTCTGGGAACTTGCCTTTTGCAAAGAACTGTGAGTGCGTTGGTGGAGCAGCACTTCGTGTGTCTTTTCCCATGAGTGTATCTTGAATGCCACAGCGGGGTTCTTTYACCGTTGCCATTGGAGTCTGTGGCACTGTGACCGCTTTAGAGTTGAGAGAGATATTTTTCCAGATGCTCTCATCTCCCGAGCCGCTAAATTGTACCGTTTTCTTGAAGCAATGACTAGCAACTTGCTAGTACCGAGGCTACTTTCAAGTGCTGTAGATGCCACCCATAATTCTAGAGAAAGCTTGCTTGACGTAAGAGCAGCGTGATATGGTTCAAGCTGGGGGAAGTTACACCCTTCCTGCTCTTGAGGTTAGTTGTGGCAACCGTTGAGCAACAGCCGTGATCTTGCTGAGCCTCAGAATGCTCTTGCTTGGGCCCTACCAAAGCAAGAAGCGTCCTATGCAAAGCATTGAGTTACATACATTGAGTTAATGTATGGCAGCCATATGAACGAAGCCTCGGGTGTGCAGCTGGAGCCCGGGTCTAACCCACTCCGTCGGTGCCCCAAGGTTTTAGGTCCTGCACCTACAACCTGTAGGTTGTGCACATGCTTCAGCCCACCTGCAACGTGGAAGACTTGTGTTGTTAGAGTCATTTTCCTTATCGGTGATACCTGAGTCCAGCTTAGGAATTTTCTAGTGCTGTTTTTAAATGCCAGTTTCTGCTCCCTAAGCCTGATCTGAGTTTATAAAAGGGCTGCGTGTGTCAGTGAAGGGCTGGGCTGCAGAGCATCTTCCCCAGGCAGCGCTGCTTGTCCATAAGCACGGCTGGGAGCTGCTTCCAGAGCTTCCTGCTCTCCGGGAGTCTCTCTGTTCCTGCCTTCATCACAAGAACAGGAGGATTTCTGTTGTGAGCAGCAATTAATTGTTAGTTTGAATGGTACAGGCTGCTCTGCTGCTGGGATGTGGGATCTGAACATGCTGAACCTAGCAATTTCTTCTTTCAGCTTTCCCCTGAAGTTTTTTAAAGAGTGTCAAGCAGCATCCGTACTCTTTGTCTGTACTTTTCTGAGAGGCTGTTTTTTCTTTCCTCCAACCTTCTCTACCCTGGACGTGGTGGAGGCTTCGTGCTCTGGAGCCTGCTTAAATGCTCATTTTGAATGAAGGCATAAAGCTGAGAGGTGATCTTCTTAATGAAAGGTTTCTGCCCTTCAGAACTGCTCAGGTAGAACAAAGATCACATCAAGATTGTGAAGGGCCGTCCACTGCCTTCACAGGCATTCATGTTACCCATACCTACTTCAGAAGGGTTTGTATTCATTCTGTATACATGGGGCACAAAACATTTCCTAATACCCTCTGCAAACCCTACAATCCTTAGTAAAAAAGCAAAAGCTGCCAGTAAAATATACCACAGAAAAGAAAGATTTCACTTACGAATCCAAGTGTGTCGTCCAGCTGTTCTGGGCTAGATGGAAGTGGCAGCGTGGCTGTGCTGTTAACAGCACCTCTCTTTATTGATAGTTTGCTTTACAGCTGAGCAATAAGTATAAAAAGGCCTAAATATGTGTGCTTTGATACCTCTGATATAAATTTTGGCCAGGTGAAAAGCTTGTAGAATAACATGAAGAGAAATTTCAATGTTGGCGATTATTTTGTTTGGATCAGAAGGTACTCCTGACATGTTTGAACTCTTTACATAAGTATTTTTATTGACTAGAATGTGATGTTTAGTTATCCCACAATAAAAAACGGTTGCAAAGAGCGTATTTAAACTCAAAATATCTCTGTCATAATATTATTTGACTGTGGATTATTCTGATTTTTTTCTTTATTTTCAGGTGGCTATGGTGGAGGTCCAGCTAGATGCAAACCATGACTACCCTCAAGGTCTCCTGATAGCTTTCAGTGCCTGTACTACTGTCCTTGTTGCCGTTCACCTGTTTGCACTCATGATAAGTACTTGCATTCTTCCAAATATAGAGGCTGTCAGCAACGTGCACAATCTCAACTCGGTGAAGGAGTCTCCCCACGAGCGCATGCATCGGCACATCGAGCTTGCCTGGGCCTTTTCTACTGTTATTGGGACTTTGCTTTTCCTTGCAGAGGTGGTGTTACTCTGCTGGGTGAAGTTTCTCCCCTTAAAGAATTCATCCCAGAACAGCAGCTCTACCATCACATCAGGAGAGGCAGCAGCCATCGCATCAACATCTATTATGGTTCCCTTTGGACTGATCTTCATTGTGTTTGCAGTCCACTTCTACCGCTCCCTGGTGAGCCATAAAACAGACAGGCAATTTCAAGAACTCAACGAACTGGCTGAATTTGCCCGGCTCCAGGATCAGCTGGACCACAGAGGCGATCCCATCTCCCCAGGTGTTAGCCACTTTGCATAAACCTGTACTTACAGAAAATAAATGCACTATTCTGCTTCTGCCTTGCCATGTTGACTCCCCCTGCATGAACTGGTTCAACTATAGATTTGTTTTTAAAGAGAGATTTATAAATGTTGTCTTAGCGTTTTTAAGGGGAAAAAAAGAAGAGTGTTGTTGTCATACCACTGTGGATACCTGCCTTCTGGAGGAATGGATGGTGGGGTAATCGTGAGTCTTCCTCCCCTAACGAGTCCTCTGCAGATTGCTTCTTGTTACTCGTGAATGGTGGCTACATAAATACATGGAGAATAACACTGTAATTTTTGGTCTTTGTTAGGGTTGGATAGAGAAGCACTTTTCCTCTTTACTTGATGTTGGCATTTACTAGAAGATACTGCTTGTCCAATACATGTTGCATGGCATGATACAAATTACTTGGGATACGCAGCAATTAGCACTTGGTTTCGGTGCTAGCGCTGTGCTCTCTGGAAAGCCTGACAGATGGTGGAGCGAAAGCTTTCCCACCGCTTTCCCCGCTGTGTTTTGCTGCCAAGTAATTATTACTTCACTGATTTCTCTAGCGCCTTTTCCCATGGCAGTTACACATTTTATAGCCCCCAAAATACCCATGATGAGTCTTACTGTGGTGTGGTACGGCCACACGCRTTGGACTGAGACTCTATGCCTCGGTGGAAGAAAATAAAAGCAATAAGTGTTTTAAGGTTCTCATGAGTTGGCGGTATCTGATGATAAGAATAGCCTGTTTTTCCATTTAGGAGTTCTTTTTTATATATATCTGTATATATATATATATACACGTGTGTGTGTGTGTGTGTATATATATATATATATATAAAAAAAAAGGAACTAGATGGAAATAATCACTGGATAAATTTCCTCTGCTTGAAAATCAGAATCACTACTGTTTTTTTCCAAGCCAAAGTGGTAACTATTTTATACTTTTATACAAATAAATATATATATTTTTAATAAATCCTCAGATACAAGTAGCAAAAGGTGCTTTATGTGTTGGATTCCCAAGTAATTAGCTATGCCTTGGTCTTCCTTGTTCAGAAAGTCATCTGTTTGATGAGGTGTTGTATTTAAAGATGGTTTAACTTTTTTGCTTCCAAAGGGTCTGGAGACTACTTCTCTTTATGTAGATGTATTTATCAGAATATATTATTTGTAAATAATATTGCTGCTTACCTTTGGATACATATATCTTGCCAGAGTGAGGCTACTGTGTCAACTCCTGTTTTTCCTCCTGAAGCAAAAAACTTCCATTTGGTCCCTTAGATGTGAGGTTTGTCCAAGGAAGATGGGGGTGTTTGTCCTGGGCTGCTTCAGAATCCATGCAATCCCAACTCTCTGGGAGCTCTTCCTCTGTGGAGAAGCTGTTGGCTTTAATATGCATGAGTCCTTTGRAACATGGACGCTGAGACCAGATGAAATCCCGCGGTCCTGGCTGGAATTCCCGTCGTGGCTCCGTGTGGAGCACAAGGAAGGATGTGGCCCCGAGACGTCTCAGSCCAGGCTGCATCCCGGCGTGTCCAGCTGTACTGTCACCTGCGGGATGCGCTGGCAGGGCCAAGGTGCCCAAGCACCCCGCGAAGCACCGGGGCTGCTCGTGGTGTCAGTGACGCTGCCAGGGCTGCCCTTCCTGGGCTGAAAACCTGGGCTGCTTTCCAGCGTTGTTCTTCGGGCCAGGGGGTCTCTTCACAAGCAGCAAACGGCTTCCATTTGCCATTTCTCACAAGTCCTTCTGGTGCACACGCACAGGACAGCCTGGATTTTCTCTAGCTCTACCATTCAATTATGCTTCGGATACTAAAAACACTGTTTCTGATATAATTCTGATGATGAGAATTGGGGCTACAACCCCATGGTTGGTTGTTTGGGGAACGCTGGAAGGATTACATTAGTAAAGGCATTAAAAAAGCAGCATTCCAAGCCATGAAATCTTCCCAGCAGGCACAAAGTGGCCTTGTGCATCCTTTACTAAATGAGGTTCCCKTGGGGAAAAGGGGCTCCTAGAGCCTTGATAAAGGAAGCAAATCTGGCTCAATGTACACCCCAGAACAAAAGGCTAGAAAGATGCTGTCAGGCTTAAATTACACTTCTGTCTGTAAATTACATACTTGAGTTGTAGTTTTATTATGAATGGAGGTCCAGAAAATGTATTTTCCTAGCTTATTTTATAAAACTACTTGCTGTCCTGTGTAAGTAGCTGATTTTATTTTGTGGGTCTTCTCCAACACGTCAAGAAGTGGGCATTTTTGGCTTGGAAAGTAGGGAATTAGAAGCTAGCGGGGCAATCTTATTTTTAACTTTTTAAAGCTGGTGGGTTCCAAGCCGGTGGGGCTGTTGCTACAGCTGCTTTTCTGGCTATTTTCTGCACTTGAAACTCTAGTATTGAGGATATTTTCCAGTCATGGAAATGGTCACGGAAGTTGCACTTTGGGCACAGTCTGCAGCTGCGATAGAGTCAGTATCCAGGATCAGGAGTGCACTGGGAGTGCACTCAGAGTGCTGTTTATTTTTTTCTTGTTTAAATCTCTTATTTATACTAATGGTATTAAGCACTTACCTCAAGCATTTTAAATGTGGTTATTGTACATCACTGATTTAGATATAAAATACTTAAAATAATGGAATAAAAATACACTCAATTGTTGCTGATTATTTGTCACGTAGATGCCTAAAAATCTGCTTAACTTTATGTTCCTTATTGTTCTGCAGCTTGTGTTGTGGTAATGGTAAATGTGGATTCCTGAGAGTGTCTTGAACGCATTCAGCTACTCATTTCATGAGTATAAGGATAAAATGTCCTGCTCACAGGCACAGGTATGAAGAATGTAAAGTATTTGGCCTGCTTTTCCTCCTGCCAGCCCTGCTTAAATCTTGGAACTAAGACCGCTGTGTTGTTGTTGTTCTCCCAGAGTGCAAATACAAAAGTAGGTTATCTTTCAGATGCAGAAGCACAAACAGGTAAGGGGCCAAGTGATCTGTAAACAAGTCTTGGGGCACTCAGAAATCCAGTTTAAATCAGATGAACCGATTAGAGCGTCGCCCACGGCTTGTTTGGCACCTCAGCACGGGGCCAGGCGCAGGGGTAACGCAGGAGCAAAGTGCTTTACATCAGTGACAGCATTAATGGCAACGGGATCTCCTCAGCTACAAAAGACATGAAAGGCATCTCAGTCCCCAGGTAGCTGTTGCATTGAGTTACTCTGGCAGGGAAAAGGGCTTATTTGCCTTAGAAAAATGCAACGGTTTCTATTCTGTGCTATAAAAGCAGAGCCTTGGAGAACTGCAGTCAGTGTGAAATACGTGGGGACCAACATGTGAGCTAGTTCCTTACAGGAGGAGTAACCCATACAGGAGTGAGCAACAGGTCCCTGTGCTGTGTTCCAGCATTTTGCTGTTTTTTGAAATCCCTGGGGTTGGTAGGAGGTCTCTGAGCAAAGCCACAGGCAGGGTGGAGGTGGTGTTGAGAAATGCAGTTTAAATCAGGAGAACCTGATTTGAGTTCCTGAGGGAAGAGAGGGCGGCCGACCCCAATCCAACAGGCCACAGTGCAGAGCTGAGCCACAAATGAGAAACTCGGGGTTTTGCCCTTATCTTGCATCCTTTTTTTTCTTCTTCAGGATCCAGTTACTATTATTTCTGGCTGTCATCAAACATTGCTTGGGCCTCCTCTAAAACACCATCTGGATCAGCGAGTTCGATCTAAATAAAAAGAACACAAATCAATTATGCAGTGTAGCTGAGGAAGCAGAGGGCTTATAAATACTGATTACTTCAGCATTAGTGGAGAGTTACCCGTGGAGCAGGGCTTTTAGTTTATATCGCAGCCTTTCAATTACCATTTCAGAAACACTGCTGCACTTTTCTGCTTTTATTAACGTTTGGGATGTCAGTTTGTCTCCTTGCAGTAGCTATGTGTGGCACGCATTGTTTCCCTTTCAGCAATGCCATTTTCCTGCACAAAACTTKGATTTGCAGCCCCTTGGTCACACTGGTAGCTCCAGTAGGTGAGTACCTTGTGTCACCTGAGTGAGCATCAGTAAAGCAGGTGAAACAGGTGTCACTTGAGTCCAAAGTGCTGCGTGTAACTGGATGTGGTCTCCAAGCCTTGTGTTACTGACCGGGAATTTGTCACCTGAGGCCAACTTGCTTTATAGCCACATGTTTTCTGGGAGGTTCAAATTTGCTTTTCGCCCAGGCAGAAAGGATCCAGTGTTTTCTTAGTTTTGCTTTCTGAAGTCTTGGCTCAGTAACTATAATACAAATATCCTGATCCGTCGTGTTGAGCCTTTCCTATGCACAAGGACACACTTTCACCCTACATCTACATTTCTTTAACAGTTTCTTGTGGAGGAAATTTAACAAAGGCCTAATAAACATCTGAACTATTTTTTTCCTTTACCTGTTATTTCCTTCATATTTTGAGAGTTAAATGACTCTCTTCCAATTAAAAGTGTAGGAACAACAGCAAAAGTTGATGTTTTCTTTTTGTTCACAGAGTAGAAAGAAAACTGGGTCGTATCTTMGTCTTTGGGGAGTTTAAATAAACAGCTAGGCCTGAACATCCTGCCTTAGCAAGACGGTAAGTCAGTAATTCATCCAGCTACTCTGGGGCTAGGCCGTTGAAGAAGCAGATCTCCTGGGTAACCCTGGATGAACCTCTTAGGATAAACATTCTGAGCTACAGAAGTACTGCGCCTTGCACGCTTCTTGCAACCAAGGACTGGGCTGTTTCTCTCTGTTGAGTTGGTGTTTATTATTTTACACTGCTGTGGTGTACTTAGCACTTGGAGAATTCACTGATTGTCAAAAATGCTTGGAGAGCCTGTGCTGGGGAAAGTAGATTTAAAACAGGAGGAGGAAACTAAGGATGCAGTAAAGAAAGGGAGTTTTGGTGCAGCTTGCWCAATACTGACTGCAACAACCTTGTCCCTTTGCCTGTTGTGAGGGACCAGGGAGCCAAACACATCTGATCCTGTGGGCCACGGCCATGCTGTTCCCTGCAGGATTGGAGTGCTGCAGCCCTGCATGTTCTGACCAGGCCTTGAAGCTGTGCATCTTGCTAAGAGATGATGGGAGCTTATTTGGGACGTAGGGCTCTGATGTATCCACCAGCCTGGGTACCTCCCATGGCAGTGGGTGCCCGTGGGCTCCATCGTGCTTGTCACAAACCTGGGAGGATGACTAGGGATGGCTCCCATGTCAATCAGCTGCTTCCTCAAGGGACAAAGGGAGCAGAAGACGCTGGTTCTTGGATATCCCTCCATCTCTCTGCCTTAAAGCAGGTGGGAAGCCGGGCCCTGTTGCCCACCAGGCTGGTGGACCCAGAAGAGCCCCTAACTCAAGGTGTCTGTGCAAAGGACGTAGTTGAGGGCAGCATCACAGCTGCTGGGCAGTTTGTCTGCGTGGGCAGTTTGGCTTGGAGAAACCATCTGGTTTTGACGTAAATCCCCCTATTGTCTCTGCCTCTATTGTCCCTGTTTCCTTTGTGCTGGTCCAGGTCTCTAGGCAGTTTAGGTGCATGAGAACTATGGTTTTCTCAGATGTGCAGCAAATAACAGAGGCTCCAGTGTGGGGCTTTCACAGGTCGCTTGGTGCTAAATAGGCTTTTTGTCCCCAAAGGGCCATTTGGGACACAGCTGGCCAAGAGAAGCTGAGCACACAGGCAGCGAGCCTGGAGCCCGCGTGAGCAGTTGCTCGGAGAACGAAGCGCTACCTGGATGGATGCCTTGAGCTCTGATGAATGTTGTTAACGAAAAGCATCGTTAGGAAAAATGAAATTTCYAGGTAATTACCTTAGGAATTGGATACTGAGTCGGGGTAGGAGCTTCATCTCTGCCAAAGTCAATCATAGTTCCATATTTTGGTATATCCGCTGCCCAGACACCTTCAAACAACTGTCCTGTGTCCAAGTAGAAAAATTTCCCTGGTCCATGCTTCTTTCCTTCTTTCCAGCCTCCTTCATACCGATTTTCATTTGCTGCAATTAAATACAGGAACAAACTGTGAAATTTTCACCATTTCATTAGGTGGCTACCCAGGAAACCAATCAACAGAGAAAAGCAACAGAAGAGCAGATCATCTGTTTGCCTCCTGATCTGTCCCTGGCTGGTAATTGGAGAGAGGTGCAGCGGGTTGCGGCGTTTGGTTTTAAGTGTGCCCTATTTGCTGTGCCTTGGAATGAGAAAACGCTGCAGCTAAAGCCCACACTCCTGGAACATTAGATGCACTCACTCTCTTTGTTCTTCTGGTGATATCATGTTTTTTCCTGTATATTCTGAGCAAGTGAGCTCGGGATAAGGAATGAGCAGCTGAATCGCTCCTAATGACATGAAAAATCACAGGCCACCAGTTTCAGAGTTGCCACAGCCACTGATCACCCTGGAAGTGCAGCTTGGAGAAGTTTGCTCCTCTGGGCAAGGAACAGTAGCACCGTGTGAGCGGTCAAAATAATCTTAAATTCAAATAATCCTTGTAGTTTTATTTTTCCTCAAKGAACCACAGCTCAGGAATTGCTGTGAAGGTCCAAGCAGTTCATGCACACAGCTACAGGCTGTTTTTCCAGMTGTACTGGATCTCCCTGTGTTTTTCTGCAAGTTGGGAGAGATTTTGGGGAGGCAACAAGCTGTTCTCCATGAGTCCATTGGTGGATGGGAAAGGCCTGCTGCAAACGCAGAGCTGCAAGCGAAGCAGAGCACGTTGGTCCAGTGGAGCTGGCTGAGAAGKGCAACCACGTCCATGCCTGTGTGGGCTGGCAAATATCCAGGTGCCCCTGTTTTCACTGGGAGATTCCTCTCCTGTCTCTTTTCCAAGACAGTTTTCCAGTATTTTCTGGCCCAAACGCACAGGGATTTTGTGCCTTTCAGCTTCTTGGTGGAAATGCCCTTGGGCGTCCRAGGGATCCCTGGTTTCCTGCGGCAGGAGGTGGGGCAGGGGGGCTGCTGCTCCCAACACGGAGCTGCCACGAGCTGCTCCTCACCCGCCTGCCCTGGGCTGCAGCGGCCCCCTGAGCGCCATCGCCCGCCCGGGAGCGCTGCCAGCGCCGGCAATTTGATCTGGAGCTGCAGCTCATGGTGACCCACCAAAGAGCTCCTTCCCTTTCACCCTCATGGAGCTGCCGGCACCTGGGCCYGCTTCCAGCGGCTGAGCTCAATGCATTAAGCTTACGGGTACCAAGTAATTGCTCCAGCTAATTTTAACCCAAAGGAATCCAGCTCGCAGCCACCTCCAGGCTGTGCTTGAAGTCACTGGGAATGGACACAGAGCTGTGTCCAYAGAGCAGTGAATTTATGATCCACCAAGAAGGACTTGGACTGGACCCATGGAGGTGACGGTTAYGGGAGCCGAGCGCATCGGGCAGGTGACTTCCCTGCATGAATTTTATCARGAGATATTGGCCCAAAGGGAATCCACAGTGGGCACTGGCCGTCCTGCCTCACCCAGGGTGCTTAGCAATGGCCCTGCTAGTCCTCCTCGCTGCTGGGCTTAGTGACCTCCTAGCCTTGAGCCTGCTGCAAGGAGAAACAATAGATGGATAACGTGCCAGAGCCGCAAACATCCCTGGGACAGAGCGTCTTGYAGTGCAGAGCTTCGGGATTCTTGGCTTTGGGGACAAATGGATTAAACTGTAAGCAAAATTAAAAAAAAAAATCCAARTTTCTCTTCTTGTGATGAGACTGTTCCCAGCCCATCTCTGACACGCTTGGTGTCATTCCTGGGAAGGATGGAGCTCAGGAAACCCCTCTGTTCATGCGACAAGAGCTAGCATTRGAAGCGAGAGCGGGCATGGAGCTAAGGCCGAAACGTCCCTTTTCTTATCCTGGAAACCGGATTCCCCTTTGGTGTGTGGGAGCAGGGAAGCAGGCCTGGCAAAGCGCCCAGCTGGCAGGAGGGATTTGCCTATTATCTCTGCCCCAACCATCCCCGCTGTTTCAGCGTAAATGACAGCAAGGAAAAGCTTTGGTGCGCGTGGGCTCAAACAAAGCCCGCCAGGGAATGACACCAGGGAAAAACAAGAGGGAATGACGGGGGGGGATGACAGGAGGGAATGACAGGAGGGAATGACACGAGGGAATGACAGGAGGGCGCAACAGAGGGGACAGCGCGGGCGCAGGGGGCACTCACGCAGGCGCAGCATCCCCTGCCCGCACGGCCGGTCCCGCAGCCACTGCCCCTCGTAGATGGAGCCGTCCCCGTAGTACATGCGGCCCCAGCCGCTGCGCTGCCCGCCGCTCCACTCGCCCTCGTAGTACTCCCCGCCGGGGTAGAACGTCGTCCCGTAGCCCTGCACGGGGCACACACGGCCCATTAGCAGCCCTGATGTTTTTTATGCATGTTTAGTGCTAGCCCTTCGCGTGCCTAAGGAAGTGAGAGGTAATAGCTGGGTTGTTTTTTGCAGAATGATCTTGCTCCTGTGATAAAATCTGCAGTTTGTGACTCAGTGTGATATTTTTGGTGTGATTGTTGCTACCATTTAGTTAAAAAGGGGGTTTACTAGTACATAAATCTGCGCAGGACATGTAGCATAAAAAAGGCCTGTCTCTTCAAGCAGGAATTTTCTGCCTCGTGGCCGTGGTTACATTTGCTGCAGACTGGTCAGCCCAGGCCCTGCAAATCCTCCCCTAGGCTGCCCAGGGGCCTCTGAGTGACGCTCACTGCAGAACTGATTCTGCCTTGTGCTCTGTAAGCCCAGGATCCCTGAGAAGTACTGGCATAACAGCAGCGGAGTTACTCCATAGGAGGAAAGCACGAGTTTCTCGCCACAAAAAAAAACCCCAAAATCAGTTCTGGAAAGAACTGATCTTTCTGAGCATGAATTTTATTAAACATCATGGCTGTAAATGGGAGGTTTTCAGAGCAGAAAAAAAAATCCTCCTAGTAATGCCTGGATATCACGATAAATCTCTCTCCAAAGCTCAATCATCCCAAACATATTCTCAGGGAATGAGACAGGAGAGACTCGAGCCACRGAGCCGCCCACCTGCCAGGGCCGCCAGAAGCTGCTCCCTGCATCTAGGGCCAGACACAAAAGGCAGTGCAGGCTGCCCACGGCCAGAGCAGCAAATGCTCCAAAAAGGGTTTTGCACCAAAGATCCAGATCACCTTTTTTAACAGATTTTTACCAGACCACTTGCTCATTAGGTTGGCTTTAGAAAAAATGGAGATTTACATGGCAGCCTTAACTTGTAAATCAGCGTGGCTTATTTGTCCAATGCCACTGCCCAACTTGGGAAAGAGCAGCTCTGGGCGGGTGTGCTGCTGGGCTGTGCCGTGCTTGTAAGACCTGCTCTATCGACAAGTTCCTCTGGCCGATTGAAACACAGTAGTCATTAAACTAATGGGTGTGGAAGATTAAGACACAGGATATCAAACACAGCTAAGCTGCAGGTGAAGAGGCAGCATTGGGTCCTACAGGAGCTGTCTGGAGGCCGGGCGGGATTGCAGATGCCCCTGGACACATTCCCACACTGAAAACCCCGGGCACGAGCAGGTTGGGGGGAATCTCGATCTTCCTGCTTCTCCCAGAATATTTCTTCCCTGTTGCTGGCTTTGGGAGGTGATGCAGCTCCCACAGTGCCTAAAGTGGGAAAGGGAATAAAGTTGGGTCAGCCAAAGCCGGTGGGGCTGGGAGAAGACTCTCCCCTGTGGGAATAGAGGCCAAAATAAAAAAKCTGCAACTCCTGCTTTCATTTTCTTGTGCCACAAACTCATTTCCCTGAAATCTCTCTGCACCTTCTATTCAGGCTTGGAGTACAGATGTTTTTGGAAAAAATCTGTGTTTAAAGTGACTTTTTCACATGCGCGCACCCATCTCTTCCCCATATTTTGGGGTAGGGTAGGGGGAGGCCAAGGAAAACTCACGCATTTTTTGTCGTTTTTCCACCAGCCTGTGTACACCTTCTTGTACTCCTTGGTGACAGGGTCAGGGACGCTGTACGAGCCATAACCATCCCGTTTCCCAAACTTCCAGTCACCCTTATAGATGGCTCCGGTGCGTTTCCAGAGCTGCGTGCCCTTGCCTGGTGCGAAGGAGAATGGGAATCATGTCCAGAGTGTCTCCAGGGCTGCCCTCAGGGCTGGCTGCGCGTCCCGATGCCGCCACAGGAGCAGCAGAGCGAGGTGCTGCTGCTGCCAGAGGYGCCCGGGCCGCGGGAGAGCCCTGCGCCCGCGCCACGGGCCGCTTTACGGCTCAGAGTTGGTTCAGCTGCCCAAGCTGGATGCGTCATTAATCTGCACCATGGGCTGCCTGGGTGGCCTGTGGTGAACGAGCTTCAGCTCCCCAAACCTCAGTTTGCTGCTTGTAAACCAGCCTGGCGTGGCCTGGCCGCTCAGCGCTGCGTCCAGCTCTCCTCTCCGCACAGATGTGCTTTCATCCTGAGCACAGGCCAAGGTTGGAGCCAAAGTTATCCCTCCCGAGGACAAGTGTGTTCTTAGGGGGTAGCTCTGCCTTAATCTAGGTGTTTCCTGCCCTTGCTCTGCAGCGGCGCGCAGGCAAAATCCTTTCTAGTTACTGATCAGTGATACTTCTGAGCACACGTTTGCCTGGCCTAAATACCTGCCTAAATACCGTAGCATTTATATCCTAACAACCAGACTGTGGCACACGGATGAACATCTCCAAGTGCTGCCTGCCTCCTGCCCTAAGGACTCTCCCAGACATCTACACCGGCACCCTGGGAGCAGGATCTCACCGTGCTTCAAGTTGTCCTGCCACTCGCCCGTATACTGGTCCCCGTTCACAGCGTACACCGTGTGCCTTAATCCACTTTTCTGCGCTTTCCTGTCCCACTCGTGCCAGAGAGGCTCTACAGGTGCTGGGACTTTCACAAGGGGCATCTTTTTCTCGGCTGGAGGCAGGAGCAAGCAGTCCTGGAAGCAAAAAAGGGGGATGTTATCCCTGCACGTAGGGAAACAGCAGCCTAGTTGTGAGGGGCACTTGAATACGTAGTGACCCACGTTGGTCACTAAGTCTGCCTTTAATGGGCAGGATAAAAGTGCAATGAGCAGGAGGGCGCTCTTAGCAGCTCCCCGTTCAGCAGGGAGGGGTGGCCAAAGCCTCAGGGGTGAGAGTGGTCTCCTGGGATCTCTGAATAAATGCCGACTTAAATAAATGGCAATAAGAAGCCTAGCTGGATCCCAAGGGCGGCAGGAGCCCTGCCTGCACGGGATGCGCTCCACTCCTGTCTCCTGGGCTCCCCCTCCTGTCCTCATCCTTGCAGACCCTGAGGAGCCTTGGAGGCCAGAGAAAGGCTGATGCTTCTGGGCATGGCTAAGGGAAGAAAGCCAGAAACTGGAACTGGGAAAACAAGTAGTTCTGATTCATTTCTAATGCTCCAGGTGGCTGTGGAGGGAAGGTGGTTGTTCAAACCCCACAGGGGGGATGCTATTGCTGAAAGCCCTTCTGTGAGGGCCTCCCAGGGCCGCTATTCCTCAGATCYGTTTGCTCCGCTCCTCCTTACCACCGGGTGCTGGCGAGGCAGATGCAGGGCCGCGATTGTGAGCTCAGGCCTCGGAAGCGGGGAAAGTTCAGGAAACGCCGCAGCAACCCGGAGCAGTGCCACTGCTGGCGGCCTCGAGGCGATGTCACCCCATTTTTTGGTCTCCTCCTAAATTCAAAGGATAACACTTAAAAACCRAAACCGAGTTTTCACTTTGGTGATCCACCCAGCACATCCTGCGGGCGCAGCCTGCGTGGGGCAGCGCAGACCAAGAGAGGGCTTCTTTCCATATGGCTGTTCCAAACGGGAGATATCGGGGCTGCATTTGCAGAGGGGGCCCCTCGGTCGGCACTCGGGGCGCTGGAGGCAGCTCCTTGGGCTGCAGCTCCCGCTCCGGCGGCTAGAGGCTGCTGCTGCCGCTCCAGTCTGCGCGTCTCTGAACTGGTCCGCGCGGAGCCCGTGTCCTCCCGAGATCCTGCTGTGTGCTCTTCATAGCTGAGGCTGCCTGAGTAGCGTCTCTGGGATTGCAGGAGGAAGGAAAACTGGAGGAAATCAGAAGTATTGGAAGAAATGCTGTCTCGGTTTGTTTGACCCTATGGGAAGCCATTTTTTTCTTGTCTCTTTACAGCAATCCACAGCAAGGCAATTTAAGTAATTAAAAATAATTTAACCTCAAAGAAAATTAACCATGCATTAATAAAGGGCAATTTGAAAAATACAACTGGCTGCAAAGGGGAGCCCCTGGCTGCCCTGAGGACCTCCTGGGGAGCCCAGCCCTTCACCCCTGCACCACTGAGGTCCCCAAAAGCTGCAGGAGGTCCAGGGTGAACCAGAAGTGGCTCTGCCAGGATGGAAGACAACCCGGTGCAGGCAGAGCATCGGGCCATGCTCCGGCTCTTTATGTGGAAGCCAGTCTCTCTCTTGGACCTTTCTGGGAGGTTTGGGCTTGGGAATGGTGGGAGGGCAGCAACATGTGTCTGTGTTGCCGCTGGCCCCACACAGAGCGACGCGCTGCCCCGTGCTCACATGGCTGTGGCCAAGCCCCTGGGCTGCCCGCAGGACCCCGCGCCGCCCCAGATCCCTCTCTGCACAACCAGGGGTGCAGCTGGCCCCGTCCCGCAGGGCCCCACAGCACCAACCTGGTGGGACGCCGGGCGCGCGGTCCCTCCKGTGCCACCGTCTGCCTGTAGCTGCCGAGTCGTCATAGCAACTCCAGCAAACTCCCGGAAGGACCGCGGAGCCGGCCCGCGGGCTCGGCCTTCCCAACAGGAGGGATTTGCAGAGAGAAAGCGGGTGTGAGGGATAAGGGAGACGKATTCACCTGCAAGATGTGCTGGTTCTGCCTGATTTTGTCCCTCTGCTTTGCTCTGTGCACCAGCACTTTTGGAAGGGGAATCTGCAGGCGGGGTGTGCCACGGCGGAGCTGGAGCAAACCTCACCCTCCTGCACCACAACCGGCTGCCTCATCCCGTCTTTCCTAGAAAAAAGCTTTGAGAGAAACATATGTTGGGATTTGCTAAAGGTGAAGAGTGTGACAACAACATACTTTGGAAGTGGGACGTTAAGATGTGTGTTTTATTGCTGCTACGTTGGCAATAGAAGCCAGAAGAAGAGGTAGGAGGGCCCTGGGCTCGACCCAGGCGGCAGGTTTGGAGGGGAATGGAGATGGAGTGGGAGCGGTTCCAAGGAGCTTCCCCTCAGATCTGCTTTTAAGAGCTGMTATTAGCAGAATTTGGGTGGGATTGGAACGAAGGGTTTGAGTTACACATTTAACGGGTTAACTTCTGCTTAGGAGAGAGCTGCAGGGAAAAGTATTTATCCAGGTTCTCTGCCATGCTTTGGCTGGATTAGCTCTGTGAAGGTAAAAGAAGTTGTTCTTAAAATAATTTAAGATAAGAACTSTAGGTTATTTGCAATGTTCAAACACCCACTCATTCGAAGTGAAGTGTTTACTAGAAGGTCTTTCAAGCTGATGCTCACCAGATACCCTGTTCCCATTCATCCCTTTTGCAGCAGGTTTACAGCTACTTGTCTCCAGTTAACGGCTGCAAATTCACTGTTCAAATGCAGGATTCTGGCGTCAGGCAGTGAAGTTACCCAAAGCTGCAGAATTATTTCCTGCACATCTGTAGACTGCCATGTAGGACCCTTGAAATTGCTTTAAAAACAATCCTCGCATGAAGATAAATTAGGCCATACTTGGGAGTTATGCAACACCTGTTTCAAGACCTTTGCTGAGGAATGAACCCAAGCTACAGGACCAGCAGAACCAATTTCCAGCTGAAATATGCACTAAGTATTTATTTTATCAGGGCTTATCGTGGTTTGATGTTAGAATAAGGACTTAACTTATCCACAAACACATTTYGTCCCTTCTAGTTTGCACTGTGCTGGAAAGAATATTTTGAGGATGGGGAAAAGCAGATAAGGAAACAGAGTCAAATAGCACAGGGGAAAAGAATGTCAGGAATCTCCATTTAGGAATACTCTGGAAGRCTGGAACTGGAAAAGAGTTCCCATCTGATTATACACGTATTATTGTAAGTACACATACTTAAACAGATTTTAACCTTAAAAGAACAAGSAGTCACATTTTTTTGCTGTGATCTTTAGCTTGATTTATTAATTCAGCTTTTTTGATAGGTTTTCTAGCAGTGAAGAGTTGAAGATTTGGGGATTAATTTAAGCTGCAGGTAAAACAGCGATTTCATATTGTGATTTACTGTACAAAGACCTGAGAAGAGCTCTGGTAGCAGAAGCCAACCATTAAAAAGCCAGAAGATTAGACTTTCAAGATACCTATAAAAATGTTCTTAAATATTAATATGCAGAGGAAAGGCACTATTCTTCATGCGTTAGCACGAGTTTAAGACACAGTTTTATAGCCTTGAAGCCAGAGGAGTTCCAGAAATCCAGAGTGATCCAGAGGTGCTGGGAAATAACAAAGGAGGCCCCACAAAACCCAGCCTAGCTTGGCATCCTGCTCTGCAAAGGGCTGAGAAGAACAACCTTGCACTAACCAGCAACGAAGGAGGAAGCGCCTGCATGACACACCTGGATCCCAGCGACAACAGAGCATGGCCTGAAATCACTGTCTCCAAAAACAAGGTAGGAGGCTGGAGGCAATGGTACCTGCCCAGGTTCCTGCTCTTGGGAATGTGCTCCATGCTCCAGCTGAGCTGCAGAACCTGTTAATGCAGAGCAAGAAAAGTGAGGTGAGGAGGAGCTGGGAATGTGGCTATATGGAGACTCCCTTTTAAATTCCCTATTTCTGAATGGTTTGYAGCTGCTAAAAGAATTCCTGCATTTCTTTAATTGCCCAGGAAGGTCTTGGATTCTCCACTGGGTGCAACAAGCTACAGTCCACAAAATATTTAAGGATACATTTTAATCAGACAGAAAAAAAAAAGAGACCTCACATTATATTATCCTGATATATTGTTTCATTAGGAGGGATTTTTAACCCTAAGATATTTTTCTCCTGAGATGATGAACATTTACAATGATATTTGAATCTCTTCTTACAGGAAATCTCATTCAGGAACACATTTTAGATAGTCAAAAAAAAAAAAAAAACTGCAAAATCAAAGTTTTGTTCGAAGAAAAGGAATGATGTTCAGGACAGTGATATGCTCATTTTAGTCTCTGAGAAGTATAGATATGATATAAATCATGTATGAGTGTTAACTCACAAGTATTAGTCCTTTTAATTGACAGACATCGTTAAAATCTGCAGTTTCCTTCCTTAGTATATAAAGTTATATACACCACAATAGATAAATTCCCTAGTACTAGTAAAAAAAACTAACTGGTGTCACATGGCTTTGTTTTTTTTTGCCCAAAGACGTGATTGAAATAATGAGACTAGGCAAGCAGCTATAATCTCCCAGGAGAAGGAAAGCGATTACCAGTAATTCTGAAATCTTCTGTAATGGCGACAAGATTAAATACGCTTAGAATCAGCTGTACTGATAGCCACATTACACTCACATTACTTGTTAAATGAAATTCATTTGAAGAATATGCAGGTCTCTAGAGTTAGTAATATTAATAATTAGCAGATTTTAAATAAGTGTAAAGAAGTATTTCAGGGTCTTAATTATACACAACCCCAAAACATGCGAGAATGGTTGTTTGTTGAGAGAGGTGGGAAAGAAATAGTGATGCTTTTAATAAAGCTCTGATGATCCCTAAGTAAACTCTTGCTCGCTGCCTTTGCAGGAGACCTATAGACTTGAGCCCTTGGTGGAAGCCACACACAAATTCCAGCTCGTGAACATGCGTCTTCCATGAGGCCTYGGCCTGGAAAAACAATGGACCACATCCCAACAAATGTTTAATGAGGCTGCAAAATCACAGCCTGGGGCAAATATCCAAGAACGATTTTAAGAGCTTTCTTAAGTTCCCTTTGAAGTTTATAGCACATCAGTGAATAGTTCTAAGGGATATTTATGATTTGTTATGTATTCTGTGGGTATGTTGTGTGATTAGCAGTGGGTGTTAGCCCAGCAAGCCAGGTGCAGAGGCACCTGACGGGAGCTCATATAGGACAGAGCAGAGTTAGTCCTTCCAGCAGCTGAAGGGTGACCTGAGGTCCTATATTCTCAGTCGAGTTGGCCACGTCCTTCAACAGCTGCTTCATACAACAGACTGATGATCCCTGAACTTCTGCTCTACATCCTCAAACAGTAAATCCCCACCCAATTGTCCAAATTTCTTTTAAAAAATCTTCCCATGCTCTGCTGTGTAACCGCTGGTCTTTCAGCACACTCTGCACTGTTTTTTAGAAAAAAAAAAAAAAAACTATTTTGTTGCAGTGTTTTCATGGTAAAAAGCCCCTGCCAAGCATGTAAAAATGAAAACACGCAACATTAATGTTATGTTAGGAAGCGACAGAGAGGTGAAGCACTGGTTCAGCCTGAACAATGACTTTACTTTCAGGAAATGAGGGAACATCTCCAGAACCACATGCTTTTAAAATGACTCTTCCTATCAACAGCAGAGGCTAGAATGTTTTTAATACATATCCAGTGGTAACCTAAAATCTTGTTACAGAGGATTACAGACAAAAGCAAAAATTTGGGAAAACTTTGATGTAGACAGAGGAAACTGCCRCAACCCTTACCACATGCCATTTTCACCAATTATTGTCCTTAAAAATGATCAGAGCATGTTTTTGATCTCCAGACTATCTCTAACCTCCCTCAAGAACCAAACCAGCAGTTCCGCATCCCCATGGCTAGTCACCACCTCAGCAGACTGCTCTGGAAACCAAGAGCTGAYGCTGGTCATGGGGTTGCTGGCTGCATTTCATGTCCCTCCGTAACAAAAGAGGAAAATTTCAGCAAATTTCAAGCAGCACCACTTTGGAGCAGGCCCACGCATGAGCCTGCTTACACAGCCCAGCAGCCACCAGGGCCCAGTACTGATTCACCAGCCCTGCCACCCAGCAGATTATTACTTATAACAGCAAGAAAGGTCAGGAATTGTACCATCATCTTCTGATATTCACAACGCAGCTCATTCCACACCCACACAACCACTCTGTGGTGTTTATTTGACAACCGCTGCCGCAGCACCTGCACCCTCCCACTCCTTCGGCCACCTCTGTGAGGAAACGTCCCGGGGGGGGCAGGAGCGCGTGAAACGCAACAGCTCAACACACCCAAAAGCACAAATCCTATGGGGAAACACGGCTCAAAATGGCGGAGGGCGCTGAGGGGGCGCCCGTGGGCGGGAAAGCGGGCGGGGCGGGAGGGGCGCGCCCCGCCCCGCGCGGTGACGTCAGGGGCGCACGTGGCCGCCGCGCCGCGCTGCGGTGCGGGCGGGCGCCGCCGCCGCCGGCTGGGGTGGCGCGGGCGGGCGGGTCTCCGCGCGCCATGCGGGGGCAGCTGGAGCGGAGCCGCGGCGAGTGGCGGCAGCTGGAGGAGGAGTTCGGGCAGCTCCAGGTGAGGCGGCGCCGCGGGGCCCGGGCGGCCCTGCCTTGCGCTACGTTGCATCGCGCTGCGTTGCGTTACCCGGCGCTGTTTGGCGTTGCGCTGCGTCTCCCTGCCGTTGCTTTGCATCGCGCCGCCTCGCATCTCTTTCCCTTCCCTTCGCGTGGTCGCCTCTCCCTCCCTTTGCATCCCACCGCATCTCTTTGCCTTTCCGTGCCTTTGCGTTGCGTCACCTTGGCTCTGTATCGCATTGTGTGGCATCTCTTCTCCCTCCCGCTGCTTCCTTCCCTTCCATCATCACCTTTCCTCGCTTTCCTTTGGTTTTCCTGGCCTGTCCCTGCTGGAGGACCTGGCTGCAGGGCAGGGGCACCCGGTTGTGTCCTGAGCCGCTCCGGAGGGTCCGCAGGGTCGGATGGYGCCCGGTGATGGAGGCGCCTCCAGCTCCAGCTTCCCGCAGCGCTTTGGGCATCCCCTGCCCGTCCCTGCGGCTCCTTCCTCAGCAACGGCCCCCTTCGCGCTGGGGCCAAAGTAAAAGTTGTTGTGTTTTCATTTTCTTGGGATTTTTTTGGTCAAAGAGGCTCTTCCTGGCCAATGTGTTAAGCCCTCCTAAAGCAGAGCGCGTTGCTGTGCGACCCACCAAGTCCTGGCTGRCCAAACCAAGCCCATCCCGGATCGGGAGCGCTGGCGCCTGCCCGGCTCCCTGGGAAGGTGTCTGGGGTCGGATGCGGATGGTCCTGGTGCCAGGGCCTACGCGGGAGCAGCGGGAGGACAACCCCCGTGGTGCCGTTTTGGCCTCCCCGAGCTAAAAGCAGAGCTGAAACCGCAGTGCTGCTCAGGATGGGCTTCCAAAGGGTGCCTGTGTCCCAATTGGAGCCGGAAAGCGCTAATTTGGGGCTTTGGGGGATAAACAAGCCACCTAATTTGGGGCTTTGGGGGGTAAACAAGCAACGGTGAAAGTGCTCCTCACAAGGAGCCTCCAATGGCAATGGGGAAGGGTTTAAGTGCTTAAAGCAGGACATGGTGCCTTAAATTGCTTGAGTGCGTGTGGAATAAAAGCAGCAGCTGCAGCCAGGAGACTTGCCTGAACACTGAGGTTTCCATGTGGTGGGTTTTGTGCTTTCCTCTCCGTGTGGATGAATGATGAGCTGCCGAGCGGGAAAGGTCATTGGAAAGACCTAAGTGATACCAAGATGGGTCTGGAGGGTTTTGCTTGCTTCCCTTCAGTGAACGAGAGCAAATGGGATCTGCAGTTCTCACCAGCTGCCCTTCTTCCACCCGCAGGAGGCTCACAAAGTTTACAGGCAGAAGCTTGAAGAAGTCACCAGCCTGCAGACGGCCTGCAGCAGCTCCATACAGAAGCAGAAGAAGACGCTGAAAGACTTGAAGCACCAACTGCAACGGTAACGGGACCGAGGGAGCAGGTGCTCCCCTTCCTAAGTGGCTGATTTGTTTGGGATTTTTAGCACTCGCAAATTGCTCTGTGGTTGATTTACCTTGTTGAGGGAACTGCCTTGGGATGCTCAGATGATCTCTGGGAGCCGCAGGCTCCGTTTGGTGTGTGTGGGCCTGAAAGTAGCAGCACAAACACCCWCAGTAGCTGCTTCCGCTGCGCCCTGCTTTGCATTAATTGGTAAAACTGCAGCTTGCCAGTAAGTCAGCAGCTGTGCCTTTTGTTTCAGCATGAAATATTTTATGGCTGGAGAACCACARCTGCGAAACTGTGCCCTCAGCACTTGCAGTTGTGAGCTCAGAAACCAGCCTGTTGGTAGTTTATGGACAGCCTCTTTCCCTGAGGTTCATTTGGTATTTGGAAACATGCTTTTGGAGGGCTGAGCCTGGCAGCTTACAGGAGACTTTTAAGTGACTCCTGGGCTCTGCTGTAGATGTGGGAGCTGCGCAGCTTAACGCCCCGTCCGCATCCCTTGCGAGCTCTGTAGGGTTCCCCGTGGGTTCCGATGAGCACGGGAGGACCGCTGTGTCCCGCTGCTCCGGGATGTCCTCGGGGGAGCAGCTCCGCAGCCTCCGGGTTGCGGRTCAGTGCAGGCCCTGTCCTCGTCCTGCAGATCGGGGCGCGGAGCCGCCCGGGCTCCCCAACGTGGCTCTCCCAGGAGCGGGAGCACACGGAGAAACACAAGGCAGCAGGTCCCTTTCCCCACCTTCCTCTGCCCAACCCACCACGAGCTGTGCGGGGCCTCAATGGACCTCTTGGTCTAAGTGGGTTTGACACGCTGGTGCTGGCGGCTCTGTAGGATGCGTGAGGTCATGTTTTGTTTTTAAAGGCTATACAGTGAGCTTTTGTCTTCGGCTGGCCTCCCACAAAGAGTTTACGTGGTCTGGGTAGAGGTTTCTCAACTTGCACGGGGTTGGGGTCTGTTTGGAGTTTGTTTGCATGTGGTTTCAGATGCTGCTTTTACATTTGGAGGGAGTTCCAGCAAAACTCCCTCTGTTCTGCCCCAGTGGTTTTTGCAGTTGAAGAAATATAGATTTGGGTCAACGAGGTGGAGAGAAGCTTATTTACAAACCAGTGGATTGGGATTTCCTGCAGTAAAATAAACCAGGTGGTCAAATTACCGCTTGCCTTGTCAATGATTTTGGAATCATTGACAAATACAGGAATGATGTGCACCATGGGGTAAGCTTTCCGACAGCGTGGATTTTATGGCAATGTTATCTTCCTTTAAATGCGAAGGAGGTAAGAATGTAAACAGGAAAATCTTGTTTTTATGTTCTCACAGGTGCAAGCCCAGAGCTAGTCCTGAAGAATTTGCTCTCATACAGCAAATCAGCAGCCAGATCAAAGAGAGGCAAAATGTTTTCTTTGACATGGAAGCCTACTTGCCAAAGAAGAACAGGTATGTGCTTTGTCAGAGCCGGCACGTGCTCTAAGAAGACAGATTTTTGAATGCTCACGTCAGCGGTGTATGTSTGTATTGAAGTATGTGTGTATTGAAGAAATATATGTAAAACAATTAATTGTAAATGTCTTGCAGAGTTGTTGTGTCAGTCGTGCACAAGATTCACTAGCTAGTGAATCTACAGTTAAGTAGAAGCTTACTAAGCACTGCTTTCCTGTGCTAGTTTTTTTTAAAGACTAAATCATCACAAGAGTTTTCTCTTTCATTTAATTTAAATAGTGCATGTAGCTCAGATCTGCACTTTGCCTCAAGTCAGATTGATAGACCAGGTTTCTTTCAGTTGTTGAGTTCTGACACCCCTGCGAAGCAGGAGATGTTGATGTCATTTGTGGAGTAATCTGGTCCAAGTGCCTTGATTCTCTTTTTCTCTTGATTTTTTTTTTTACCCTCATTTGGTTCGTTTTCCCCATCCTGTGCTGGCATTTGCTCAAGTTGCCCTTTTGAAGGTCTCTGGTGAGCGGAGCTCCATGGGTAGAAGCCTAGGCTGAAGGCAGCCCTGGCAGAGGAGTTTGTGGAGAGTCTTTTGCCCCACAGCCAAGCGCTGCTCATTCACACAGGACAGACTAATCTGCCTTCATCCGTCCCGTCTGAATAAAACAGACTTACGTGACTTCTTGTTTTTTTTGTCTTCTAGTCTGTACTTGAATCTTGTGCTGGGAAATGTGAATGTAACTCTTCTGAGTAACCAGGCAAAGTAAGTGAGCTTTTGGTTTTCTAGTGTTGTTCAAGGCATGCAGGAATCATGAAAATGGAGATATATATATATATATGTGTGTGTGTGTATATATCAATATAAATTTAAGGAAAAAAAGAAAAAAAAGCTGCTGCTACTTGCCCAAGAAGCCAGCTCATACAGATTTAAGCCATAGGATTGTCTTGCAGCATAGCGGTTGTGCAGGCCAGACCCTGCAGGCCAAGTGCTGCCTTTTGCCCCCATCAGCTGTCTTTCTGAGTGTTGTTAAGCAAAAACTGTCCCTGGGATTGGCAGGTCTGTGTAGAAATGTGCTATGTGAAATGTGTGGGATGCTTAAATATCACGCATACGCTCTTCCTGTGGTTAGATTTCCAGTGCAGGTAATTCAGCTCAAATCCTCCTCTGTGGCATTCTGCAACGTACAATGGCTTCATTTCTGTTCAGTTGCACCCATTTCTGGGGGGGAGGAGGAGGAGGTGCAGGGATGAAGGCTGTGGTCCTGGGGCAGGGTGTGCACATGGGGCCTTGGCCAGCACAGGGTGCCTGTGGCTGCAGAATTTGCCACGTGATTTCACTGAGTTTGTGCCCCTCCTGAAAGAAGGAAGGTCTCATTGCAGCCCAACATCCCACACAAAGCATGAGGTTTCCTGCGCTGTTTCGTTCCAGGTTCGCCTACAAAGACGAATATGAAAAGTTCAAACTTTATCTGACTATAATCTTGCTACTCGGGGCTGTGGCCTGCAGGTTTTTCCTTCACTACAGGTAAGCCTGCACTTCGGATTGTAACCAGGTGTTTTGAATCAAAATGTACTCAGTCTGAACTAACTCTTCCTTTCTGTTAAAGACTGAGGCTTGGGCACTGTTTAGGTTTTTAATAGTTGCATTACCCCAGCAGGAGAACTTCTGTGACCATTTTTCTTTGCAGCTTGGCCCTGCATTTGAGCTACTGGGTTTTCCTTGCTTGCTATTAATATTTGAGGAGTCTGTAGCAAATAAGTTGAATATTTCATTTCCTGATGGGGGTTTTGTTTTTTCATGGTATTTTAGTATACGAGGGAGTGAGCAGTTGGTTTTGCTCTCTGGTTGTTCCCAAAAGAATCATCACTGTGCKGAAGGTTTGGGGCTGCGAACACCCAGCAAGGACACTTGCATCAGATGGTCTGAACTGAAATGTTAGGTCACAGTAACATATCTGAGCACCAGGAAGCTTCCACTGTAAAGTTGTGTTTAAAAAATAACAGAAGTTTTGAAGCGTGACCCTTTCATCAGAGTCTCCCTGGATCTGGGATGAGGGCCGGATAATACCATGGAAATGAATTGCTGCATAAAAAGGCTGCCCAGTTTCACTGTGGCTACAGGGAGTTGCAAATGGCAAAATAAGGGCTTTTTTTTTTCCCTGGAGTGTAATGCTCTTTTGCTCTTTTAGTTGATTGGATTTATATAGATCACACTCAATCTTCTCATTGAATTAGCTTGGAAATGCCTCTCTAAAGTGGATCATCTGCTGCTTCCATGGTGCTTTCTCTCCTTCAGAAGGAATTAATGTCATCTCCATGTACCTGCTTATYGGCCCCAGATCTGCAGTGTTTTATCATGAGCCCTTCCCAGGGTGACGGCCTTGGGCCTGGCAGGACGGCCCATGTGTGAGGCTCTGTGTGGCTTAAAGATATTCAGGACTGGCCCTTGTGTCCGTGGTCTCACTTGGGCAGGTTTTCATCATCCGGCTCCCTTGGGGAAGGGAGGAAGAAGAGGGATTTTCACATGTGTGTTTATAATTAACAGGATTTTTTCCCCCGTATTTTTCTTCTTTTTAACAGGGTGACAGATGAAGTGTTTAACTTTCTATTAGTGTGGTATTACTGCACGCTGACGATACGGGAAAGCATTCTCATTAGCAATGGATCAAGGTACCATGCAATCTGCAAACCCTAGTTAAAGCATGAAATGTCCTTAAAAGAAAAGCGAGCCACAAAAGCGGATTTGGTTTGGCGTTGAAGCCCAGCAAATCTGAGACGATGATTCTTCTGCGCAGGGTCTGTTGTCTCCGACCCTCTCTCCGTTCACTTCCAAAGGCAGGTGTGGCCACCTGAGATTTGGGAAGGGAGGAGAAGTTGCGCTCTCTGAAAAGCCCATGCTCTCTTGATCCAAAGCACTGAATGGTTTTGGTAGCTACAAGCTCGTTGTAGATGTGGTTTGGAATAGAGAAGTGTGCTCAGCAAAATGACTGGCCCAAGATACAACTTGGTGCCTTTCTCTGCCTGCAGCTGCACGTCTCTGCGTGCATCCAGACAGTGATTTCATGGTAAAAAAGGGAGCAGAAGCTACATTGCCCTCCACGTGACGCTGCGCTCTTAGCGTGACCACCCCGTGGGTTGCTGCAGCACAGTCTGGAGTGCTCAGCTACGTTACCTTTGTGTGGAGAGAGAATTGGTGGTTAGGAGATAGACAGTTGAAGAGCCAGGAACACAAGTAAAACCCTGTGAGAAGCAACAGAGGATCCCTAAGCATATTTTTTCCCCCCTTCTTTTCAGGATCAAAGGCTGGTGGGTGTCTCATCACTACGTTTCCACATTTTTGTCCGGGGTGATGTTAACGTGGTGAGTTTTTGCTTGTCTGATAGTAAGTGCTGCAAACGGCGTCGTCTGAGCATTCAGCTCCGCTGTGGCCACGTAACTGTGTCTGCACTGGCACCTGCTTTAATATTTACCAGATGTTACTGCTCTTTGAAACAAGCTGCAAGCTTAAAGCTCGCTTAAAACAAACAATCTGCACAAAAACAAAACTCTCAGGACTTAGTTGTGGTGAYGGTACCAAAATCTCTGCAAGTGTCCCAGTTTCTGTGTCTGCGTGAAGACCTGAGCAAAYAAGTAGCTTTAATGCTACTTAACTCTGCTTTAATGTGAGAATGACAGTGAAAGAGCTGGTGCCTTTGCTGAATACAGGTTATAAATCGAGTACAAAGCAAAAAATTCAAGTTATGCTCAAACGGATGGTACCGCATATCAAAAACCTCGCACCCGGTGTGGGGTRACTACAAACCATTTCAGCTTTGTTTGGTATGGGCTGATTGATTAATAATTAAACATTGTTTTAAAACAAACAAATATCTCTTATTTTGACCCTTTGACAGAGTTGTACCATGACTGGAGGGGAAGGTTCCTTGTCCTACCTATGTCCCAAATACCTTTAGGAAAAGGAATGCAACCCCTTTGCCTTGACTCCACCATGTTAAATCTTGCAGACACTGGTGCCTGGGGAAAACTGCTAGAAACAGATGGGAAGCCTGATGAGATGGTTTCCTGCAGCGCAGGATTCCCGTGCGTGGCTGCAAGGCCTCTGCAGGGGCTGGAAAGCTGCTCCAGCTGCCGCTGGGCTGGGCTGACAAGGGGAGGGCACTGGGTAGCGGCTGGTTCGGTTTGTCCTTCTTTCTCTTAAATCAAGTGACTGACCCTTTGTGTTTTGTTTTCAGGCCAGATGGACTCATGTATCAAATGTTTCGCAGTCAATTTTTAGCGTTTTCAATATTCCAAAGTGAGTATATCTCGGTAATTCAGTCTTAAAACTGCRTAAACGTAAGCAACATCATAACACTGCAAATGTACAATATGCAGGTGTAAGCAGTAGTTGAACATTTCCAYGTGTGTTAACTGGTCTGATGAGTTATTTTCATTCTCCTGAATGTGTCCCCATCTCGTTCTGCAGGTTGTGTTCAGTTCCTCCAATATTACTACCAGAGGGGCTGCCTCTACAGGCTCCGTGCTCTGGGCGAGAGAAACCACTTGGACCTTACAGTGGGTGAGGCCTTCTGCAATACGGGCTTTGCAAAACCTCCTGTTATGTCAAGCAACCAGGGCGAGTTTTAAGCACAGTGATAAGGACTGGGCCTACAGTGACARTGGCCTTCAAAGAGCAGGGGACGCCCTGCCCGGCCACCTTTGCCCTGAGGCAGGAAGAGGAACGAGTCTTAGTCCCTGTTGGTCAGAAGCAGAGGGCTCTGATCCCTGTCAGGCTCTCTTGGGGATGAACCTGAGGCTTTTTCATCCCCATCTTCTTCTTCCTCCCATTATGGTACTGCGTGCTTGGTTATAGCYGAGCACAGTGGGCACAGTCCATGCGGGGGAGCAGGATGGGGCTGATCGTACGYGGTGGCCTGGCTGGGGAGAGCTGCTCCCCATGTACATCGGGGGAATGATTCCCAAAGGGGATGAGACGCAGCTTAGGTCCTGGCTCTCCCCTGCTCGCTCTCAGCATCTTCTCTTACCCTTTTGCAGAAGGATTTCAGTCCTGGATGTGGCGGGGGCTGACCTTCCTCCTCCCCTTCTTGTTCTTTGGCCACGTAAGTGGGGCAGTCCAGACCCTCCATGCAATATGGCTCGGGGCGGGTGCCCTGGTGCCGCTGCAACGGCAGCGCCRCGGGGAGGGACGAAGGTTTCCAGGTTCTGCTGGTAACGAAGCCGCTTCTTCTCTCTTCAGTTCTGGCAGCTATATAATGCAATCACACTTTTTGGATTGTCAAGGCATAAGGAGTGCAAAGAATGGCAGGTGGGTGTTGGTTCTGCTCAGAAAACACATGGTGCCAGGGACATTTTTAAATTATTATCAATTACTTATTCTAAAACCAAGTCCTTAAAGATATTTGGGCATCTAAATACTTCAGTGTTATCAGCACAGGCCTTATACTGTGCCAGAACTATATACCTATACAGATTAATTAATACCTATACAGAACTTAAGTCAGCTCTGTAAAATAAAGCAGCTCAGCTTCTCATACATGTGCCTCTTGCTGCCGTTAGGTGCGAGTGTTTGTATCATAAGCCTGATCCTTTGGCTTCCTAATGACTGGACTTTGGCTGAAGGTATCCAAAGATGCTGCCTGAAGCAAGGAAGAATAAACTTCTGAAGGAAGATCTGTCCATGCGGGTGCCTGGGCAGGGGTTCAGTGGACCCTGCTCAGTGCTCAGCCTCCTTCTGCCGGGCTCCTCTCTGCATCACTGATACTTGTCTCTCTTCCCCCTGCTCAGGTCTGTGTGTTGGCTTTCACGTTTCTGCTGCTCTTCCTCGGGAACTTCCTCACTACGCTCAAAGTGGTGCACACTAAGCTGCAGAAAAACAAGGACAAAGTGAAGCCGCTGTGAGGCGGCTGCGGGGGCTGCTCCTGCCTGCGCCCGCGGCGGGAACGGGCCCCGCGCAGAGCTGTCCCCAGGGCTGCCGAGGGACATGGACTATCCTGGCACACACTCAGTATTAAGCAAGCATGGCTCTCCTATTTATGTATATTTATACAAAACATGCTTGCTTTTTATTTTTTATTTTTTTTCCTGTATATCCAGCAGCATGCACCTGCCAGAGGGAGTGCCGGTACTGGGAGAATGTGGGATCTACTGTAATTCCAGTTCTGGAGTAATCTCTGATGCTCTCCTCTCCAGTTTACTTATTTAAATTTGGGGCATTGGATTTGCAAAGCTTTATAAACACTCCAGGTTGCTCAATAATACAGACCGAATGTTATTTTTAAGGCATTTAAGGCTAATTTTCAGTGGCAATATTAACCTGTGTGTACTATGAAAAAAAAAAATTCCATCTTTGAACCATACTGCTGCTATATACACTTTTTAAAAGTTATTTAATGAAGAGAAATTTTAAAAAACAGCAACCAAAACTAGCTGCTAAATGGCAAGGAGGTCTGCTAACTTTCTTCCAGAGAGACCAAGTAATTTGTCTGGGTCTGGAAAAGGTTTAAAATAAATTGCATAGTATGCAGCTGGCTCAGCTCTTTTTTAATAATAAACACCCTGCCCTTTGGGTTGGAGCATTTATTTGCTGAGCCTCCTTTTCTTGAAAATGACCCTCATCAGGGCATTAGGTGCAACAGCCACTGCCCTTCCTGTTCTGTTGTCAGTATTTTTTGCTTCCAGGGTCACTCTGGAAAGGTGAAGACAGACTGAGCCTAAGTATTAAATCCTTCCTTTCAATACCATTAGGGGATATCAAGGTGGCAAGAGTTAAGAGAATGTATACGCTCCCTCGGAAGTCTGTCTGAGGGGAAATCCTGACCCTCACCCTTGTCTCCTTGTGCTTCTTGGACTGAATTTACTCACTCAAATACAGCTTGTTTGGGTGTTTAACTCTGTACCTCCTAAACCCAGCTTCCAAAGTGTGCGCTGTTTTATGCAGCACCTTTCTCAACTGTAGGACTTTTCTTTGTGCTGGCACAATGTCCAGATGGGGCAAATGGCTTTAGCAGAATGTGACTGGAAAATGATGCCCTTCTCCCACAAAGAAATATATATGCACTACAGACTTGAAATGGTTTCATTATTTTGTTGCTGCAAGGCTAGCAAAATTACCTTTACAGTGTTGCTGTCCTGTGGGCATGAACAATAAATTTCAATTTGCCTATTTTGAACAAGTTTCCCGTTAGTTTGGCTGTATCTTTCTACATTAACTCTTCTGCAAACTCTGTGAATTTTATTTTTTTGAACTCTCCAGTTATGAAATATAAACTGTTCTCTTGAGAGAGCAATGCTGGAACCTGCTGGATCCCAACAGGGGAACTGGTGCTCCGGGGCTGCGGGAGCTCTGTGCTGGGTAAGGAATTTGGATTCTGCAGTTACTTAGAAACAAGGAAAGATTCCAGCCATGGAACCAAGGGCAAGGATGCTGGTTACTTGCTGGGTAAGGTAACACATTGTCCTTTTATCATTTAATGACAAATCTCCTTATTGAGATCTGAGGCACAGGTAGGAGGTTGTTCAGCGGGAGAAATCAATGTCTTTCAATAGGCAACTGACACCTTCATCACCAAGGCAGAATTTATTTCACAGTAGTAGCGATTATTTCATCAGCTAACGAAGAGGAGTTGTCCAGCTAARCACTTCTCTGCCCCCAGGGAGCATCCACATTTGCATCTGTCATGTATTAAATAACTTGCAGTTTATTTCAAGATTATCTTTATATTGCACAGAATAGCTGTTTCAAGTTTTTCTAACTTTTTATGTGATGCTCCATTTCTGCACTGGAGCACCTGCTGTGTGTTATTTAAGGAGCAGCCCTTTCTGTTGGGCCACCAGACTTTGCATGGAGTCCTGTCAAGGAGCAGCTCTGCAAGCTGCTGCAGTGATAAAGGAGGGGAGGTTTTGCCTGTACAGGCTAAAGGGACAGCTCAAGGCTAACTCAGTTCACTSTCTTTGGGTACAATAAGTTCTGCATTAGTAATTTTCAAGTTAACTTCTCTTTAAATGTACTGCTTTAACATCTCTTCTGAGAGAAGTGGCCTTTCTACCTCTTTTGCTTAAATTTAGTTAACCAGGGCAATAAATTATAGACAAAATGTACCATGGCTAATGTCTAGAAGAAAAAAGTAACCAAGTCAGCTAGCAGCAGTCACTGTTCTTTGCAGCTTACTGTGGATCTAAGAACAAACCAGTTCCTTTATGGTTAGGAGCAAAAGCTGGAGGGACAACAGTGAGTGCCATCCATTAACTTGAATAAAGAGCTTTGAAAACTTAGAGTAGTTCAATGAAAGTGCAAAAATATTAAAAAGTTAGAACTTAAAAATCACTGCAGGAATAAAAATATTTACGAGGGGTGAGGGAAAAGGTCTTTTAAAGTTATCTGCTGCTAAAAGGTGAATCACGTGGCTGCGATGCTCGGAGCAGTCTCTATCATAGCACTGAGCACACTGTCCGTTTCTTCTGGCGTTTGGCTTTTTTCATGGCATTGAGTGCAATGGTTGTTGCTTCTTTAAAAACATTTTCGACGTTTTCACGACATTTTGCTGAGCACTCCAGATAAACTTCTGCGTTAATCTGCTGACACGCTGTTTCGCCCTGGAAAGAATAAAAGCAAATGAGATGTAAAGTTGCAGTTTGGGAGAGGAAAGAAGGCAGGATGGGGAAGAAAGAAGCTACCTCTCCTGACCCTAGGTTAAGGCCTTGGTGGTACTGCTGGTAAATTATAAGCTACTGCTAAAGAAACACTTTTTTCCCCCTAGGAAAAGCCTTGCAACTGTTCTTGCTATTGTCCTTGAAATGCTTTACTGTTAAATACGGTTTGCAAAACACTTTTTTGCCAGAACAGTCAAGATTTTTAATACTGTAACATGGATCCTACTATCTCTGGTCTTCCTCACACCCCCGATTGACCTATCGGTGATGGGAGCAATGCCCTGTAACAAGAAGTACAGACGGAGTCTCAGCAACTTTTTGAGGGCTACCAGTTTATAACAGTAATGACCCAGCTGTGGAAAGAAACAAGAATGAGATGTGCTGAGCCTAGAACAGAGACACACAAATGACTAACGCTTGCTGTTCACCTTAGCCTGGAAGGAAAAGCTTAGTCTTGAGGCTAGGCTTAGTTTTTAGTGTCTTTTCTGATACTCCAAGATATGCAAAATGCTCACTGAATTTCTCCTTGCTTTGGTACAAAGACTGGTCAGACCACTTTCAAAAAGGGCTTACAGAACCCCTGTTAATGCAGATTGTGAATAATTTGTAATCGAGATGTTGTGTTCACCTGATTTTGGAACATTTGTAGTTACAACGTGTTAGCAACAATGACACTGAAATGCGTGTGCTTGGCCCTCCACGCAGAAGGCAGCACTTGGAAGGCACTCGTGTTTACCTGGCTGTACGTAACGGGCTCCTGCTGGGAGGCCCGGAGCCTGCGCAGCTGCTCCTTGTCCTTCCGGAGGTCCGTCTTGCAGCCGATGAGAACAASGGGGGCCCCGCGGCAGAAGTGACTCACCTCAGGATACCACTGGTAGGAGAGAAACAAAACCTTTGCATCTTTATTTCCCCCTCCCAGAAATCAAAACAATAAAGAACAGAGTCAGTGCTTAATATACGCTGCCATTTTAGACCTAGAAGTCCTTATTCTAGTGCTAGAGCACCAAAGGAGCTATTTGCAGACACATTCAGAAATCTTAACTGTTATATATTGATGTATGAAAGTATATGATGGAAGTATACTTAAATTTAAAGTAGCTGTAAACAGTTCATGGTTGTATGACATCGCTATAGGTGAAACAATGACTTTGTGCTTAGTTTGTGATCCTTCTGTGYGCTGCACTGCAGAGCCCAGTCTTTCAGAGGTGCATCCCATATTCAGCACTGTGGCCCAGAGCTCAGTGCACGATGAACGGCCTGGGCACTTGCAAGCCCTGGGCTTGGGCTACTAAAAGCCATCAGCTTTTTGAGTCTTGTCATACATTTGGCATATTTAACTCATGTAAAAGTCTGAAGCAGTTATGGAAGCCTCTTACCTTAACTACTACGTTATCATAACTAGTGGGATTCATGACATCGTAGCAAATTAAGACGACATTTGTGTTCTGGTAAGAAAGTGGTCGTAGCCGATCATAGTCCTCCTGCCCTGAAACAGAGAGAAAATTTTTGATACACATATCTGTCCTTAACAGACAATGTGATAAGAAAGTGTTCAGATATATACATGAGAGCAAGAACAAGAGTTACTCTACTTGCACACACTGAAACACTGTAAAATTCTCTCCCTTACATATAGGAGATTCTTCCCCAGGGACAAATCTGATGCTCTTGAATATAAAATGTGTCCTTAGAAAGCCTTAGTAAGGAGGATGGTTTGTCTCACTATTAAGTATTTAGAAGCAGTTTTAATCACTGATTACGAAGTTGTTCCTCACATGTAAAATGACCAAGACAAATTTGATAGTCACTGATTAAAAGGTTTGCAGTTTAGCAGTGGCTCCAGTCCCCAAAGATGCACTTGCAAGTGCAGTGTCGTGAAATAAAAAACACTGTGCCTGCTGGACACCAACCCTGAAATAAGAAACCACTTAAAGAGAGAGCAGAAGATCTGTTTACCACTTGAATGGTGCCCGAGGAAACAGGTATGTCTCCATGATGCACTTCATGTCCAAAACGAGAAGTGGCCTTTGCCTGATCACTGCCCCATCTCTACTGCCAGCCCCCGTCCTATGGAAGTTAAATATCTTAAATATTTGATTCACCAGTGCAAAAGAAGGGGTGCTAAAAATGTAAGCATGCTCCGATCCCATACCAGCTACTCCTTATTCCTGTCCTGGCACCCAGCTCTGTTCTAAGTCACGTACTAGTTAACCTAGGCAATGTGCTCGCCTCGAATTACTTTTCTAGATGACCAGTACCTCTCCACACTGTCATCCCTCTAATTTCAAACCACGGAATGAGATGTGGTCCCTGCTGGATAAATCATAGTTTTGTTGTCTGAGATGTTTGTGAAAAGGGAATTTTAAGTTTGCACCACTCACTGAGCTCCAGAGGAGCAGCATGTGCCCCGGGTGACATACAGCACAAAGGAAGACTGATCCCTCGAGGCTTAATCCAAAAATAATAGGCAATTGACAAAATTATGCATGTTGTATAAACATTCAGGGCAAAGACTGTACTGTTTAGCCCTTCTTATTCTCCCAAATCCACCTACTTGTTTGCAACTGATTTACCGTTTTGTGGCTGAGATAATCCTCTAAATGCATTACACACATCAGGTGCCGCTTTTTTCCTTTTCTACTTATTTCCCCAGTGTTACATGCTGGATCTGTTTTCCCTTTCAAATTCATACTTCTGAGCCTCTAAAAAGGCAGCTTGCAAAATCAAGCTACCAAACCATCCAAGTTAGTGCTGGCTATTTTTGAGGCACGGGGGAGCGTCCTGCATGCTGCTGTAACCCAGGTCTCTTGGGTGGGATGACAGCAGTGCCGGGGTGACAGATGTGCTCTGTTGCAAGCCAAAAAATACAGATGTGGTTGCTCCAGTGAGCTGCACCTTCACCTTCAAAGGTCAGCTTTGCAGTGAAGATTTTGAAGCAAACTGAAAATGAATGCACGAGAAAGTGTTGCTCTGTAAAATGCAAATGTTCCTGCTTGGTTCGTACTGGAAATRTCAAATACAGAGCACAGGACAAGGCAGAAACGCAGAGCCCGCAAGGTTAGATGGTACATTGTTTAACTTGTGCTGTGGTGAGGTAATTGCAGAGAGGAAGCTGTTCTCTAAGAGTTCAGACTACAGTTCTTCAGCTGCTGTGGTTGTAACAGGACCCAGATCAGGTTGTAAGTGTCTGAACATCAGCAGCTCTCTTCCAAGAACTAGACTGAAAATACTCCCTTTCCCTGCCCCTCCTTAAGAACTGTTGATAGAAATGCAAAAAGAAAGAAAGTGCCTGGGAGACTTTATCTGTAAAGTTGCTCACTCTGTGGCCCCAGTTTATTTGGCACATTTAGGTCTTCTACTATACAAGTTCAAACCGAAAGCCGAGGGCTGAAGCTCAGTGCCTACTGAGCACACATGCAACCCTGCCGAGTGCATGTTCCTTCAAGCACTTTTCCTTCCCCAGTTGAAACCATCTTGTGAAAGAACTGTGCAAACAGAGCTGCACCGGAGTGTACCTGCGACTCCTCTGGCCTCTCTCAGCTCGCTGCAGCGTTAGAGACCGTGGCATTTTATCGGCATTTCGGAAGCATCCCCCACWCGGCTCTGCTGCTGCACTTGAACCCGAGGGAGGAGCAGGACCTCAGGCGCCRGCTGGGGACAGGGGAAGCAGCAAAACCACAGGTCTCGATTTCACAGCCCTGCTTGTGTCTGCTCTTCCTCTGCCCTTCACCAAAGCTCCACCCGAGGAAGCGCTCAGGATGTAAAGGACCTTAGTGGCCTCTTGCCTGTGGGCACAACAGCTGTGTGGGGCATTTAAATCTCCTCAGGCCCTCCAGGTCACTGGGAAGGGTGTAATGTCCTCCTAATGTCGCTGCTAACCATGGCTATGTAGCAGCTTCCCAATTAGTGCTGCTCCCTAACTAACAGTAACACTCTCCRTTGCCACCGACTGCCAGGCAGGAGGAAGGCTGTAACATCCTGTCACCTAATCCAGGCCAGCCAACCACTTCCTATATATGTCAGTATGTTGTCTTAAATACAGTATACACAGTATTTCAAAGCAAGATGTAACCATGTAGTGGAGGGCCCATACGCACACAAGGAAATGCACTCAATTCTCTTTAGTCTTGCTGTAGACTCCAAGTCCTACCAGGGTTGCCAGCATGCAGCTAAGCTTCTGTGCTGCTCTGCTCAGAAAGAAAGAGTGAAACTTAACTCTCTTGCTAGCAGGAATGAAAATAGAAGGGGACAATTGGGAGGCGAGTGGGACAGGACCATGTTCCAGTTAAAAAGTGAGTATTTTTAATTCCTCAGGCTCTCCCTCTTTCTTTCAAAGTTATGACAAATTACTCTGGCATCTGCTTCYTTTTACATTTGTCTGAAGGGCTCACACTGTGGCGCATCTGTCATTCTGAAGAGCCCTGCTGGGTTTCCTGCAGCCCAGCGAGCGGCCGCAGGATGCAGTGCTGCCTCCTCCCYAGCCCTCCCGTGCTCCGAGAAAGCCTCTCACCTCGCACCAGTTAACCCTCGTGGCAGAACGGGAGCTCAAGCACCAGCATCATTAGGCTGTTCCTTTCGTACGTAAACAATCACCAAGTTAATTTACCCTGCAATTCCTTTGTTTCTGTCAGGCGCACTGAGAAATGGAATTTTTTAATTGAATAAACAGCTGCGGTTTGCAGACAAGATAATTGACATTGCAGTCTTTATAGACTGCACATGTATAGGCAGCTTCCTGCAACAGCCATGGATGTCTCAGAGGAAGATTAGAGCGGCACAATATAACTTCTCAAAAAAAAAGAAAAAACCCTATTATTGTAGCATATTTTAGACTAGCTCCTCAACTTCAGTTGTTACCAAAACACTTGCCAAGGAAAAAAATATCTACAGCTTGAAATGCTTGATTCTACAGGCACTGTGTCTGTGATTCTACATGACACAGTGCCCGTGTCCTTCTCCCTCAGCAAGCAGGACAAGCTCAAAGACCCACATGTGATGACTGTGCAAAAAAACCCCGTCAAACCAGAGGTTTACCAGCCACAGAGCTGAATCTGTCTTTACCTTTCCATGATACTGGAGCTCTATTTACTGTTGCTCTTGGCAAGATCCTAAAGATACTAGTACCTTTCTGCTGTGGGTGAATGATGAAGATCCAGTGATGCTATTTAGAAGAACATATTTTCTCCTTCTCTAGAGTGCTGTACAACAGTTAGCTGGAGCTGCTTACCTTAGACATACCTTTATTTCTTTTTCATCTCATTTTAATGCTTTTAGGACAGTATGAATCATTTGGGAAGTTTTCAGAGTGAGAAGCAATATACAAAGGCAAAGCTGGCTTAGAGTTTTTACAGAAGAGCAAAAACAACTCAAGCATTTCAGTAAGTCAGAAGAAAATTAATGAAACACAGGCAAYGTGCTGTACTGCTAAACTATCGTGCTGCTTTCAGGAAGCTATTGTACACTTGTTCTCCTCTTTAAGCTGTAATTGCTRCTCTACCCAGCACCCGCCCAGAGCATCATTACCCAGCTGGGAATAACCTAATAWGCCCTCCTTGCACGATACAACAGGRCAAGTCAGTAGTGAAACAGATCCCATTACTGCATCCCCCTCTCCAGACTGAAGCAAGGGGGACAGCAGCTCTCTGCTGCTGAACTGGGTGCCCCCCTTACTTTCTTCTACTGCACTGAGTATTGACGGGTGGAACAATTTTTAGTCCTTGTTTTAGGCAAGCCAACAGCAGTTTTGTTTTTTAAAAACATGATGGGATCAAAATATGTGCACTCAGAAGACTTCTTCCTCTAGCCTAGCTTCCAGGTTGAGGAAGAGGGTGAGATGCTGCTTGAACTAACAAGTGTGAAACACACAGCTGGGTGAGTGACGTCAAGGCAGGACCAAAGCTCAAGCCTTTCCTCCTCCCAAACAGAAGCTCTAACCAAGAAAGCAACGTCTCTGTCTCTGGGCACCAGAGACCCTTGAGTTGTCTGCTGCAAAGCAAAAGAAACCCAACAGGAAGGGAGGAGAGGCTGCCAGCAGCTTGTAAGCTGGTGKTCACAGCACTGCTTTGGGAGGTGAAATATGTAGGGTTTCTCCATATGAGATGGAAGGCAACTGCTCTTTCACGGGTAGGAGCTCTCACAACTAGGCAACAGTGACATCTCCCCTTCCTGAAGTGTCTTGAGAGAGACAAAACACCCCATCCGCTGCTTCAAGGGGAGATGCTGCTCCAAGACAGCAAAACTCACTGCGGAGGGGAAGCAGTTTCTGCTGAGCTACAACCTAAAGGAGGAAACGGGGCGAGATGAACCATCAGTGCGGGCATCTGCAGGCACTCTCCAGCTCAATGCCCTGCTCTAGGAGTCGGGTGCGTATGTCTGGTTTGCCATCTCTGCTCACAACATTTAGTTTAGTGCCCTGTCTGAATCCAACCTGGAAAAGTCTCCAAAGGCAAATGCTGGAAGTGATTTTAAATGAAAGACAGCCCAGGATCACAAACTGTATGACCAGTTAAAATCCCACACTGACAGTGAGCAAACATTAAAACTCAACAAGTTCACTGTGGTAAGGTCTTTATGCCAACATACTGTATTAAGGAAATTCCTGTTTGGTTGCTCAAACTACATTTTAGCTCCTCTCTTAAGACTTACAGCAAACACAAAAGTCTTGCCATTTGGTAGAAGCTAAATTATCCAAATCACTGGAGTCAAGAAAAGCAACATTAGAAACAAATATTAGCAGATTTGCATGGCCAGAATCTTACTACAGAGCAGTAAAAATTAGCTATAAAAATCACTTTTATATTAAAGAACCTTTAAAATTATGTACTCAGGTATCACATGAGGTATGTGAGAAAACAAGTGTGTTTTATAACTATTAGAAATGAGTATGAACCACATTCCTTTCTTATTTATATTGGCATAAATCTGGAACTCCACAGGCTTGAACTGAAACAAACATGATTTACACTGAGCCGTCATGGAGCGTGTGTGTCAATTTTAGGGTTCATTTAGAAACGCAGCTGGACAACTGTGTCTCAGAAATGTGACAAAAATTGTGAATGAAGTTGAACACAAGCCATTTCACAAGTTCCTGAAAGGAACCCAAACAAGTTACCAGCATTTTCAAGCAGCTTTTAACACTATGTCCTTTTTTATTTTGAACACTAACTAGCCTAGCCTTTTTTTTTTTCCTTTACTGTTTGATCACGCATGGCAGGAGATTAAAGTATTTTCTCGGTTGATTATATTGCACTATGCATCTGGGAACTAGATTTTAATACCTCCAGGTATGTATGCTATTCAGTCTGATTTACCTAATGAACTGCATTGTTAGGATAAAGAACAAATCCATGGCTAAAACTGCAAACCCATTAGACCAGTGACTATTTGTTCCCTGACAGGCATATTTACGCGTTAAATTGCTAATGGTTGCTGTTTTAAAGTTGTATTTAATTTATATTTATATTTAAATTTAAATATAATTTATTTTAATTTAAATATATTTATATAGCATTTAATATTAATATTAGGCTAGAAGCATGCAAGAAGGAAAGAAAGAAAGAAGGAAAGAAAGAAAGAAGGAAAGAAAGAANAAGAAGGAAAGAAAGAAAGAAGGAAAGAAAGAAAGAAGGAAAGAAAGAAGGGGAAAGGAAACATCCAGTTTTGCAATCTTCTAGCATCAGTCTGTTTTAAGTTGACACAGCAAAATCTTTTGGAATAAACACACCTATTCAGCATGTTCATGGGAATGGTGTTTTGTGAAGGTGAAAGCAGTTTCTGCTTAGCTCTCTGATGTTCTATCACTGTTCATATCACAGAAAACCTTGGCATTGCATCTGGGTTCAGTCTTGAGCCAGTACCCCGGCACAATCCCAGCATGGAAGGGTCTTGGAGAAACTGGCTATTGCTGTTTATTATTTTGGGCACTGGAAAAAAAAATGAGAGTATGGGAAAAACAAAAGAAAATCGCCATTACCTGCAGTATCGTACAAATTCAGGGTGACTTCCTTGCTGCCCACCGTGATGCTGGTSGTGTACTTCTCAAAGACAGATGGTGCATATTGCTGTAAACACAGGGAAAATAACAAAAATAAATTAGTTTCCCTGGCGGTAGCATTTGTGCAACGCTGACATCATGAAGGCCGCTTCACTGAGGTGACCACCTTCCCAAATCACCCGAATTTCAGGATTTCACCTGCTCCTGCTCCCAGCCTTTAAGTGCATTTCCTCCCTGGTGCTGGGGGAAAGCCCGGGGCCTCTCCACCGGCCGCGGGTTACGGGGTGGGGATTTTGGTACCGCCGCAGGTGCCTCTGGCAGGAAAGACTAAAATAAAATTAAATTAAAAAGCTAAAAAAGAAAAATCCCCTGGAAAAAAAAAAAAAAAAAAAAGCCCAGCGCCGGGCTCACCTCGGGGAAGGCGCCCTTCGCGTACACCATGAGCAGCGACGTCTTCCCGCAGCCGCCGTCCCCGACGATCACCATCTTCACCTCCTTCCTGCCCGCCGGGGCGGCGGCGGCGCCGCGCCGGGAGCCCCCTGCCTGCCCGGCGGGCAGCACCCCGTTGGAGACCTCCATGGAGCGAAGCCGCTGCCTGCGGGACGCGGCGCCCCGGCTCGGGCAGGCGCCGCCCGCGCCCCGACGGGGATTGGCAGGTGCCTCGGGGCCCTGCCCGGATCCTGCAGCCGCCTCGGCGGGAAGCCGCGAACGCAGCGGCCGCGCGGGGCACGTCGCGGCTCCCCTCAGCGCGGGGCCGCCCTCACGGCTCCTCTCAGCGCGGGGCCGCCCTCACGGCTCCCCTCAGCGCGGGGCCGCCCTCGGGGCCGCCCTCACCTCAGCGCCCCGGCGGGAAGCCCCGTACGCAACGGCCGCCCCTCTGCCCGCGCGCGGGCGGCCCCGTAGCGGCCCCCGCTCCCCTGAGGGCTCCCCTGAGGGCTCCCTGTGAAGCCCGGGCTGGAGGGACCCGCTCGGGGCTCCAGTGCTYAGTCCCTGCCAGCCGCGAGGCCGCGCTCCGCGCCGGGGCGGCCCCCAGCCCCGAGCAGGACAGGGGGCCACGCGGAGGCCTCCTCGGGTCCCCCCCAAACCCACTTGGTGCCATTGGGGCAAGGCGAGCCGTGGTCCGGATCAAAGGGAATTTAAGGTTTCTCAGCACAGGGATGCGAGGGCTCGTGAACACACCTACGTGTGGTGCTTTTCACACGCTGACATTGCCAGTGCGAAGGGAAGGAATCAAAACGGTGAGGTAAACTTGGCACCGATCCGCGTTAATGATGCTGTGTTTGTAGTAGGATTGCTTAACAAATCTGCCATCGTTCTCTGTAAAAAGCGTGGATTTTTAATTTTTTTTTCTAACAGACCTTAATGTTGTGTCCTATCTCACAAATCCTGCCACTTAAGAAATCTAAATTGAGTCCAGATTTTTTTTTTTTTGAAATATCATTTATTGGGAATACCAACAAATACAATGCTCGAGTGTAACAAAATTCTTTAATTCAGCTAAAAAAAAGTGTAATTCAAATAGGGTTTCACATTTCCTCCTGCATGATTTTGTCACTAGATGGCCTTCCAGACTGAATTGGAAACGTGGCTGCGTGTCTCCTTGCCTGGAATAATCTCTCAAGAAGGATCCTGCTTTATCCAGAGGGCAAACAGAAAGAAAGAAAGAGGTAATTCAGTGACAGGGAGTGGGAGAGAGACAAATAACTACCACCAAAGTGTCATTTCATACAAATAAAGAATAAAGGGCAGCCAAATTCATACCCWTGTAAAGCTAACATTTTCATTAAGAAAATGTAAACACAAGCACATAGAATAGACAAGCTGTCAAAAAGATACCTTATGGGCCGTACCCATATGTATTTTATCTGCAAGGCAGTAAAAGCCCTCAGCTCCTTTACACTCCAGTGGCTGAGAGCATTCCTAATATTGCACAGGAATGAATGGTCCAGAAATGAGTTGGTTTTTTTCTTCAAATGATTTCTTTGAATCTGGCCCAAAACCCCTGGAGTGCTGTGATGTCATGAGCAGAGAGGCTTCTTAGTCTTCGCGTAAGTAACTGTGGTAATTCATCAGCTTTTTGGTCCAATAATTTCTGTTTTTGTAGTGTAAAAGTGTTTTGTGGGTCGTTAGGTGATTTTGTTTGTTTTATGCAACAGCCCTACCAAATAAAGCATCTCTGAGGGCATACGGTGATGAGATAAGCCAGTAGCAACCTCCTGGCCAGTTCTGATGCTGTGTAAGAAACTCGAGGCACGTTGTGGCCTGACTTCCTAAGGGAGCGGTAATTCCCCCCTGTGCTATGTCTCCATCTGTCCCTTGTGAGTGACTATTGACTTCATGGACTAATATGCTTTAAATAGACAAGGAGACTGAGATTTAAAAATACTAGACGCCTGTGAGCGTTATGATGACAGGAAGTCAGGAGGGGAAAAGAAACATAACTGCAAATTCTTCTGCTCACAAAATGCTTCTTTAAATAGGAACAAGTTAACAGATTTGAGGAAATATTCTGGTTAGAATCATGCTTCTGTCTGCAGGAACTCTGAACACCTTTGACATTTCCAGTCACTGAAGCTCTGTTGTAGCGCATGCCCCGAGGCAAGTGAGCATAGCTCACAATAGTATTTCTAATGGAAAATATATCTCTTTTAACTAGCCAGGAAAATAACAGGTTACTGATACTTCCTTGTATCCGTAATTGCAGAGAAAAGTAATAGCAAACGCCACCTGCTGTATACTCATATTACTAGTTTATATGGTAATAAAAGCAAGACAAGAACGGGAACTTGTTCCTTCCAGAATGTCTTCAAAACTACTTTTCCACATTTAACTATTTTCTTAATAATACAGACTCCACCTTAACAAAGACTAAACATAAACTTAGTAACAAGTATTCTCATTTATGTCAAAGAAAATAACTCAAACTTAGTTAACTGTGTGCATTACCAGTGACATTAATGTGAACATCACCAGTAACATTATGTCTTATGTCAGTGATGAATTCCCATTGAACTACACCTCTGTATATACAAAGTAAGAAAAAATGCCTTGAAGAGTTTACATCTTAATGGAAAGAGAAACTCTGAAAAAAAAAACTTACTAGTAAATAATCTCCAATCCAAAGAATTTGCAGTGTAAATGAATGGGCAGATAGGAAAGGGGACTTTGTGACAAAGTGTTTGGTGACAGTACAAGGTTGTGGAGCCAGTGATGAAGCTAGATATACACTCAAGGTTAATTCAATTTATTTGTAAAACAAATACACAGAATTATGTATCTTTCAACCCAGAAAGACTCACGATCCCAAGCCTCTTTTGACCGTCACTCAACTCAAGGAGTGAGAACCAAAGCTCCCAGTCTCCTTGACTTTCAGCTGCTTCTCAGCATCCAATTGAAAACAAATACACAGAATTATGTATCTTTCAACCCAGAAAGACTCACGATCCCAAGCCTCTTTTGACCGTCACTCAACTCAAGGAGTGAGAACCAAAGCTCCCAGTCTCCTTGACTTTCAGCTGCTTCTCARCATCCATTTTGTAGTGTTTCTTGCGGTTTCCCTTGCACATGCAGAGCTCTACCATCTGGCCCTCATGGCCTGGTGTTTTACACACAAACATCCTCTGCACCCAAAAATCCAGAAAAATCCTTTGGGCCACATGATTCATCATCTATTCAAACCTTGCTTTGTGCCTTTTTTTTTTTTTTTTCCTTTTTGAGCAGTAATCACTACTGATATCAATCCTTTGTTTTATAAGCRATCTCAATTACTTTTTTACTGAAGGCAAGGTGGCTCTGATACCTGACCTTTTCTAAGAGCTTTAAAGCAACCTAGAAAATTACTACATTGTTGCTTGGCTGAGGAGAAACTACATATCATTTTCTTTTTTTTTTTTTCCAATGAGAAGGGCTAGCAGAAGGCTATTAATCTTCTAGACTATTATGTGGAAAAAAAATCAGCAAGAAAATTCTCTGCCTTTTCATACCTCAGGAATATATTTCCTGTTTCACTTGGCTCAAGTACCCCATGCACTCAACCAGCGCAATAATCTTTCAGTGAAGTCTACACAAAAGCTGTCCAAATGCTACCACAAAGTTTAGAGGATTGTAAGAGAAAGCAAGACAACTGTTTCCAAGAGGATGTTTTAGCCAAATTAGACCTACAACTCGGCAAATTCAGGTTGTGACTATTCAGGAACTTTGGACAGATTTTGTTCATGAACCACAGACTGACAACTACTAGACAGTAACTATTTATGGGGAATACTTGCTGTCGTGGGTTGTTCTCTTCACTAGGTTTTATATCGGGTATGCCAAATATGTGGGCCAAATTTGGCCCACCTGAGAGCTGTGTGGCCAGTGTACCATATTTTGAATCTCACCTTTAAGCTTCTCGCTTTTCTGTCATAAAAAAGACTTCCTCAAGCTGAACAGTGTGTATATCAGCACTGTAAAGTCTCAGCCTGATGCAGCAGAGCCTACCTGCAGTTTCAGATACTTGATTCCTTCCTGAAGTATCAATTCTCAAGCCACTTTCTGTTAAAGAACAGAAATTGTTCTGATAACAAAAGGTTAACATCATCTTATGCTGTTCTGGAATGTCAAACTCAGTGACTTACCTCTGAAAAGCATGAAATGAATAAATAAATATTTGTCACCACCTCCATAACTGCTCCCACAGATCTGGACATTCTCTGCAGCTGTCCCAGGGATGCAGCGTGGCTTTCCTGAACCATGGTGAGGAGTTTGTCCCAACGGGCTGGCAGTGCTCTTGGTCCTCCACCTTTGTGCTCACAGGTCAGGCTAGTAAGACTGAAAATGCCTCCAGTTACCAGGGCTGCAGGGTGCATTTCTGCTGGTGGACGGTGCTGCCTTTCCCCTGGGAGCGGGAAGGAAGCRGCTCCTGGAGGGATGCACTGGCTCGTGTGCCAAGTGACTGCACAGCACCTGCCTGCTTTTCATGGTGTGCTACCTGCAAGGAAGCTCTACCAGGAATCACTGGTTCTTGCTGGTGTCGCAAGGAGCTCGCATGGAGAGCAGGAATTTGCAGGAGCCGGGAAGGCACCGGAGTGGCTCTGGAACTTGTCTGGGTGCTCGCTGCACAGCGTGCTCTGCTGTGAGCAGGCACATAGAGGGCAGCAACCGGCCAGCGCTGCGCCAGCCGACAGATCACCTGAAACGAGGACTGGCTCTCTGCCACGAATGAGCCTGATACGGCTGGCCTTGATTCCATGTTTCCTGTGCATTTTTTTTTCTTCCAACACATATTTCACCCTTCCTGACTCTCGCTGTAACAGCACGGGCATGTGGTAAAGCTGCCCATTTCCTTRCAATAGTATGTAACTCTGATTTCTTACAGCAGGGAGATTTCCTGGTGAAAACTGTCCTAATTAAACTTACATGTTTTGTAATGCTGAAAATGCCCCTACATGAGAGGCAGCTGAAGCTGCTTGTAAAATGTCACTGCTGCTAGACCTTTAATGATCTGAGTGTCTAACAATAGCATAGGTGGCGCCTGTTCGGCACAAATACAGGACAGCAACCAAATGAGAGCAGGAGACAAAACAAAATTATTTCAAAATGGAAATCTTCAGACAAAATTTTCCAAGTATAAACTACATCTGGCTATTTGTCAAGTTTTGTATTAACTTGAAAACACATACAGAGCTTACAGCTAATGCTTTCCATTGTAGGAGTGGGCAACTCCAGGTTCCCTTTGTGGCTCCGTCTCGGAGCGGGGGAAGCATGGGCTCAGCTGAGGAGGACAACAGCTGCATGAGCTTTAATTCCTCTCTCCACCTTCTTGTACAAATGTGCCCCTCAATCCTCTGCCTGCAGAAGCAGGAGGAACATGTAGGCACCCTGCTCCTTGCTAACACCAGTGGCATTTCCTATACTGCAGGCAATCACATAGTAGGCACCAAGACTGTGAAATCTTTTTTGTATGGGCAGTTGAGCAGGAGTGGGACTAGAATTGGTTTGGTCAGAACAGCCCTGTGGATGCTCACGACACGTTTTAACCCCTTTTGTAATATGGCAGCAGTATGGGGTAATTTACTGCCACGGGAACCACTTCCTGCATGCCGAGGGCTGCAAGTCTGCACGGACGGATGACAGACACCGCACAGGGAAAAGCAAGTGAAGGGGACAGCATTGGGAAGGGAACCCTGTTCTCCACCAGCAGCTCCCTGGGGATTTTGGGCGGGAGGAAAGCAGACACAGTTTTGTGGATTCAGTGGGAATTAACTTCAGTTGGGGATTAGCAATGTTTAGCAGGCAGAAAGAATCTCTTCAGGGTTAAAGCAATGAGAATATCTGGAAAGGCTATTTTAAGACATACCTTGGGGGAAAAAAAARRAAAAAAAAAACACAGAAAAGCCAGAACAGTTATGAAAATAAACTAGAAACTAGGCGAAGTAAGAACACAGCATGCAAGAATCAAATGTAAACAAAAGGGAGGCTGTCCAGGTAGAAAACCACAAATGACACGGGTTGAAATGCAAGACCTAGAGTTCATTGAGCAACATCAAAAATGCTGTGTTGTCCACACCTCTTCGTCCCGGGTGTAACCATCTCCACAAGGTAAATGGTAGCCATGAATCAAGCTCTTTTCCTCTCGGTCTGTATTTTCTATTCAATTATTTGCAGGCTGTGCAAGTTCTGCTTTATTTCCCCCTCTCCATATGCTGCACTCTCCTCCTGGGGTTTTGCTATTCTGCACCGTGCGCTTGGCCTCTCTCCCATTTCTTTCTCCTCAGTGTGTCCCCCCTGCTCTGCTAAGATCTGCTCTTTGTGAGCGCTGCTGTGCACATATGCCAGCTCCCCCTCTCTGCCCCTCTTCCTGCTCCAGCCAGTGTCCCTACACCTCCCTGGAGCATTTTACTTTTTGCCGGRGGGGCCACTGGCCAGCCAGAAAAGGGACAATTCTGCGATGGCCCCGGAGCCCATGCTGCTGCCTGCGACAGCTGATGGGGAGCAAGGACGAGGACGGCAGCGAGGACGGCTCTGCAGCTGCTTAGCAACTGCAAGCTGCTGTTCTGTGGTCGCATGGGGCGGCAGCCGAGGGCACCTCATTCACTAACTGCCCCTTTTCGCCCGTTCTGCTGAAAACCGTGGCTTGGCAGACCCGCTGGGCTGCTCCTGACTGTTCAGGTCAAAAAAACGTATCAAAACCCTGATTTCTAACTGCAGAATCAGAAGTAATGGTGCCAATGTCAAGGGCAAACTAAAATGTTTAGTGATTTGATGTCTTTATTGATGAAAATTGCCAACCTTCTTGATTTATTTGATGATTCTGTTAAGTCTGAAAGCATTCTAAAATGCAGCCGGTTGTATGGATATGGCTGCTCTGATGGGATCACAGCATTTCAATAATAGCTGCATTTCAAAGGCAAGAAGTGACACAAAGCATTCTGCAAGTTAGGTGTTGAAATGTCTTTTTTCTTTTATAGCTAAAGAGTGATTAGATCTCTAAAAGCACTCTACCTGTCTTGCAGAGTGGTCGTGTCATAATTCTCAGAGAAATATAATGAACAGATGCAGATAAAAAAAAGGCAGCATAGCCCTGGTAAATGTCCAAGACATCCATCAAAAGTCAAATGGATCTTAGTCTATAGAAAGAAAAGGAACATATTTGTTCCTCTCTCAGGCATCATTGTACATCTCTTTGTATCCAAGTAGCTCAAAGAACACATCAGACTAGCAATTCTTGGTCGTTATTGAGTGCATCTATGTCGTGTACTCTGAGCATGGTGGCTCACAGGAGAAATGTGTCAGGGTGTTGCCTATTTTGTCTATGGAATTTCCTAGCTGTATCATTTGCTATTACTCAGGAAGTTATTAAAAATGTCAGAGCAAAAGCAGTGAGCAAGCAAATACCTGGTGCACAGCTCTACTCAATGTTCCATTGATATTTTTAGTCTTTAGCAGTGTTTGTTGAGGCTCCCTCTCAGCTCCTGAACAGTGTTTTCTTCCCATGGAACTGAGGACACTGTAGATCCAGATCTCCTCTGGCTTTCACGTGCCCGGGACATATGCACACCTGGAGCTGGGAAGCTGCTATATTACAGAGAGAAGCAATGTTTATCAATGAGCTGGAAGAATATATACAATTATTATTTATGTTTGTAGGTGAGGCACGGCAGCAGCAGCAAAGGGGTGCTGAATGCAAAGGCTATTGAGCAATGCTGGCCGAAGCACCATCCTTTCCAAGAGAGCCAAGTGTAAAGCAGCACAGGCAAAACAAGGAGCACAAACCAAGAGGCCGGGGACACCGCCCCGAGGAGGAGCAGCTCTCATTTTAGRAGCTGTGCTGGAAAACCAGCTCGAACCCGCCCAGTGTCATCCCTGGATGCAGAACAGGATTCTCGGATGGGAGTGCTGTCACCGCTGGTGTGACCGCAACTGGTAGGCTCTGTCCTCTTCTGGTTGTCCTGATCAAAATGCTGAATAACTAGAATATTAATTGGGAACCATGATAAAAATAATTATAGGATTAGTAAGCATGGGCTGTGGAGGGAGCTCTGCAAGTCTCCAAAGGGAATGATAAATACTTGCTTGATCGATATGTCCACAGCTACATGGGGACAGAAATCTGTTAATACAGCATTCTTCAGTCAAGCAGGCTAAGGTATAACAAGGTCCAATCACTGAAGGCAGAAAGCAGACGAAACGGTTTACCAATCCTTTCTTGATTCTCAATGGCCACTTTTAAATTAAGATTTCATGTTTCTCTAAGATACAGGTATGCTGCGGTTCAACTACATCTTTCAGATGTGAAAAGGCAACTAATGCACAAAAGTCTCATGACCTGCAGGAAGTCAGACCAAATGAACCTAGAGGTCTCTTTTGTCCTTTATAAGCTATTAATCTAGTTTGCTTAGACAAGCAATGCATTGTGACACAAAACCCTTCAATATAAAGGATTCTGTATACAAGTCAGCCTAAAACAAAATGCTGTAAACAGTCACAATCATTGTTTGCCAGAACAGCTGCATATTTTTTATTTCACTTTGCCTCTCAATCTAGTTTGCTTGGGCTGCAACACTTTGTCAAAGGAATTAAAATACTTCTTATTGATAAGAGACACTAAAATAATTAGCACTGAGATTTCAACTCCAAAGTAAGCAGAGGGATACTGTGGGCAAGCAGAAACTCTACAGCTTCAAGAATGTGCATACAGTCACCATAGGTCATTCAGAACAACAGTCTGTTTTTTTGCTGAGGTTTTTTTTTTTTTATCTTTTTTTTTTTTCCCCTGAAAGATTTCTTTCTTTCTCTAAAGAGTCCCATGCAGTAAGCCAGGGTCAATCTAACTCAAGTATGAAAGTCTGGTTTGACCTTTCTGGGACTGAAATATGCTGTACCAGAACATCTAGCTTTTTAGATATGATTTTGAGCCATTAAACCACCCACTCTGGGGAGCACAATTGATCTCAACTGCCTTGGTGACTTTTAAACTACATTGAACATAGCAGTCATTCAGAAACTTAAAAAAAAAAAAAAAAAAAAAAAGCAGTTTTCAGCTCAGGCTCGCCAGAACATTTTCAGAGGTGCCGAGGACCCGCTCAGGGTTGGCCGAGGGCTTCACACCACTTGCTGCCCCAGCAGTTCCTGGCCCGTGTTTGCGCACTGGCAGCTCGAGGACTCTCCCAGCTGGAACAGTTCCTAAGAGCAGAGAGGCCGTTCTCAACAGTGATTAATTGCGTGCAGGGATTATAGACCTAGAAAAATATGCAGGAGGTGCATGTGCAGACAAAGCTGGGCAGGCTCCCACAGCATTACGGGCTGCACGCGTTGGTTCAAAGTCCGGACTGCATTGGGCTGAACTAGTTTGCTTCTTTATCGAGCAGAACCACAATTAAGGTTTAACTTAAAATGCATTTTTTTTAAAAACCCAAGCGTCTATGTTAACGTGAATTTAAAGCCCCTGGAAAGTTAACAGATGTTGTTTAAATCTGGTACTTTTCTTATCGCTTTGCTTGTTGATTTAACTSGGGATGATGCAAGCTCTAGAACTGTGTCATACAGCTAAAAAAAAAAAGAGAGAGAACGCGCACAGACCCATTCCGAGCCATGTTTTGATCTCCAAGCCGCATGTTTTTGACCACTTTATCCTCCTGCGGTCGGCAGAATCGTTTTCCACTCGCAATAGGAAAGAGCAGAGACACATTTTTAACGAGGAGCAGCGCCACGTTTGTGCAAAGGGCTCCCTCCCCGCATTCGCATCGAGAGGCGCTGCAAAGCCGGGAGGCAGCTGCGCCAGTGACACAAACAGGCGCCCTGCATGTAAATAAGGCTCCTCCGGAGCGAGCCCTCGAGGGGAGCTCGCGTTTCCACGCGTTGCTAACGCGGGGCCGGCGCTGGCTGCGCGCCGCGGCCCCGCGAAAGGGCGCGGGGCAGCCCTTGAAAACACTATAGCCCCACGGCAGAACTGACGGACACAACTGACATGACATATAGCTGAGAGATACCGGCATCAGCGCGCGGATGGAGCCTGTTTTCCCGTTTTCCAGCGCTCGCCATTTGCAGCCATGTGCGTGTTTGTGTAGACGGGGGGGCTTGCTGCGAGCCTGACGCAGGCGGCGGGAGCGAGCGAGACCGAAGGAAAAAGCAGCTCGAAGGGAAAAGCGGCTCCCGCGCGGCCACCTGAGCGCCTGGCCCCTGCCCTGCACGTGCCGCCTCCCCTCGGCACCTCTGCCGAGCAGCCACTTACCTTCTTCCCTCCCACACGGTCCGCAGGGCGCTCCTGCTCTAGCCTGGCTTGGGTTGGGGTGTTTTGGGTGATTGGTTTGGTTTGKTTTGTTTCTCCCTGTCCTCTGCAATGGCTGCCCGAGCCAGGCTTTCCTCCCCCATCTAATTTCATTCTGCCGTGGAGGGCAAGGTTTAATTCCCCGCAGAGCTGAGGAAGCTTCGAAATAACCCCCCAACACACGCGCGCCTCCACCTTGAGCGAGGAAAAAAAAAAAAAAAAAAAAAAAAAAAAAGCAGCTTGGAAGAAAACAACAAAAGGTATAAAAGAAAATGTGGAGAGAAAAGGGCACGTGCAGGAGCTCGGGGCGCTCATGGCGGCCGCGGGGCGCCGGGCGCTGCAGCAGCAGCAGCAGCAGCAGCCGGGCCAGGCCGCGGCGGCTCCTCCCCGCCATCCCCCCGGCCGGGGGCGGGGAGGGCAGCCCGGCGGCAGCCGCACAACAAAGCGCCATGTGACGGAGGGCCGCGAGCGGCGGCGCTGCCCGCCGCGGCCCCCGCGCCGCCGCCCCGCTCCTCCCGCGGCTCCCCCTGCTCATTTGCCTGGCTCCCCCCTTCCTCCAACACCACTTTTTTTCCTGGCTTGCTTTTGGGGGGTTGTTGTCGCGGTTAAAAAAAAAAAAAAAAATCTTCCGCATTAGGCTACTTTCCTCTTTGGGTATTTACCCGAGGCTGCGGCGGGGGGAAGGGAGGAAGGCGAGGGGCGGGCTGCGTTATTTATAGGCACCCAGGGCTTCGCCGACATTATGCGAACTGCCTTTGTCCTCCCCGCCCGGCCGCACTGCCAGCCCGGCCGCGGCCCCCCCGCGCCGCTCCGCTTCCCTTCCCCTCCCCCGGCCCCCGCCATGGCTGGAGCGGCGCCAGCGCCGCCGAATGCGGCGCTCCCTCCCGCTGCTGCAGGGCGCTCCCCGCCGCCGCCATCTTGTGCACGCCACAGCCTCGGCGAAGGGGGAAGCGGGGAGGGGGGGGAAGCTACCGGCCCCACCGCAAACCCTCCCGCGACGACGGGCTGAGGTGGCGCGGGGAGAAGCGGCCGTTTTCCCCCGCAGCCACCGGGACGCGGAGCTCGGCAGGGAACCCCAGCACTGAGGAGAACTGCGGCGCCCGAAGGAGAAGCCATGATGGCCGCCGGCTTCACACACCGCGGAGCGCCGCCGGGAGCCACCGCCGGCCGCCCCTGCCCGGCACCCGGGACGCGGGGGGCTTCTCACCAGCTTTCACATAATAATCATAATAATAATAAAAACACCAAGCCGCCGGCGGGAAGGCCGCTTCACGTGCTGAGTGGCCGCACTAAAGCACAACTGCTGTGAATATCAACTGCGTCACGTCTTTCCAACTGTAAAATGCAGGCTGCAAAGGGTCCTTCACTTGGAAGGAAGCTCACTCATTTTGGATTTACTTCCAGACCTACATTTTTGCCCCCCTCTCCAAGCCACTGCCTCTCGCTATGAAGAATTTTACAGCGATTTTCTTTTTCTAAAAAAAGAAAAAAAAAATACATGTAGAGTGAGACATCCTCCATTAAGACGCTCACCATCCTGAAAAACAACCCCCCATTTTGTTGCTTTTGAATTTTTCTGTCGAACCAAACGCTTCAGTAACTAGAGGGACAAACATGTAAGGGATCCCACCACCACCGCCGACTTCTCGATTTTTTTCTTTCTTTAAATCAACCTTATCAATATCTTACTGTTTGTAGGCAGTTTTTTTTTTGTGCATTCATTTTGAACAGCCACGTAACGCCTGCACGGATTCACAGCAGCGTCTCTCCGCACAAAGGGGGAAAAAAAAAAAGAAAAGCAGGGCTGAAGACAAGCAAGCTTTGTGCAGAAAAAAAAAMCTGAAAAATATACATTGAGATATGCTCTGTATGTATCTAGCAAGAAGAGGAGAGCTACCATTTTTACAGACCGTCGTTGGGACCGCTCTGTTCTGCCTAGGACAAAAACATTTGCTGCACAGGCCTGGTCTATATGTTTCTCTGCAAGGGCAAAAGGCTCTACTTACCCGCACACCATAGCTGAACGCGGTTCTGAAGGTGAAGTTGTTACGCTTTTTAAAATATGCCTATAAATATATATGATCTGTATCACCAGTTCTCTCGTAAGTTTGCAAGTCAAAACGGATCTCGTTATTTACGGATCTCTGTATGGCAATGCTCTAACATCAGAAAAAAAAAGTGCTTTTTCCTAAAAAGAAGAAAGATAACCCCCAAAAGAAAAAAACCTAGAAAATGTTGTCCAGCTATGTTGACTGACAGTATCCAGTTAGGACTTCTACTCAAGGCTTAAATCTAAGTTCCCGGGAGAGATTTACTCTGTACATAAAAAAAAAAAAAAAAAAAAAAAAAAAAAACATTCAGTGTTTTTCCACCGAATCCGCAGAAACTACTGTTTTCCTCAGTAGTCTGTACATGTTAGTGTGAAAACACCTGGTTAACATTTACTGATCGTAAGCAACTTCAAACATCTCTATCTAGCTTGCTTGCCTTATATAAGTAAAATATTTTAAAAGCATAAATTGGTTTAGATAAACAGACAAAAACATAGTACATGCAAATGAAGGCTTAGAAATAAGGACCACTTCAGTAACATTAACATGAAAACTACACTTAGTAAGGACAGAATGGATTGGGTACTTACAACATAAGAGAGAGAAAAAAAAGAAAGCTTATCATAATAAAATTGCCTTTTTTTTTTGCCAGTATTCACTATTCCTATATCTATATTCAAAACATTACCTTATAAGCACCAGAGGAGTTAATAAAAAAAACTGGCCAGGAATTAAGTGTTTAATACAGGAAATACTTCCTAAAATTTATTGTTCAATCATCGTATAGCTCTAAAGCTTAAAAAAAAAACAAACAAAAACATGTTATTTACTTATTATTTTTGCATTCAAAATTGTTACTGCTGACATAGGGTGTGCCATGACCTAGTTACACAAGACAAAGATGGATTCCAGCTCAGAGGGAAAAATCCAAAATCTTTTTTTTTTTTGGGTCTTCCTTCTTCAGTGAGTCCTCTAAAGCCTGTTGCCAGACATTAGCACAACCCTGAGCAGTCCTGAAATGGATGGCAGTGGATTCGAGTGGAGTATTCCCCCTTTTGGAACAAAGGAAAAGCCCAGTTGGCCATTTTAATTCCAATGCAGAAAAATGGCTGCCTGGTCTCTTGGCCTCTCCTTAGCTCTGTCTGCTGAGGGATGTTTTTAGCCGCGCGTCTAATAACTCAAAGCCCCGATGGAAGCCGCGCGCCCATTGGCTCGCGGCCGCGCGCTCCCTTTAATCAGCCAATTACGCGGCCGCGCGGCCCCCGCGCGCGCACCCGCCGCGCCCGCGCCCCCTGCGCCCGGCTCCGCGCCCCGGCCGCGGGAGGGAGGGGGGAGGCGGGGGGGGGAATCCGTAGCGCGCGCGCGCGGCCTTTAATAGCGAAAACAAAATGGAAGCCGCGCGCTGATTGGCTGCCGGCAGAGCCGGACCTTTAATAAGCAAAAACCGCCGCTTTCCTCCCCCCAGCTTTATTTTTTCCCCCTCTTTTCTCCCCAATCGTGTGAAATTGCCACAGTGTCGCCAAACGGCGCCGAGCCGCGCGGGGCCCCCCTTCGCTGCCGCCGCAGGGCGCTCCGCCCGCCCCCTGCTTGCTCCCTCCCTCTGTGCGGGGCGTCGCGGCTCTGGACGAAATCTCTTTTTTTTTTTTTTAACCCCCAGGAAAGAAAAAAATAAATAAAAAAATAAAATAACAACTTGTCCCACCTAGGTCCATCTTGTTTAGAAACACTTTGCGCTAAGGTAAATGCAGCGGGCAGATTCCACGCTTCCCCCCCCTCCCCTCCCGCCGCACGCCCTTAATGCCGGAGGAGGAGAAAAAATCTATATATTAAAAAAAAATAGCGAATAAATTTAAAGAGCCCCCGCTTGTCGGAGGGAGAGGGGGGGGCCCATGTGGCGGCGCGGGGCGGCCGCGGCGGCGGCGGGGGGCTGCGCGGCGCGGCGCGGCCGCCGTGAATGTGCAGGCGGCGGAGGGCGGTTAGAGGCGTCCGCGGCGCTCGCAGCGGTGAATTGTGGGAGGCCGCCGCCGCCAGCAGCGAGCGCACACACAATATGTGGTGGCTCGCGAAGGCGGCGGGCAGGAGCCTGGCGGGCAGCCCGCGCCGGTAACCGGCCCCATGTGAGCGCCCCGCTCTCGCCTTCCGCCGCCCGCACGCGATCGGCCGCCAAGCGCGATGTCTTTCCGAGAGACCAAGGCGGGGGAGAGAGCCAAGCACCCTGAAGATCATGGCAAAAAGCAGAGTTCAAGTGAGATTGGGGCTTTTTTTTTTTTTTTTCCTCTTTCCCTTCCTCTCTCTCTCTCTCTCTCTCTCTGCTTCTCCTCCCTTTCTGCCTCTTGTCTCGCCGGGGTGGAGGGAGGGAGGGAAGCGGGGACACACACGGCTCGCAATTCCCCCATTTTAGGGCTCGCTTCTTGGTGGATTTCCTCCCTGCCTGGGTGTGTGTGTGTGAGAAAGAGAGAGACGGCGGTTCGTTTAAAAAACAAAAACGCAGGTCTTTGTTGAATATTTTTTAACTTCGGGGTTTTCTGCCTGGTTTTATTTTTTATTGTGATTTTTTTCTCCCTTTCCTCCTCCCTGCCTTGTCTCCCCCGTCCAGGTTGGATCAACGGAATGGAGAACAGCACCCAAGCCAGCACTTCTGTCGAGAAAAGAAATCACCATTGGAGAAGTTACAAGTTGATTATTGACCCGGCTCTGAAAAAAGGACAGCACAAACTCTATCGTTACGATGGGCAACATTTTAGCATGCCTGTGAGTGCGGGGATTGCCGCGTGCCCCCCTGTGCCGTGTTGTGTGTGTCCCCCCCAACCCCCTGTCCGAGTTGCTGGGGTCCCCCGGGCCCCCTGTTCCCCACCGGAGCCCCTGTGTATTGGTGGGGGGTCGGCAGGGTGGGGGGACACAGCCACGGAAGTTCCTGCCACCTGACATGATGTATTCAACTGTCAGGAGCCCCGAAAGGAGCCCAAACCTGCAGCGCTCTGCCTGTGTTTCCAATCTGTGTGCATTTCCCAGCAGTATTGCAATTTGACACGTGTGTGTATGTGTGTGTCTGTGCTTTTCTGTTCCCCGGAGGCTTCCTATGCTTTGCCGGGGTTTATTTATTTTATTTACTTATTTATTTATTTCGTTTGTGGCTTAAATTTCAAGCAGTGTTACTGCTGTTTTTGTGCCTTTTCTTCTCCTCCTCCCAGAACTCTGGAATCGCTCCTGTGGATTGTGTCAGAGATCCCAGAATCGGGCGAATATGGACCAAAACTAAGGAGTTGGAGCTGTCTGTCCCCAAATTCAAGGTACTGCCCCTCTCTCTTGGGCTTAGCTTGGTATTCTTGTTTATCCGGGAGTGAAGCTTGAGTTGCAGATAGTTTAATGAACCGCTTAAATGACAGTCATATTCCTGTTAACATTATTATTTGGCGAGCCGTTTAACAATAATCCGATTCCCTAAAGATAACAAAAAATCAATACATCTGTCTAATAACTTTGAGTTGAACGTTTTGGAGTTGTGTCTTGGGTGCTCCTCTCCGGGAGGGTGGGTGACAGAGGGCGGCTGTCGGCTGGTAGCCCTGTTCAAAATACGTATTCCTGGCACCCTGCTGAATGAATGGTTGAAGCGGCAGCGACTCCGCTGCTCCSGGGCTGGTGTGGGAGCCTTCCAGGCAGTTTCTTTCCCCAAAGTTCTGCAGGAGGCTTTAACCCTCTCCGTGCCGCGCCATCCTCGTGCCGGTTTCCCTCCCCGCTCTTCAGCGCTGGCGCTGGTTCTCATTGCCACCCTCGTGCCTGTTTCCAGATCGATGAATTCTACGTGGGGCCAGTGCCGCCCAAGCAGGTCACCTTTGCCAAGCTGAATGACAACATCCGTGAAAACTTTTTGACCGACATGTGCAAGAAATACGGCGAAGTGGAAGAGGTGGAGATTCTCTACAACCCCAAGAACAAGAAGCACCTGGGCATCGCCAAAGTGATCTTTGCCACCGTGAAGGGTGCCCGGGAGGCTGTGCAGCACCTTCACAACACCTCCGTCATGGGCAACATCATCCACGTGGAGCTGGATACGAAAGGTGAGGGCCGGAGCTTGGCTTTGCTGCTTGCAGCTCCTGTGTCCTTCCTACCTCTCCTAAAATGCGGTGCTTTTGCAGGCTGGAAGGGCTCCGGGRTTAAAAATACGGAGCGAGTGGCCCTGTCCCCCTGCTTGCGGGTCTGGTTTCTGGGGCCTTGGGAAGTCACGTGGAGCCCAATGTGTTGTCTGTTGCTAGGAGACAGCCCTGTAATTTGCAAAATGCTGCCATCCTGCCCGGATCCTGCCCCTGCCCCGGCTCGCCTGTCCCCAGCGCTGCCCTGGGGACCTCCTGCATCCCCGGCCCCAGCTGCTGCCGCCCCCCAGCCGCCTCCCGCGGCTGCCCTGGCCCCTCGGCACCCGCCGGGCAAAGCTGCCGCTTTGGGGAGAAACCTGGGACTTGCTGGGACCCAAATCTCGGCATTCCGGCCGCAGCGGCGGGGCTGGGTGCTGTCCTCGGGGCGCCGGGTGTTGCATTAATATTTAGCAACAGGCTCGAGGCTGTCAGTAAAAGAGTGCACAGCCCTTGACAGCGTGTGTATGTGTGCGGCTGTGCGAGTGTGTGTGTGTGTAAGCGTGAGACTGTCCCTTAAAGGGACAGGAGCTCCAAGCCCTGCAAGTAACAGGCTCTCCGTCCTGGACCTTAGCACTGTGCAGCCCAATAAAGTTGCTAAAAGTACCAAAACTTTCCCTTCTCTCCAMGAATCAGGCACTTGACTAAAATAAGCCTGAATTTTAGAAAATGTCTAAGGCTGAAACGTCTAAAGTTAAGGCATAGGAAACAAAGTGTAGAGAAACATCCACTTGTATTTTGTTTTTCTTTGCAAACATGACATTTCTAGTTTAAAGCTGACTTGTTGCATTCTTTCTTGAGGAAGAGGACATTGTTAAGACCACTGTTAAAAAGAAAGAAAGTGTGACACTGATATTTTTCTTCTGTATTAAAAGATTAAAAAATTTCTGTGCGTAGTCTGTACAGCAGTTGTTATGTCACACGTGATAAGAAGGTCTAGTAGGATGTTATTGACATCGGTGGTCTCTGTTAAAAGCAAAATCATGGTATTCAAGTATTTTCTACTGTAATTTACTTAAGTATACTTCTGAAATTCTACTGTCAGTTTTTACATAGTTTACATAGTTTACATTTACTCGTTACTTTGAAAACTGAAAGTAAAAAATACATTTAATGAGAGATTAACCATTTGTAGCTTTAACAATGTAAATTAAAGCAGACTCGTAAGTGGTACAGGAGAGATCTTGCTGAGAGATGTTCTGAGCAAGCTGACTGGAGTACATTCCTCCTTGTTTTTCTCCATTCATAATTTACCCTGCAAGTCTTGTACAGACAGCTCTACAAGAAAGTTAGCTGCACATCAGGCAAGTTTTTCAATGCCTTTTATATTTTTTTCCTTTTTTTTCTGAGAAATCATTGCATGATCTTAGTTTTAAATTGCAGTGTTTTGTTTGTCATCTGTGTGCTTCTAAAGGTGTTGTTTTTCTTTTTTTTTTTTTTCCCCCCACAGCTGTGCCTATTTCATTCTTAATGAGTGAGATTGGCAGTGTTAGGTGATCTAGTGGAATCAAGTAAAAATACTGCTCCCAAAGTAGCATTAACAGGTTAGAGTATTTGTAAAATAAATACGGGTAATGTTTCAAATTGCTTTTCCRTATTCAGCTTTTCCAGAATGTTGTTAAAATGACTGTTTAGTTGAATACTTGATTTTCGTAGTCTAGGAAAATAAATATTAGGAGCAAAAGCCTTGACTTATCTGTCTGGTCACAGCACAGGCCTAGGAATCTGAAACTAATAAATCTAGATGTTCCCTCTCTGCCTTGGTTTATCCATCTGCAGAGTGGACATACACACTAAGTACCTATTTTTATAGCAATAGTTAAAATCGTTTTGCATTCATAAAGTTATTTTAAAATAACTTTTAAATTTGAMTACATTGTCCTGGGGAGCCAGGAGGATTTAGGAAGCTTTCTAACATTTTATGTTTATTTAAAAGCTAGCTTCAGGTCCAGTATTTCTATATCCTTGACATTGTGATCTCCTGGCAGGGTGTCATGTGTTAATATTTCAAATATTTTAAGCTTTGTCTTGAAGAGATTTACTTTTCATGACTTTATATGAACTATAACCATTTAAATAGTTGAGAATATGGCTGAAGATTTGATGTGTGATTTGAGATTGGAAAAATAACAAAAAAACTCTCCTGCAGCTTTTATTAAAGATAAATGGGTCCTTTTTGGTGTGAAGGATCAAGCTAAAGGTACTGTAGTTTTAAATTGCTCAGAGCAATTCTTGGAGAGTTTGTGGTTTGATTCTTCAGGACTTCCCTGAAACGGGACTTCTCAAGAGGAAGATCTTGCTTGAATTCACCACTCTGTGCTCAGGTGTGGGTGCTGCCCATTRTTTTCTGTATATTTGTTTTCAGTATAAAGACTAGATTAGATCCATTTATCATATAAGCAAAGTTCACACAGTCTCAGAGTGTCTGATTCTGTTTCCTTTGAAGTTGGTAACGGTTTTCTTACAGACTGCAAAATGAGTAGGATTGGCTTTTTTTACAGTAACGAAAAATCCAGTATTAAGAAACTGTGTCTTATCTAGGATTCAGGAATTTAGGAACGAAGAAAGCTAAAGCTTGGCAAAAATGTAATGGGCAACTTGCTTCTGTGGTTTATATCATTGAAGRATACTGCTGAGCACACCTTACACTGGAAAAAAAGAACAAAAAATCCCAACTCAAACCCAATTAGGCCATGTCCTTTTGCAGAAGCATGGCCCAGCTTCTGTGTGTGGCATTGGTGGTGTGAGTAACAGCCAGCCTTGGTGGGCAGGGTGGTCGAGGAGGGAAGTGTCTCAGCTGCTCCGGGTGGTAGCAGAGGGGCGATCCCTTTCCTAAGGGTTTCACTTCTAAATGTGCAAATTAAAAGATGTAGGAGACCTGGTTCAAGCATCACTTCTCCTGCCCCCTCTGAAATGCCCCTTACCCTCCTCAGAGGCTGTTGTGCTGGCTGGATGATGCATTTTACACAYAAACTGCTCTATTGCTGTTTAACAAACTCTTCCATTGTGGTTTGTGCAGGTGAAACCCGCATGCGATTCTATGAGCTGCTAGTAAATGGTCTTTACACTCCTCAGACCCTTCCCGTCGGCACCGAGCAGGATGCATCGCCAACTGTGAATGAAAACCTGCAGGTAGGGGTTGCTTGGCCTTCCTAAATAGTGACTTTCTAGAAAATTCCCTGCGAATGTCCTGTTAAAGTTGGCTTTTCAACACTTTTAATTTAGCTCTGCCTTTTTCTTGTCCTACAATGTTTTATCAGTGAATGTTACTGATTCACATTAAAAGATAACTCACTAATCATTGCCATAGCAAATGTAACTCTGCAAACATGGTTGCGTGTACCAGCGTCTTGTACCAGCGTCTGCATAGCACGGTAAGTGATTTGTGTCCTTCTCAGAATGGAAGATGCCCACAGACCCTTTGCTGCAGACCATGTTAATACTAGAAATTCCTGCACTGGAGAGAACTGGGCAAGATCTTGCCCTGCAATGAGATTATTCCATTGAAGGCAGGAAATGTTTTAAATGGTGCATCTGGCCTCATGTCTGCAGTGTGTAATCCTTAGTATGTGTGTGTGTTCTGCAGTTCTTTTTAAAGGCTAGAAGGGAGGTGTCAAATCTTGAATAGCAGCAACAATTCATAGTCATCAGGATCCTTAGGCATAGGTTCTCCACAGAGAATCTAAATTATCCCTGGAATCAGGTACTAGTGAAAGCAGCAGGCGRCGTTTCCGGAGGCTCCCAGGCATTTCCCAGTATTTGCAGGATGGGTCTCTAAGTGGCTTTTTACCAATAATACCCCCCTGCAGCCCCACTGAAGTGAGGGGGGCCCAGCCATGTGGAGCCACGAGCCCTCTTGGCTTGTCTGTATGTACTTTGGCTCCTGATTTTATGGCTTTGGGAACATGCTTTAAGGCATCAGGCTTTGAAAGCGATCTGGCAGAGAGCTTTAGATMTGCTAAATGTGAATTTCTTCATGCCTCTACTTCTCTGCATTCTTATGACTCTTAAAAAGCCGTAATTTTACTAACTCTATCACATGTTTTCAGGAAAAGAGCTGTGCAATGAAGATTAAAATTGATCTAAAAAACAAAAGTYGTCTCCTTGCCACCAATCCCTGCGACAAGGCAAAATAAATCCCCAGTAACCTCTAGACAAACTCCTATAGGTGCTGACTCTTTCTTACCTCCCAGCAAGATCCTCCTTAAAGGCAGGAAGGAGTGGGAAGGAAGCGAGTGATGGTTTTGCAGGGAGCCCTGCCTGGTAAAGCGCTTGTGTCTGCCCCACCTGACCCAGGAGGAATGAGCAGGGCCTGCTTTTGACTTCTCTTTGCAGCAAAACTGAGGTAGAAATGGCCAGATTTGCTGTTTACTGTGAAAATGCAGCAACAGCAAAACATTTAATTGATGTAACCTCCAAAGCAGTCCCTACCGTAATTAGCTTTAAAACCGTTTCTCTGTGTGTTACATTCCTAGTCTTTCATATATTATTATCCTGAATTGATTTTTTTTCCCCAATTACTACCAGCGTTATTGCTTTGTGGGTAACTTCAACTGTTCACATCACGTTGCTGTTTGCAGAATCTGCCTGCAATGGTAGTTTGCYGTTGTAGTTTCAGTAAAATATTGTTGACTTCTGATTTCCCCCTTGTGCAGAGCAGTGAAGACCTGGCAGTGCCATGAGCTGCAGTCCCTTCCCTGAGGTCACATCCAAGCCCTGTTGGACACCAGTCCACATCAAAAGTGCAGTTAATAGGCAGAGGGGTTGGTCATAGTGGGGACGTGACGTGGCTTGTGCCTTTCCGAGGGTGCTAGAACAGCTGAGGAAGAAAGATTCCTGATGTSCACGTGTTCATGGTCTCTGAGGGTCACAGCAAAGCAAATCTAAATGAAGGATGGGAGGATGTGAGAGCTGAGCTCGAGTGTGAAGGTGCTGGCCTCCTACAAGCAGCTCCTGTCAAGGTTTGCGTCACCTTGCGTTGCCAGACTACCCGACCGTAGTTTGGACTGTGAGTTATCGTGGAGCTTTTTGGGAGCTGGAGCTCAGTCCTGCCTCTTGCCAGCAGAGCCATTCCTGGGGCTCTTGCTATGTGTTGCAGAGAATTGATTCTGGCTCTGGTCGTTAGTGTGGCACTGCTGTGACTCAGCAGCGTCCAGGGCCGAGCAGAGCTGCTCCTAGAAACCCTGAGATGTGCCTGGGAGATGATGTGAGGAGCAGTCACTTGGTTCCTCTGGAGGGTTCCAGTTTTGAGTGCTGCCATTGGTAGCACTTTTTGGAACAAATGGTATGTTGAGAGAAATTCTTTCCTRTCCATTCTACAGCCGTTTCCCTCCCTGCTGAAGACTAACATTTGGCAAAGAGGGTGGTGGGTCTGYTCCCTTGGTGGAGCCAGCCCAAAGCCCCCTGGTTTCAGCAGGCCTCCACGCTGCAGGAAGGGTTTGCTGCACAGATTTAATTGCAGGTTAGCAGTGTGCTGATTTGTATGTTTTGTTCACAGATAAACTAATTTGATCGTTTCATRTCTCAGAAGTGCTCTCCGTTTTTGTGGTTTTAGTGCAGGTTTTTGCCATTTCCTTCCTTACTTGAAATTTAGATGAACCTCACATAGTGGAGAGAAATAGAAAATCTTTTAGCTAAAAGTATTCATGGAAATCTCCTCCTCACCCAATGTAATGTTCTTGTRTATATAGCTTATAGATGGTAAACAGTATTTATGTGCTTTCTTTTTGCTTTTCTTATGGACAAGTTTTTCTTTACAAGCCTTTTTTATCAAGGGGAGCTGTTTYTAGTGGATAATGTATTTGGTTTTCAGGAATGTTAGAACCCAGACCCTTTTTTGTTTTGTTGCAAAGGAAATTGGTGCAAACTCCAGCCTTCTCAACTTCTCTGAAAACCAAACAGATTAGAAAAACAGGTTTTATAGTATATATTTATTTGTTTTCTTTTTCTTTTCTGCTTCTATAGCTGACGGATTCGCTGAAACGCCTGAAGGACAGTAATGTGTCCTCTGCGGGCTCCTCGGTCACCCCCAACAGCAGCACGCCCTTTTCCCAYGACACGGCCTATTCCAGCTGTCGGCAGGACACCCCAAACTCGTACAGCCAATTCACCCCCCAGTCCCAAGGAACCCCTCACACCCCGCGCCTCGGGACGCCCTTCTCCCAGGATTCCACCTATTCCAGTCGTCAGACAACGCCCGTGTACCACTTCGGGCAGGACAGTGGGTACAAACCCAGGAGGCACGAAACCAAGTTTACGGATGCCTATAACCGTCGCCCCGGCCATCACTATGTGCATAATTCAGCAGGCGTTTTCCGAGGGCCGGAGCATCAGTTTAGTACGTTCAAATCTCATCAGCAAGAACCTGTTCAGTTCTCTCACACTCCGCCCTTGAGCCACTCTRGTTCTTCAAGCTACAAATCTGCCTTCTCTCCCTACCAAGCGCCAGCTGTTTTTCCCCAGGCTGATGAGCAGCAGTTTCCCCAAACTTCGAGAGAAACGGAGTACCGAAGACCTGCACCCCCTCCGACTGAGATGGTTGTGGAAAGTAGCACTGCCGCTGCTATTGATTTTGTTCCCGTGAAGGAAAAGCCAGAGGAGCCTCCTCCCCCGCTGCCAGATTCGAACTCTGTTCCTGAACCGGCTACAACAACCTTCTCCCAGACTCCGGAGAGGAGTGAGACCCCCGGCACCCCGACCATGGAATCGGAAATGCAGCATAACAGCTTAGACTCAAGGATTGAGATGCTCCTAAAAGAGCAGAGAACAAAGTTACCCTTTCTTAATGAACATGACTCGGATAACGAGATCCGAATGGAAGGTAGCCCCATCTCCTCCTCCTCTTCCCAGCTTTCTCCAATCCCCATGTACAGTTCGAACTCGCAGCCTGGTTACAGAGCTCAAACACCCTCCTCGCGCCCCTCCAGCACGGGCTTGGAGGACATCAGCCCGACGCCGCTGCCTGACTCCGATGACGACGAGCCCATCCCTGGGACAGCTTCTCTGAGTCAGAATTCCAGGGCAGCGTCGGARGCCGGCATGACTCCCGTCGATCCCCTGAGCAGGACCTCCAAAACAGAGACCTCGGAGGTTAAAGAAATGGTGCCTGGTGACCAGACTCCAACATCAGAAAAAATGGATGAGGTAAGTGAGCTGGGAGCGAGGTATCGAGCTCGGTGCGTGTCCCCAGGTTTGGGCATGGGAGTTGCTGTGTTTTTCTCATGGCTTGTGCTGCTTAGAGCATAGGGCGTCTGGTGCTTTTCTTCTACTATACAGCTGGAAATTAGCTAGATGTGACAAAAAGTCTTAATCTACTTGTGGGATTGATGGGTTTCCATGTTTATTATAGCAGCTCGCTGCAATTTATAGTTCCAGGAGAGCTCAAGGACTGAACAAGCTACTGAATTTTGCCCRCTGCTCCTGCTATGAGTGTCCTGAGTGTCGACAGACACTCAAGCCCCTGGAGCAGTTAATTGAGTCCTCTCTGCCATTGCTGAGGTCCCCCACATGGGTGCCTGTGCGTGCGTGCGCCTGCTTAAAGGGGCTTTCATGTTACGCCGCAGTATTGAATGTATACTTTGTTTGATAGCTCTCCAGCTATTTCTGCCATCTGCTTTGACCAGGAGACAGTTGCTGGGCTTTAATGCTCCCTTTGCTCCCTTGAGAAGGGGACGTAGTTGTCTGGTGAGGGACGGGCTCCACTGAGTCCTCCAATAATGGAGCAGAGCTGCTTGACTGGGGCATTTGGGGCTGAAGGGACAGCGAGAGCTGAGCGGCGTGGAAGGGTGCCAGCAGACAGGGAAATTGTGTTGCGTGGTGTGTCTGTTTGGGAACTCTGTTACAACAAATGTGAGTGCCCCTACAGCAGAGCTGCTGCTGCTCATCTCCTGTGTCAAGGGATGGTGGAAATCTGGATCTTTGCAAGAGCCAGACCCTTTTTCCTCAATATTTGTACCAGTAACGCCCACAGATGAAACTACTGTCCCTGGTGTGCAAGAAGTCTGCAGCAAGGGAGAGCTCAGCCATTCAGGAGTGCTCCACTCGTGTAAATGAGCCGAGTGTAATAGATCAATTAAATTTGCTTATAGAAGTTTGCTGTGGTTAAGCTGGCAGAATGCATTTCCCTCCAGTGGTTCGCAGTTCTGAGGTTTTCACCCCAGAAGTGGCTGCGTTTCAGGAAAGGTGGAACCGCTGCTCTAGGTAGACACTTTGCAGAGTGCTTGTCTGGAGGAAAAACACTGCGGCAGGAGCGTATAGTGCCTGGCTCAGGGTAAATAAAAATCTCTGCAACTGTCATGGATGTTTTGCGTTCTTTTTTATAAGTGTCTTTCCAAACCTGCCTGGCCTTGCAGTTGTGGCCSCTCAGGCTTCACTGCAATTCAACTGCTCCAGGTCCTGGTCGTTATCTAGGCTGGCCCAGSCTCCCCTCCCTGGAGGCAGTCACTGCCCGGTGGGACCCGGGATGTGTTAGGAAGTGGACTTCGATTCCCTAAGCTTGATCCAGCAGGACCGGGAGGGGATCTTCTAGGCTGCTTATGAGATGAGCGAGGCATCCCTGATCAGGCCATGCAGGCTGTGTGTCTGTTCTCCTTGTGCTGGGAGAGGCAGCCAGTTCTGAGCATATCTGGGAGGCTCAGGAGCTCCAGCGTGGTACATGGGGGCCGGACTCCGTCGGCATCGGGATGCAGCCGAGGGGATTTTGTGTTTGCCGGGTGTGAGATGGGGCAGCCACGCGTGGACGCGGAAGCCGGGTTAAGTCTTTGTCTCCCCTAATGAGGTGTCCATGTCAGGAGTCCGTGCTGATGGTTCTGTGATGCCAAATGAAATAAATATCTCGATCCTCTGCCGAAGCCAAGGAAGGGATGCCAGGGTCTCCGTGCAGGTCACAGCTGCCTTAATTATCTGCTCCCCSCAAAAAGTTCAGTGTTGTTGGAGCTGTTTATCCCTCCCTCCTCGTAGTTACAAATCACGCTCAGCTATCCTGGTGTGATTGAAAAGTTGCCTGTGCCTTTCACTGCTCCTCCTGATGTATGAAAAGCATCTCCATGTGGTTTTGCTTCTTTCCCCTGCCCTTCTCCCCTTTTATTTTTTTTTCTCGCTGTAGAAAAGGGCTCTCCTGGCTTTCCTGTGCTGAAGGAGGGGAGCTGAACAGGGACTTAACACAGGCTGAAATTTGAGCTGCAGCTTTGGAGCAGAGTTAGAGAGGGGCATTGAGCCCGGCTGAGGGCTGGAAGCTGAACCTCCAGCTTCAGCCTATTGTGATACCGCTATTCAAGCCGAGCCCTCCAAAGAACCCTCCTGCAAACCAGAGCCAAGGCAGCCCGAATATTCCTAGCGACTGCAGTGTGGGGAGCAGAGCAGAGCTGATATATTAGAGAGGACTAATTAAGTATCATAAGGAAGCAATAAAGGGCAGAGAGCTTGAACCGCTGTTTACTTCATATTTGCTTTTCAGGGGTCTGAGCAGCTCCCTTTGGGTGTGTGCTCTGGCTCAGGACTCTTAAGGACAGCAGCAAAATTGCAGGGAAGTTTTCTGCCTGAGACAGTAAGAGCTTTTCAAGGACCTATTCCTGCTCCCTTCAAAATGAGTAGGATTTTTGTCAACGATTGCTAGTTGAGTAACATTTGTTGTGCAGCTAATGGGCTGCCAGATCACGGGGCCAGCTAATGAACCCAGTAAGTAAAGAAGGTGAAGCCAAGGCCCGGTAATTGCACCGATTCCTCCCGCAAGACCCCGGAGTTTGATTACAGGATCCGGTATGATACTGCTAAGCCCGAGCTTGGCAGTGACTTTGGATGTGGGAAGGAAGGGCTGTTGTCTCCCTGCAACACCTCCCGCCGACTAATCTCCCACCAGTGATTATGGTCTGCAGAGAAAGTCCTGCTGAGCCCTGCCAGGGCCCGGCTGGGGTRTGGGCACTGTGAGGTGAGGGGGGGAAAGAAGGATCCTTTGCAAACAGCACAACGTGCCAGCCGGTAGACGGGGCAGGAGGGGTTTTCGGGACTGAAGATAGCAACGAAGAAAACTAGTCTAATTACATGGTTACATGAGAGAACTTTTTGAGGGTAGCAATGTGCACACATTCTTTATTATGTTGCTAAAAGATAACAAGGAAGAAATCGTCACAATATCTTTTCCATAGAATCTTTTTGTGCTGTTTCAAAAGTGCAGAGGTGGAAGTAAGCACCGCTCGATGTTTTAACATCCCACCTGAGCCAGGTCTTGGTTTTCCTTGGCCTGCTACAGGAAGAGGCCCTGGCTGCACGTGCTGGGGAGGGTGGCAGTGTTACAGCACTGGTTGTAAATCCATGGTGCCTTTCATGGCCCAGCTTTTGAACATGCTTGTGTGTGTAGTTTGTGTGTGAGATCATATGAGTGACAGGGGTATCTTTGCAGATTTATGAAGAGAAAAATATTTTTAATTAGGGACTAAAACTCCTGATTTCCTGGCAGCTTGGATAAGTGCAGAGTTACTGTGATGGGGAGGGTACCCAAAATGCTGAAGACAATCCTTAATAAAAGAAGATCCTGAAACATGCACGAGGTGCAAACATTCCTGCTGATGCTGGGTGGGAATCTTGGCCAATGTTTTGGGGAGGAAACTGGGAGCTGCACAGTGCACAGCAGCCCTAGGGCCACCTGAACCCCTGCTGCCCCCAGCAGCCGCGTGCTGCCGTTTGCTGCCCTTGCCGCTGTGCAGGACAATGTCTCTGGGGCTGCTCGTGCAGCCTGGCAGGAATTCTGAGCTGCGCTTACACGGGAGCACAGGCCAGGTGACTGGGGCTTGTCCCTGTAGCACAGCTCTCTGTGCCCCGGCGTTACATCAGGGCTGAATGTGGAATTCAGGGTTCTCGTGTGGAATCCTGGAACTGGATTATATTTATGTCCAAGAGCCACGATGTCCCCGTGAGGCCCTCGTGGGACACCCTGACGTCCTCCTGGACGCAGCACCATGGCCCATGCAGGGTTCGGCACGCCGGCCGCACTGCGCACGAGAAGCCCACCTTGCAGAGCAGCAGGTCTGCAGCTTCCATGGACTTCAGCAGCCCTTAAATGGGGCTCCTGAGACCCACCTGGAGCCGCGGTGCCCGCAGAGGGTGTCACAGGGGGATGCAGGGCGCAGGAGTGACTTAGTCCAGGGAAATGCATGGTGTGATTGAGAACGTGGAGCCYAAGAGCAAGGAAATGTGATCCTTTGGTTTCCACAGAAACTGTGGAAAAGCTCTTCCGGCTATAAGGAGCTGTTATGTATGTCTAATATATATGGGTACACCTGGGATCCAATTTGCAGGTAGTGGGATCCATCGTTCCTGGAGGACGGCAAGATGGGCGGAGATGTGGTGAGTGGTTGCTGTGAAATCGCTGTTTTTTTTTTTAATTGAGGAAAAGAGGAAAAATTCTTGCAAGAGCAGTCTCCTGTGCCCAGGCTCATAAAGGCTTTTTCAAATTTTCCTGCCTCTAGAGCTCCTGTGGATGCCATCCTGCCTCCCAGGGCCGGCTCCTAATGGAAACTCCAGGCCCAGGTGTGTGGGAATGAGCAGGAGTTTCCAGAGGTGCCGCCAACCAGGCGCCCCAGCAGGAATGGCTGCGCTGCTCCTGCCTGCACRTTGGGGCTCTGGGGCTAAACCTGAACCAGGAGCACGCGGCTTAAACCAGAGATTCTACCCCGACCCGCCAGAGCAGCAGAGGGAAAAATCCAAAGGTGCTTTAAACACAACACGGCATCAGATGCTTTTGAGGCCTCGGGGATCTGCTTAGTGTAAGCACGTGGTGCTGCTCGAAAAGCTYTCGCTTTGAGACGCGTCTCTAGGCCTCGTAGTCAGCGCCTGCAGGGTCCCGAGCGGCCGCAGGGTCGTCCCCGCGCGGCCGGCACTTTCCCGCTCCGCGCCGGCTCCCTCCGCCTTCCTACCACATCTCCAAACCTGTGGAAATCCGGGCTGTGCCGCTGTGTCCTTCCAGAGCTGGCACTGCAAGACCGCAAGCAGGGGCTGCTTCCTCGTACGTCTGATTCATCTCCCATGTGACAGCCTGTTATTCCTACCCAAATTTCTGTGCAGCAGAGAAGTCGGGCAGCGCTTGCCGAGCTGTGTCTGGCCGAGACTCCAGTTGGGCTCTCGGAGGGCGCACGAGGCCGAGGCCACATGGAAGCAGAGCGCGCTCACAACCCCAGCGTCACTGTTTTGTCACGGTCCCTTTTGGAGAAAAGCAGTGTAGGAGTCGCCAGGTGTTCCTGCGTGCTCGCAAGGGGGAGAACCGTGCGGAGAGATACGTGACTTGATGGKTTGGGAGTTTTCTGATACGCAGCTACCTTAGGGGAGTGAGGGGACRTGTCGGTAACAGAGCTAGAAATGGTGAAGTGCTCTGGAGTGTAACTGAAAAATAGAAAGCAGGCTGTGGTCGGGAGGCCGAGTGCTGCTTCCACTCTCGGCTCAGGCCAGACTTTGAGGCTTTCCCGCTTTGCATATCTGACAGGAACGACGTTGCCGTCCCTTTTTGCAAATCACCGTTGCTGATCGTGCCTTCGGCTTGGCTTCGGTTCTTTCTTTGCTTTGCCGCCACTGGCTTTGTGCGTTTTCTGCYCCTGTTGGACTGGGTTTATGTAACTAAATTGCTCCTGAGTAAGCAGGGACAGTATTTTTGTTCTGGTGACACCTGTAGCTGTTGTGGCACGCTGGAAGCTTAGGTCCCAATTGCAGTGTTTAACTATAGCACGTGGTTTGTGGAGGAATAAGCTTTGCAAGYGTGAGCTCTGCAGCCTGTTGCGCTCAGACCTTTGGGCATCTCTCCTTTTGCTGAGTCTGGAGTCTTTCCTCTCCCTGTCAACACAGATGACCGTGAATTGAATGCTCAGGTGTCACAAATGCAGTGGCGAAGCCTCACGCTTGAGGACGTGCTTTTTTCCCGTGGTTTTCCCCGTGCTGTGTCCTCGCCGTGCTTCCCGTTGGGTGTTGTGCGCAGCGACCCGGGGAAGGCAGGCGAGTGCCGGACGGCAGCGTGGGTTGCAACACGCAGTGACAACATGGAAATGTCACCGTGCATTAGGTAAGCGGTAGAAATATGGAGAAAATGATTGCTATTGCCATAGTGTGCAACCACCAGAAGACACTAAATTCTGGGTCTGATTTAGAGGGAAGCAGAGCAGCTGCTGTGCTGAGGGCATGGGACGCGGAGCAGCGCACAGAGAAGCTGATTCAAATCGCTGCTGGCTGCTGCCTTTCCTAGAGGCCTCTAGACTGGTCTCATCATCGAGCAGTCTTTGCATCCGCATTGCGTTCGGATGCCTTTGCACCCCCTTTGTGAAATTTGCCTTTGGGTTGGGAGGCAACCGTGAGCCCCGCGCCGGCGGCAGAAGCGMAAGCGCTGCGCGAAACGGAGCGGGTGCCCTGCCCGTGGGAGGGTTCGTGTCGCGAAGGGCCCCAATGCAGCCAGGCTTTCGGGTTCCCCGCCACGGACGCGCCTGTTTTGACTCAGATGCCCGTCGGCGGGGTTGGCTGCTCCGAGCACGTTCGTTCCGCGGCACGTGTGTTTACATGGAGCTGATAACCGCATCCTGAGCGCCACTTATCACGCACCTTTGACCGGCTCCCCTCCGCTGCACCCAAAGCTCGGCCCGGGAGAAAGTTAAGGAAAGCGATCTGGGAGCGGGAAGGAAGAGGAGTAGCCAGGGGGGTCCATGCGCTGCTCCTTCCTCTCCTTCCTCCCGTGTGTGCACGTTCGGGGGTGGAAATGAGTCACTTCTTCTATTAAGGCTTTTCCTGAGAGCGGTGCTCGCCAGTGCAGCTCTCGTTGGAGCGAGGTGTCCTCTCCATGCGCCTTCCCTCTGGGGCCCTGCAGGGCTTTTTTATTTTTCACTTCTCCCAAAGGGGCTTGTTATTGCGGGGGCCTGACTCTGGTGTCCCAGCAAAAAGCTTCATTCCGGCGTTATTCACATTTCCACCAAACCAGGCAAGCTACTGGTTGGAAAGATGCGTGCACAAGAGTGTGTTTTGGCAGGGTGATCTCTGACTGAATTTGCTTGTTTGCACGGTGTCAGGTAGGATATATCCCTCCTGTTGCATTAGGAGAAGGGTAACAGTGGGCAGTTTTGCAAACCTGACGCAGATCCAAGTTGGGATGGGCAGAGAGAGGCCGGGGGACACGAGGGGCTCCTGGGTTCATTGGTTCTGCAGGGGGTGCAGCCTCCACGGTGCCTGTCTGCTCTTGAGAGCCTTTGCAGGGATCTGCCTTCTTGTCCAGCTGATGAAAACGTGACTGCTAGACTGTGTCCTACCACATAAAACCAACCCACCTCACTCAAAAGAGCAATTTTTAATAACACCTCAACTTGTGAATTTGCATGGAGATTTTGCTCGGGTAATATTTTAATGTAAAAATGGATATCAGGCTCAACTCAACCCTTGCTRCAACTCAGTTGGCCTAAGCTGCACCCATGTTGTGACCTGATTTTGTATGTAGCATTTCTGCCCTGTAAATTCCTAAGGTTTTTAAGCTGTGGCATTGATGCTGTTGTACCACATGCCTGTCTTTAGATGAGGCCCAGCCTTAATTCAGTYCCGGATAAGTGTGGCCTGTTGCTTCCATCCTGAAGCTGCTGTGCTGCTCCRGTGCTACGAAAGGAGCTGACRGTACTGACCTAAGCCAAAAGGTAAYGGCTGAAAACCATGGAGCYGRCTGTTCCCAAAGGGAAAGCTGCTTTTGGAGGTGCATCTCCTCCAAAAGGTACTGTTGCCTTCCGGCCCGGAGCGGCGGACGTTGTAGGGGCACCAAGAATCCCAGTTCGTCGCTTTTGAGGCCTTTCTTGCAAGTTTTTGTGTGGCTCTCTGAGAGAGTAACCTGCCTTTGCTGGAGTTCAGCTGCAGCTTCAGCTAAGCTATTTGAAACAAGAAAAAAACAGGCCGTGCGCTTCGGAAAGTGGTCTGGATACGTGTTYGAGAAGGTGCGTGCCTGCGAGCACACGGCCTTTTGCCTTAGCTGGCATCTGTGGTGCAACATCACTGTGACTTTGCAGGGAGAGCAGAGAGAGACTTTGGACCAGCTCCCCGGTGAGCAAGGAGAAGGCCTGTCCTTGATGTGCTCTGGCTGCTCTGGGGTGGTTATTTCCCCTAGTTCCCCCCAAGGCTTCCATATGAGGAGAGCCTGTCTCTTGGCGCTGCCTTGACTGTCCGTGGGTGTTCAGTGGGTCTCCCCGGGGCTCTCTGGCTCCTGTGGATCCGTGCAGTAGGATTTGGCTGCGAGGAGGCTTCCTGGACTGTGGCACTACACTGTGCTCCTAGTCCTGTCTGCCCCTAGTGGGTCTGATCTGTCTTTAAACCCGTTTKCTCTTCGGCGTTTTTGCAATACCTGCAGCAACAAGGTGCCTGGTTGAATTCTGAAATGTATTTCTGTAAGAAATGGGAAGTACTCATAGGGTTTCCTTGCATTTGTTCTCTGCCGCCTGCTTGCTAATGAGAGGACAAATGGGGAAATCGCCGTTGTTTGCCTCTGTGCCTTTTCTTGAATATTTTATGCCTGAGCAAATGGCAGAGGAAATGCCCCCAGCGATGGGGTATTTCCACTCCAGTACCTTACAACAGTTGCGGTCACACCATTTATTTTGCATACAGCRAGGGCAGTTTAATTGAAGAGCTTCAATATCTTCTAGAAGTCCAAGAAAGGTCCGTGTCCTGCACACGGCTTGTTCCTATGCAGGTGGCAGCCACAAGAGTTGTGTTGCCCTCCCCAAGAGCAGCAGCCCCAGGARAAAGCTTTCCCTCTCAAGGGAGGTTTTGGAGAGGGAGACCTCGAGGGTGGTTTTGGCTCTGTTGCTTTGTGTAGGAATGAGGGGGATATTTAGTGTTTTAATGAGTGTGTTACACACGTGCTCGCTGCACGCCTGTGGGAGGATGAAGCCTGGACGTGTTTGGAGAGGGCTGGTCTGGTCTCCCTGCTTTTCTTGCAGAGGCCAGGAGCATTTGGGCATCTGGTTTTCCTACCGCACAAACCAACCAGGACAGTACCCTAGAAATGTGGGCCCACAGTGGGAGAGAGGAGCTGGGTTCGGGGTTTGAACCCGCTCACGAGGGAGGGCGAAAGCAGCCTCGGGGTGGTCACCTTGTCCRGAGAGCAGGGGAGCTCAAGAGGACGGTGTTGATGGATGTTCAACCAAAGCTCTCCATTTCCCCACTTGCCGGTTGTCCTTCCTTACCGATTCCTGGGTTTGCATGCTGCTGCTGAGGAAGCTCCCATTGCTCAGGCTGTGTCGGGAGCACTCAGGTCTTATAAATTAAAGTGCTCTTGCTACTAASACTGGAAATGCAGAGCACCAGACGGGCCACTGAAGCTGCTGCCATAACGGTAATAGCCGCGTGATTTCAGATACTCTGGGGTGTAGTAGCAGTGCGTAAAAGGGGGGAAAATAACAAATTGGCTGATTAGGACTTGTTTGAATACAGTAGGTGTACAACTGTTCTTCAGTAGGCTATTCCCAGTTAGGAATCCAGGGTGCTTTTCAAGTTTATCTGCTTTCTTATCACTCTGTTGGTAGAAAATCTGACTTCGTGGCTCTTTCGACCTGAAGCTCAGGGGATGGCACCTGAGTTGCTGCCCAGCACGGGCTGGAAGGGGTCCCTGTGCCCTGCACACCCAGGGTTGTTGCACCCCTTTTCTTTCTTGCTTGCAAGTGGGTGCTCATCCCACGTAGCCAATTCTCTGTTTTATCACCACTTGTAAAATACCTTCTGTCCCCTAGAGAGGCTGCTGCGTTTGCGCTCGCCACCGTGCAGACCCAGGGCAGAGCCGTTCGCAAGCGCTTGGGAACCGACTTCTCCCTGTTTCTCCCATGCAGCTTCTCTCCAGATTCTTCAGTTTTTTCCTTGCTGCTTTACAGAGCTGCTGTCTCAAACTCCTGAGCTTTTGTGTGGGGACAAGCCGTGGAAGCAAATCTGCTCATAATAGCTGACATGGCAGCAAATGCCAGAGCGAAGCCCACCGCCTGCTTCTTTCTTCTTTCTTTTTTTGGAGCAACTGTTCAGTTCCTCTGTCTGCTGCGTTTGTCTGGTTTGTTCCCAGGCCTCTCACACACTCCCTGGACCTGGTGTCTGAAAAGGGCTTTACCTGGGTAGAGACAGGCCGGCTTTATAGAAATCATCGGGAGAAGCAGGGAACATTCCCTGACTAATTTATCCGTAGGGGGTGTTTTCTTGCCACTCTCCCATCCCTTTATGCATGACTTAGCTTCCCAGCCCACTGAAGCCTTTGAAGTTGGATCGCAAATAGCTCTCCAGCTACATCCCTCCCTCCCCCGAAAACAGAGAACCCAGCACCAGCCATTGCCAAGGGCAGCCCTAGCATGTGGCTCCCCAAGGTCAACACCCCTCTCTTCTTCCCTCCTTCCTCTTCCCTCCTCCTCCTCCCAGTGAGGTGACACTCTTTTTGTTATTATTTTTAACCCCCTACTTAAGGCTTGGTGGAAAAGACCACAGTTCCATGTGGTGGTAAATCCAATTTTTGAGTATTTTGTCCATGCTGAGAAGCTGCCCGCTGCAGCCGCCCCCTTGGTGCGTGTTGGCTTTGCCTGCTCGGATTGTGACCATCCGGATGAGTGGCCGGGCCGATGTCCCTGCCCCCAGGCTGGCTCTGCGCTGGGGGCCACCTGAGCCCCTTCTCATACAGCCGTCGTCTTCCGAGGTGGTCTCCCGGGTAGGAGGGCCCCCTTTGAACCTGCTCAGATGCTCCCTGTGCAGGTCCCGTGGTTGCAGCCCCAGGGATGATGAGCTCGGAGGAAGGTGTTTGCTCTCGCTTGCTTCCCTGTGGATGCCTGCAGACTCTTGCACATGCTGGAAGCTCAAGGGAAGTATTTGACTTCTCCAAACATCCCTTTCTTGGCCACCCTGCTTCCTGGAGCAGCATCGCTGCATCCCCTACCTTGGAGCCTACAGTTCGGAGCTGCCTCCCCTAGGGAAGGAGGATGCACCTGAATGCAACTGTCGTGTTTTCCGCAGGCTGCTGCTCTTGCTAGAAAGGAGGGTAAGCTGTGGCCCCCTTTGCCAATTCATCTCATCTTCAAACTCCTCCTTATTGCAAATCTGGCAGTTGTTTTCCCGCCAGGTTAATCYGTAGCTCTGGGAATTGCCACCCTAGGAAGCTCCTGCCTTCCAAAGTGCTGCTGGAAGGTTCAGGATGGAGCTGCCTCCCTAGGATGAGGCAGCCTGGCTGAGCCTTCCCCTGTGGGACCGCAGTTCTCCAGTCTGCCACCTCCTAGATCAGCGAAGAGCTAATTACCTCAGCCCACTAATTGTGCTGGGCTTACTTCCCACCTCCGTCCTCCCGGCCTCACGCAGACATGTCCCTCCCTCCATCTGGTGCTGAACCAAAGAAGGTCCCGGCTTGAGGGAGAGGTGAAGGTGGAGAGGCTGCTGGGGAGATGCTGCTCCCCCCAGGGTCCTCGCAGCTTTTGGAAAGGAAAATCCAGACATGTCGCCATGGGGCTGCTGTGTGTGGTTGGTGGCACCTCTTGTGCCCGCTAGTTGCAGTTATTTTCCCCTATTTTTCATTTCCGTGTGGACCACCACTGCATGCCCTGTGTCCTACTAATTGCCCTGGAGCTGTGCCTTAGGAAAAGSGGATCCAAACTACTGCCTTGTCCCTTCCTGGATGCTGTTCCACTGCGGGCAGGTGGCACAGGGGCCGCTCTGGAGGCTGCCAAGGAGCAACCGAGCATCGAGAGCCCCCTGAGGTGCCCGAGCTCCCCGGCACCCTCGATGTACCGGGACTTGGTGCCCTCCAGACACGCWCCTCCCTGCTGGGAGAGCCGCTTCCCTGCCCGCTGCAGCCCCCCAGGAAGGGTGTTTTTCCTCCCCTCCTTCTCCTCYGGGAGATGCTGTTTGTTTACCCCGTGCTTGTCACTGTCACCCGCTTCACCTGTTGCTCAGCCCGTAGGTGTGGGGAGGGTGCCCGGAGATAAGCAGCAGGCCCCAGCTGAGCCAAGCCGAGGCGGGCTGTTTGTCAGGGAGSCTGCTGGCATCACTTCCAGCTCCAGGTCTCCTTATCAAAGAGGGAGAGAGGCTTTTGCAGGCAGCAATGAAGAAATGAGGACACCCATGTGATTTGCTGCCTCCTCCAAGGAGTGAGACAAGGGCGAGTCCATCGCCTTGGTCCAACTGTTGCATTTTGCCCTTCTTCACATAGCCTGAAAGCTGCTTTTGAAAGGTGCRTTTTTTCTTGTAAATACAGATGACATTTGCAATTTTTTTTTAGACAGAAACAAGCAGCAACAGTTTAGCTTCTGTAGAATTCTGATAACTTTTTATCCCAGAAGGAATTCTGATTTTAGTTCTAGCTTTGCTGAAAACYTCACGTGAACTGGTGGAGTGGCAGCGATCGCAGTGTGCCGATGTGGAGTGTTCCCAGGTTTAAGGAGTGGTTTTTGCTCCCACCATTGCCAGCGAGCTCTGGTGAAGGCAGATTGCTACTTAAATATCTCACCAAGGAATATCAGAATCGACAAATATAATGTCATTTGAAGATAAAATTCACCTTGATACCTAAAATATCTTAAAGTAGCTGTTTAATGAGTGCTGCTGAGCCCACGTCCTGCTGCTTGGTGCAGCAGGACCCAGTGAGGATGTGACAGAATAGCCACAACATTCAATGAAACAGGGTGTTTACCCCAAACACGGCTAAACTGGTGCCAAAAAAAAGTATTTCAGTGCTTGCTAGATGCTGGGTATTGCTCTAAGAGCAGTATCCCRTATTCAGTAGCTCTCTGTGCTCTTGCTGATCGGGAACAAGGTCTTGGGATGTCCCCTTCGTTTGGCTGCCAGTGCTAAAATCGAGTGCCCGGGGTGAGGAGCAACCCGGGCCCTTTATAGCTGGTGATGCTGACGTGAGTCTCTCCCAACAAATTTGCGTCGTTAAAACACCTTTGGAAAATGTGTCATGCACATAATTAAATACCTGTTTTGCTAACTCTTAATTTAATTAATGCAAAGTGAAGGTGACGGTGCAAATTAATTTAGTTGCAAATGGCTTTTCTCTGAGCGGGCTGACGGGAGGCTTTCCTGCGAGGGCTCCGCTGCYCTCGCGCGCGTGCCGGGGAGCGCCGGGGCCGGCCGAGCCGGGGCTGGGGCAGGGATGGAGGTGACAGCCTCCCTGTCACACGGAAGCTGCGGATCAGCTCGCCTCTTTAGTGCTGTGAAAGCTGAGGGGGAGACAGCGAAAAGGCAGCAGCTTTGGGAAGGTAGCACAGCTGCTTTTTAAATCTACCCTCAGACATCCTTGCTAGCAGCCAGTCAATCCGCATTCAGAAGGGTGAATGAAAAGGAGTCCATATAACAAAAGATATTTCTGTGTCTCCCCTTGACTTTTATTTTTGCTTCTGCAGCTTGATCTCGCTCAGTTGGTGCCTATATTTTTCCCCCTTGGATATAACTTTTCTGTAGCTGCTCTTCCTCTTTAAATATTCATCTCTTTCAACTTTCTTTAAAGACTTCTCCTTCTAGCTGCTCTCCTTTCGCTGTGACCTCTTCCCTAACCTTGTGTATTCTTTTTTTTCCCTGCTGTCTTTTCCACCCGTTTCTCCCTGCAGCTCCAACGTTCTCGCTCCCTTTCCGCCTTGTTCAGGGTGAAGCCAGGGCACGGATAGCTTGGTGCACAAGGACTGTGAGGCTGGACGGGATACGGAGCGGCTGCTCGTCCTTCCCACAGGCCTGTCCGAGCCCCGGAGCATTTGAGACCAGTCTCAGTGTTCCAGAAATGTTAGTGCTGCTTTAGCAACTCTCAGTGTGGAGGGAATGAACATGTGTGCGAATGAARCGAGCACCTGGGCACCAGAACGTGGGGTCTGGCCAGTCCTGCCCATTCCCGGTACTATCAGGAGCAGCTTTTCCCACCTGATCTTTCCCTGAGGAGGGAGAACCGTCCTCGTTCACAGGCAGGATTGCTGGTGCTGAGGCTGCACCTAAAGGGCCCTCTGAGGCCRGTCCGAGCGGGAGCTCCGGGCAGAGCCGGTCTCCCGAGGCCGGACGAGGCTGCTCGGGTAGTGAGCGGTGGAGAGTTGGCAGAGGGAARGACGACACAGGGCTCTGAAAGCCACAAGTTCAGCGGGTCACGATTTGCCCTTCTCCTTTTTCCACCTCTTCATTTTGGGGCTTATAAAGCATCTTCAGAAGAGGTYGTGGTTTTTTGGAGTGTTCTGGGCACTGTGCGGGCAGGGGAGCTGGAAGAGGGTGGCGCGGGGCTGGGCGTTCCATTCGCTGCCGTGTATCCCGTTCGCCCCGCTCACCGACCGCGTGTGTCCCGCTCGCTGCCGCGCTCAGCCTGCTCTCTGGCGGCCGAGGGGCCCTCTGGTGCCGCACGAGGCTCCGTGCTCGCCTGGGCGGCTGGCGCTCCCCTGCTCCCGCTCCCTCTGTGACCCCTGCACAGAATTCCCAGGTTAGGAATCAAGTCTCAGCAGCTTCAGGAAGGAGCCCGTGCGGGTTCGGTGCAGGCTGAGCTCTGCTGGTTGTGGAGCCCCCGCAGGGAGGGCTGCYGCTGTGCCCTGAGCAAGGGACACCTTCCCTTACAATCCGTTTTCCATCACTGGAGGTAGGATGTCTGTTTTGCATTTTATATAACCCTACAGTTGCATTTTTCATGGCCAGTAAAGTACCTGTTTTGCTTAGGAGTTTGGCATGTGCTGTGTCTTTGAACCCCAGCATTGATGAGGGAGCAAACCCACGAAGGGGAAAGGGAGTTGAAGCAGATTCGGTGTCCGCTTTTTTTCCCCCAGTGTGAGTTGCTTTGGCCTCGTTGAGACAAGTTGGAGGAGCAGCAACCATTGCTGCAAAGTGTTGTGTCTGCCCACAAGCAGAGGTGAAATGTTGACAGCTAGTGAGGACTATAATTAAAAAAAAAAAAGTTGGGAATTGTTTCTTTGTGTGTGGTGAAAGCTAAAGAATCACCCCCCGTGGTGTAATGCACCTGCCAGTATTAGATGTAAATAAGAGATAAGGTGTCTTGCAGCACGAGGCGTTTGGCTTGGGCGCCTGTCTGCAGCAGTTGCTCGTGCTCCGTGCGGCAGCGGGTTTCGCTGCCGAAGGCTTTCCAAAGGCTTTTGCCTCGCCGCTTCTGGAGCTCTGGCGCGGCCGGAATAGCTTCACTAGGCAGCAGCTGCTCCGCGGGCTCCGGCCTTGCAGAGTGTCGTGCGCTTTGCTCCGCTCCCTGTTAAAGCACGTGCTAAGCTTAGCTTTTGTGTGAAGCAGCCAGCGGGATGGTGTTTATTGTGAAAGGGCTGTGCTCCTCACCTTGCCCTCTCTCTTCTGCCGCAGGGTCAGCACTCTTCAGGGGAGGACATGGAAATCTCCGACGACGAGATGAATCCAGCGCCCATCACCAGCGCGGAATGTGCCAAAGCCATCGTGGTGAACTCGTCCGTGAGCAACACGGCCGTGATGGCCCCGTCCATCCCCATGCCCCCGCCGGGCTTCCCGCCCCTGCCTCCGCCGCCGCCGCCTCCTCCGCAGCCGGGCTTCCCGCTGCCGCCGCCGCTGCCGCCGCCACCGCCACCCACGCACCCCGCTGTCACCGTCCCGCCACCGCCGCTGCCCGCGCCGCCCGGGGTGCCCCCGCCCCACATCCTGCCTCCGCTTCCTCCCTTCCACCCCGGCATGTTCCCCGTCATGCAGGTGGATATGATCAGCGTCCTGGGCAACCACTGGGGCGGCATGCCCATGTCCTTCCAGATGCAAACCCAGATGCTGAGCCGCATGATGCAGGCACAAAACACCTACCAGTACCCACCTTTCATGGGGGCCCGCATGCAGTTCTTGAACCTGCCGCCCTACCGCCCCTTCTCCATGGGAGCAGCGCTTGGCCGTGGGCAGCAGTGGCCACCGCTGCCCAAGTTCGACCCCTCGGTTCCGCCGCCGGGTTACGAGCCGAAGAAGGAGGATCCCCATAAAGCTACTGTGGATGGAGTCCTCCTGGTCATCGTGAAGGAACTGAAGGCCATCATGAAAAGGGACCTCAACAGGAAGATGGTTGAAGTGGTGGCGTTTCGGGCRTTCGATGACTGGTGGGACAAGAAGGAGCGGCTGGCGAAGGTGGGTTCTCGCTACCTCCGTGCTGGGGCTCAGGGAAGCATGGGCTGTGGTCAGTGCATGGGTGAGCAGGGCTATAAGGTTGAAAGACTCCACCCCCATAAATGTTATGGTAATGAAAATGAAGTGAAAAATAGAGGCATAGAATAACTTTGCTATGAGAAACCCCATTGCTTGAGGGTGGTAAAATTACCTGAGAGGCCTGTGTGTTCCTGACCCACAGATGTTGAGTGGAAGCTCTTTTTGACTCAGGACGTAATAGACCGTAGCAGGATTGACCAGGTTCTACCTGAGTAAACTACAGTATTTGTATCCCTTAGGAAGAGCCATCCTATTCAGCAGATCTCTAAGGCTTTTCCTGGAGCCCTGCTCTGGGATCAGACTGCCGGGATTCCCAGGGAGTTTGGCAGGAGTGTCTTGGATGCCACCCTGTGCTCTGGGTGTCCCTGCTGGAGCAGGGGGTTGGACTAAATGATCTCCAGAGGTGTCTTCCAACCTCAGCCGTTCTGTGGTTCTGCTCCTCCTTTACTTGCTCTTACATTGTGCCGCTGGTGTAAGCCTGGAAGAGCACCTTGTTCTCACTGCAGTCCCTTCATTTTGGGTTGATTTCCGCATCACTCCTCCAGCTTTGGAGCACCCCTGAGGGCAGCCCCCGTTTCTGCGAGGGACTAAGCGCACCCTGCACCTTGGCTGCCCATGCCTGGGTTGCGTCACCTGTCGCGAGGCTCTTGCAGGAAGGAAAAGCTTTGCATGAATCGTTCCGTTGTTTCACAGCCAATTTAAGTTGAGCCTTAAGCAGCGAGCAGCAATGTGAGCTAATACACGCTGCCTTGCTCTCTTCAAAGAAAAGGTAACGTTCTGGAAAGGTGAACGCAGACCTCAAAGTGATGTTGCACAGAGTCATTTTAGCCAAACAAGCTGCAGATGCATTTTCTGTTTCTGACAGCGTTTCTCAGAGCTGGTATCTTCACCACGTGCAGCTGTAAGCGAGTCTCACGGTGGCTCTCGTGTCCAGGAGAGTTCCTTGGCTTTCCAGGGCCGTGGGTAACACGGCTCCGAACAGGTTGGCGACACGACACAATCCTGGCCTGGCACACAGTGAGGAAGTCGGTCCTGCTCCTGACCAACACTCAAGGCTGGTGCCTCCACCGAGTGAGCGCATCCTGACTGGAGCGGAGGCTCCGCTTCCMGGGCGGCGAGGAAACGCGGGCACCAAGTCAGCGGCCTCAGCGTCCGGCAGCCAGGGAAGTTTTAAAGACAACTCCACAGTGTAGAAGCGAGCGAGTCGAGGCAGGTCTGTGGCGGCTGCTCGGCGTCGTGTGCCCGCCGCTGCGCTTGGCTTCACCACGTTCCTCCCTGCCCTGGAATCCGCAGCCCGCCTGGAAGCYAGCAGCGTCTCAGCCCCTCGATGCGGTACTCGACGCGGGTTATACTGCAGGTTGAAAATGCAAAATTGCAGGAATCACAGAAACGGGAAGAGGCTGCAAAGGAGAGCAAAGCTCTCGCGTGTGCTTGGGCCGTGCCGCCGCTCCGCGGGTGGCTCTGCCAGGCGCCGGGTTGCACCGTGCAGCCCCTCGCTGCCGCGTGCAGCCCAACGTCTGTTCCCCACCTTCCTGCACCCCCAGGCAACGTGCGCAAGTGACCTGCCAAAACTGGCCCTGCATCCTTGTTTTCTCCCTCCTAATGGATTTAGTTGGAGCTTCCCATATGATTCTTCTTTACTAATAGTAACGAAACAACTCATTTTCAGAGGTTTGAGGGGCTAGATAAGACAGCATAGGTGCTTGTTCAACATCTTTCTGTCTTTGGAAAGAAGCACGACGGATCCGTAGGGAGAGATAGTGTCTCTTAGTATCTGTCATCCTGAGAGCATGTCCTAGGTCGGGAGCGATGGGAGCTCATGCGGGCAGCGAGTCGCTGGAGCTCGGGATAACTCCAGCCTGCTCCTGGAGGAGCATCAGCACCAGAGGAGGCCCCGCTAAGCTTCCTGCCAGGAATACCCAGCCTGGCCGTGGATCCTCGCCTTGATATTCCCATTAGTCTTGTCCCTTATTAGCAGCAGAGCTGAGCTGGCGCCTCCTGCTCGGTGATTACACTCAGCTTCAGCAAATTAGCTCGGGAACGTCTGTGAAAGGAAGCGGCTCCTGGAGCGGGAGCCCCCACTGGTGAGGAGAGAAGTAAACGTTACCTCCGATGCCCTTTGCTCAAGAGCCACGTGCCGGGCGCTTCCGCATCCCCTGGTCCCGTTTGCTGCCTCCTGGGCAGCTCCAGCTTATCTGGGCTCCCTTCCTTCCTTCATGGATTCTTCACATAATTTACTTTTCCTCTGTTGTCCCCGATGGGCGTCTTCCAACAGTTGTTGTGGACTGAGGCCGATTGCTAAGTGAACACGTGGACACGATTGTATTTGGTTTATTGTGCCTTACATTAGAAAGAAAAAAATGTTTCCTCGATTGGAAGATCTGGACTTGCTTCAGGTATGTGGGTTAGCAAAGGAAGGCGAAAGGCTGTGTGTGAGGGAAACGGAGAAAGCAAGAGCACAGGCTGCTCTGATACCTCCTAACACAGTGCTTCCAGGTGTCCTGTGCCGAGCCTCTGTTCTGGGACCCGGCGGGTTCGGTTTCTGTGGTTTTAGTGCCTTGGGCAAAAAAAAATGGCTTCTTAAAATGCAAAAGGAGAATGTTTCTCAGAGCTGCAAGGGCCGTGTGAGCAAGAGCAATTCCTGCACCTTCCTCTTTCCACGTGCACGTGGCCATGTGCTGCATCTCAGGATGCTTCAGAGAAGCTGATGCCAGGGAGCGGTATTCCCAAACCACAACTCTCTGAGCTTTTTCCGAGTTTGTGTATTCCCCAAGAGGCTTTTCCTCTTTTAATTGTGCTGTCTCAATTGCAGGCATCTCTCACTCCAGTGAAGTCTGGAGGAGAACTGGAGGAGAAACCAAAGCCGAAGGATCGGATCACGTCCTGTCTCTTGGAGAACTGGAACAAAGGAGAAGGCCTGGGATATGAGGGAATCGGCTTGGGCATTGGGCTACGAGGGGCCATCCGGTTGCCATCTTTCAAGGTAAAAATGAAGTTATTGTTTAAATATTAATGTTCCCTACAGGTGCAGCAGGAGGACATTAGGTATTTTCTTGTGTTAGGACATAGTTTCAGTGGGGTTTGAAATTCATGGTTGGATTTGATGATCTTGAAGGTGTTTTCCAACCATAGTGATTCTATGATATGCTTAAGCAAGTAATAGTTAACACTTGTTTCTCTGCTTAGAACTCTGTTTAAACAACACTCATTTGGAGCAGGATTTACCATTGATAATAGGTCTGTAGCACTACTGAATTTCTGGGGTTTGAGGCTTGGCTATCTGGAAGAATGAGTTAATGCCTTGCAGRTGAGAGGTGACTCTTACCTGGAAGCCTGATTAAAAGGGTTCTGTGCCTCATGTGAGTTGACAAAATCAGTCCTGCGATCTTAGGGAAAATATCCTGTTTTTTTCAAAGAGTATTTGTGCTTCCTGCCAAGAAGTGGAAGCGTGAAAATGGAAAGGATCTTATAAATAAAGGATGCAGAGGGCTTTTCTGAAATGAACTGTGTAAATGCACAGAAGATGCAAGTGAAGGTTGGGAAGGAGATTCTGTGGACTTGATTTCGAAGWTACGATGTCACAGGCTTTGACTGTTTCTTTTTTCCTGCATCTCAGACATGGGTGTTTTTTCAAGAGTTTCCTCTGTCATCTTCAAAGTACCTGGTGGTGGCATACACCATGCTGGCATTGAGAGTGTTTTGATGCAAATTGAAAGGATAGAATTTCATTCACAGTAAAATTTCATTTGCAACCAGATAAAGGAATCCAGAGCTGTGGGGAAGTAGTCCTTGGTTTCTGGGTACATGTCACCCTGGTGAAGTAAAACAGTAGCCATTTGCTTGAGAAGCTGTTTTCTGCCGCTTTTAAACTCTTTTAGAAATGCTAATTGTGTCTTTTGTTCAGGTGAAAAGAAAGGAGCCACCTGAAGCTGCCTCAGCAGGAGATCAGAAGAGAATCCGGCCTTCTACTTCAGTTGATGATGAAGATGAAGGTTTGCAAAGCACATTTGTTTGAAACACAAGAGCAGATGCAAGCCACATGAGAGCTGAATTCTTTTAAACTTCACAGGAGAGTGCTCACTTGCAGTTAGACACAGAGTCAAGGATCTGAGCCAAAACCCTTCCTCTCACAGAACTCCAGTCAGCTGGGAGATGTCTCCTCTGGATTCTGTTATCTTAAATTCACTGGTGGGAAATTTAAGACATGTATTTTATGAGTAACTCATAATTTAGTTCTGCTGATGGTCATCCAGCAGAGGGAGCTCAGATTAGTTCAAGGACCATGTTCCAGAGATGTACTTGTAAACTCACCAAGTACATTGTGGACAAAAGCGAGAGTTGGTTTGGCCTGCATTTGATTTATGTAAATATATATTTCCCAGAAGGRAAAAAAAAAAAAAAAAAWTTTTGACATTTTCTCCTGGAAACAGGGAAAAGCTCTGCTTCAAAATTTGGAGTCCTGAATACCCTTTATTTAAGATAATTTATTTCAAATTAATTGAACCACAAACTTGATCCAGTTTAAAAACTGGTTTTGAAGCCCAAGTACAGAAACAGGATTTTGTAAAATATTTGAGTAAAAGAAAAATACGCTAATTTTAAAAATTCTAAAGACCAAGTTTAACTAAGCATCTTACATGTAACAAAATACACAAACTCATTCTTTAAAAAGTAAGCCAAAGCCAGAATTGTTAAAGTATTGATATCTCTTAATGCATCCCTGGTTAAGAAAGGGAAGGAGTTTCCAAATATGCCTTGTGCACTCTGCATTCCTTCTCTGATCCATGGGCAAGCACCTGCACCCACACAGGGTCTCTGTACTGTGTATGTCACCCTCTTCCACATGCTGGTCTGAACCCCTTGCCCCTAGATGCCTCCTTCTCAATTCCCTAAGCAAGACAAACCTCTGGCAAGACCTTTATTTTTTTATTATTATTATTTTTCTTTTTTTAACTTACATCTTCTTATCTCCGTGGTGCTGTGTCTACTGGCTGCTCTGCCCGTGTTGTCAGCTTTGGCCTCTGGCATTTGCCATCCCTGGGGCTTTCTCCCTTACTTGCAAGGTATGTGAGGGCTATTTCCTTCTTGTTTTGCTCACCAGAATCAGAAAGGGACAGAGATGCTTCCGACACAACATCTGACCTGTCCAAGAAGGATGCAGAAACCGTGGGACTGAGACGGCGACCAGCACGGCCTCTGGAGCTGGACAGCGAGGGAGAGGAGGGAGACGAGACATCGGGTAAAGAGGAAGAATCTTCCTCAGAGAAGGAAGAAGAGCAAGAGGAAGAGGGAAGCTTGGTGAAAGCAACGCCTGGCAAGGTGTGTTGGCTTTATTGTTCTGTTTTAAATGCTATCTGTCATTAAACACAGAGGGTTTAGTAATTTCAGCTTCCAAAATTGCCCACTGTAAAGTGTGAACACTAAGGAATCCCAGAGGGTTAGTGATCCAGGAAGCTCTGGGGTCGGTGTCCCTGGGAGTCACTGGGGTTAACAGCAGTGACAGTCAGGTTGCAGAAAGGAYCCAATTCAGTTCACATTCAGCAATGCTTTCTTGCAAAGGAGGAAGAGGATGAGGAGGATGAGGAAGAGGATGAAGAGGAGGAGGATGAAGAGGAGGATGAGGATGAAGAAGAGGATGATGAAGAGACAGGAGTAGAAACAAGTGACAAGGAAGAAGAGCAGGACTCCGAGGAAGGTAAGCAGTTCCTGGTGAATCTACAGGCTCGTAGATTTCACCTCAGGTATGGTCTCCATTTTGCACTTCTTGTGAGCTGATTTTAATCTTCTCACTGTCTGTCAATGAAGGGTCATTCCATACGAGGTAACTAAATGCCTTCTGTGATCTCTTAGTCTGTGAGTCCCTCTGTAACTGCCCTTCAGCCCTTGGGTGATTCCAGCCCGGTTTCATGAGGATAATAGTCTCAAAGGCAGCTAAAATCCTGCCCGTTTCTTGAAATACGTGTGGCTGAGAGGAGAAGGGACCATCTTTCAAATGGGTCATGGTTAGCATGAAGTCACTTTTCCATCCTATCAAACAATTCCTGTTCTGGAAGGTAGCAGCTCCCACACTTTAAAGCTGTCTGGGAATGCAGCAGAAACTCTCGGTATAACTTCACTAAAGAGCCAGGCCACCCGGAGACCCTCATCAGCAGGGTGCCATGCGGAGCTCACTCTGCTGCTCAGGGAACTGCCTTTTGCATCACAACTACTGGCAGTATCCAAATACTTGGTTTGTGTTTCTCTACTAAAATAAATATATGGGAAGAAAACTCCTCCAAACCTGTATGCTCAGCTGTGGATCTTGTTACAGCAAGGAAATTTTCTTTGTTCCTGTGGCAATCCTGATTGTTTAATGAGGTCAGAAAGGGGAACTAACTTGTTTTTCTTGCAGAAGATGTAGCAAGTCCCTCATCTTCCAAGGCTGAAGTTGAGTCATCTGATGAAAGTGAGGACTCCTCTGAATTTGAGTCGAGTTCTGACTCGGATGATGATGAGGAAGAGGATGAAGAAGAGGAGGAGGAGGAGGAAGAGGAGGAGGAGTTGGTTGAAGATCAAGATAGAGAACCCATGGTTGCTGAGACAGAGCATGAGCCTGCCAGTCATGAGATTCCCGATGAYGAGAGGGAGACCATTTTGGAGCTGTATCCTGTGGATGACTTCATGGATGCAACGGGCTTGGGACTTGCAGAGCCAGCTTTGGTAGAAAAAGATGAAGGCATGGAAGAAGTCAAGGTGGGGGAAAACGAATGTGGAGAAATCCCAGAGGAATCTATTGCTGCTGAAACACTCCTGGTTATAGAAAGAGACCAGGAGACAAAACTCGCACTGTCTCCCATCTGTAGGCCAGGTATGATTTTCCTTTTGGATTGTCATTTAGCATCAAATCCAAGTACAACATTATATATATTTGATATTTGCCTTGTCCGTTCCTTCTCTTTCTSCAGTCACAGCTCTGTGCTGGGGGTTTACCCGGCATAGAGACAGAAGTCTGTGCTGAATTTTGTTTTGCCTGAGTAAGGAGTTCCACACGGGCCTGCTGCTACTAAAAATACTGTGGTTATTTTATCCAGTTTAATTAGTGTCCTGCAAGAACTGAACAGTTGTCATCATCTGAGATCCTTACATTCAGAACTCTATCTGTCCCATGAAGACATCCTCAAGGAAATTGGAAGCCTTTTCCTAGAGGAGTGAAGTGCATAAGGCCTGACAGATACTGCAGCATCCAGGGAGGAGTGACAAGTTAAAGCCTGGAACCAAGCAGGAGAGCACATGCAGTGTGGCCTGTAACGTGAGCCTTGGGCAGGGCTGGTGCCAGAGGGCAGCCCATGGGGGCACTGCAGTGTTTTGCCTCCTGAGAGCTGCAGATCTAGTCCCTGCCCAAGCTATCACTCTTAGGCTGTCACAAAATCTGAAAGATTTCTTGAGGCAAAATGTTTAGTCAGGAGGGTATTCAGGACAACAGGAGTTTGGGGAAACCTACACTGGGGCATCTTGATATGTTCAATGAGCTTTAGAGGTGAAATGTGGGAATGGGCTCGACCTGCCCAGCCAAACAAGCCCTTCTCCAGATGGCTCAGCACAAATGGGGAGCACTTTCCCTCCAAACATCCCACTTGAAAATGTTATTGTGAGCTCCCTACGAAAATTCACTGTTGACTCCTTTTGGCCCTGGCCTTAAAGAGGTAAATAAACTGCAGGCAAACGAGCTGCTGCTGAGAGAGCAGGATATGAAGTGCTCACTGATACCACCCAAGCGTCTCCTCATTCATTACAAGGGCTTCCCAATTTCCTTAGTGTTGTGTTCAAGAGCGTGACACTTCTGCCTTCCCTGCTCCCCCCAGGCAGAGCTGTGAGGCTGTTTCTTGGCCCTGGGATTAGTTTACCTTCCCTGTTAGAAAAGCAGACAGCTGGGGGCTCTGAGAGCTCTCCTTGAAAACCCCCGGCTCACAATCCACTAAAGCTTTTTATGGTTGTCAAAAACATGGCCAGGGGTTTTGTAAGCAGAAATCCTTAATTCTGGCCTGTGTAGTAGCTAATCCTCAAATTAATAGTGTTTTTCTTTCTTTTTTATTGGTCCATTAGGGATGTCTGTGGTAGTGTCTAATTACTCGTGTCTCCAAAATGTAAAGCCCTGGAGTTTTTAAAGCCTCCCAGTGGAATCGAGCTGTTCTGTAATTGCAGTTTCTTGAACATGCCTTTGCTGGGGAGTGGCGAGTAACCGAGTGGAAGCTGATGGAAGCGAAGTGCTGCTCACCAAGTGGCTGCAAAACTCCTGATTCTTTTCTGTTTTCTCCCTTGCAGTGGAAGAGTCCGAAGCAGTTGCCATGCTCGAGTCGGAGGTACCGGAAGGTCTGAAGCCGGAATCTCAAGATGAGGAGGCAACGCTCTGTCTGTCGACTCCAGTGGGAATCTTTGGGGAACCTCTACCCAATAAAAGTAGCTTCTTTAGCAAGGCTGAAGAGAGCAGCTTAGAAGCCCGTGTTAAAGCAAAAGTGCCCTCTGCAGCAGAGGAGGACGACCGGCTGCCCCGGACGCCTGGGCGGGAGGTGGTCGTTCATTCAGAGACCGATGCTCTTCTGCTTCCAGCCCACAAGGTGCCATCTTCCGTGCTCCCCTTACCATCGACTCCCGGGAAAGAGGAATCTTTAGGCCCTCCAGAAAAGTTCCCTGAACAGTTAATGGTGACCAAAACACCTGTAGAAGAAGAGATTCCTAGGACTCCTGGGCGGGACATTTTGGCCAAGTCTTCGCACCCCCTCGCCAAGTCGCAGAGCACGGACACTGTTCCAGCCACCCCAGGGAGCGATGCTCCCCTCACGGGAAGCAGCCTGACCCTCAGTTCCCCTCAGGTCCCAGGGAGCCCCTTTTCCTACCCATCCCAATCCCCTGGCATTAACAGTGGCATTCCTCGGACTCCTGGGAGAGACTTCAATTTCACGCCTACTTTCCCAGAGGCTGGTGCTACCATTCCTTGCCTTCTGTCTGGCAAGAAACCGTCAGAGGAGGAGCTGGATGAGAAACCCTTTAAAGAGCCTCTCGGTGCTTCCCTTGTGGTCAGCATGAACAGTGTTCCTTCCCCCATCCCTTTTGCCAGCCCTCCCCAGGCAGATTTCCGCACAGACATGGGCTTGCCCCCTGATGAGCCAATACCTGTAGCAGTCCTGCCCTGCATGSCCGGAGATGGAAGGATTCCCATCGAGGAGTGCAAGGCAGAAGKAAAATCTGTTTTGCTCTCGCCAGATGCACCTATGGGTGCTTCTATTCTTCCTCCCCCACCACCACCTTCTGTCCTTCCCAAAAGGAGGCCGGGTCGGCCCAGACGGTCGCCGCCTTCTGTCCTCTCACTGGATGTCTACTCGGGCAAAACCGTAGAACCTCCTTCTGTCCCAGTGGCCTTGGTGGAAAGTGCTGTGAGCAAAGAGCTGTTAAGTGGGCATCCYGATGCTTTCTATGGACTGAAAGACCCTGAAGCCGTCACCCTGGATTTCAGGAATGACAGCTTCCATGAGAAAATAGCRGCTGAAACGGTCACAGAGAAACTGCCTTTTAAAGAGCTGGAGAACCAGTGGAATGAAGACTTCAAAGAAGAAGATGTGAAGCCTAAGAGGCAGTGGCGGAGGCAGAAGAAGACCCCTGAGGACATTCCAATGATTCCTTCCCCTGAGTACTCCCCACCCCAGCCTCAGTTCAGACCRCGCTCCGAGTTCGAGGAGATGACCATCCTGTACGATATTTGGAACGCGGGCATAGATGAGGAAGATATCAGATTCATGTGCATCACATACGARCGCTTGCTGCAGCAGGACAATGGTATGGACTGGCTCAACGACACCCTGTGGGTTTTCCATCCTTATATCCTTTCTCACTGGCGGCCTGCGTTACGCTCAAGGCGTAGTGAAGCCAGAGGGGGACACACTACACGGTCATTGGGTAGAAGTTACCTTGCAGAAGGCTAAATTAGTTGGTGGTAGAAGCGTTTACTTATTAGAATAGCAATTGCTTTTGTCAGCAGGGAGTTTTAGACTCCTCTGAAGCTGCAGTACGGAAATACTGCAGAAGTGGCTGTTTTGGCTGCATTTTCCATCTAGAACTGCAGGGAAAATTTGTATGCACCTCTTCTGGGCAAGTTTCCTTCTAGTTTGAGAAGCTTCTGTCTGCATTTAAAGCAGACTTTATTTTCAGCTTGCCTGTGGAGTTTCTAGTCTGYATTTTGGCCCTGTCTGCACCGGGCTTTTATTTGGGGCTAAAGCGTTGTAAAAATAATCTCGCCATCTGTGCCCGAAATGATGTGTCGGTGGTGCTAGCAGCTCCAGCTAGCTGAGTTCAATGCAAATAACCCCAAGGGCGGTGGTTTCCGAGGCCGGCAGGGGCAGGCAGAGCTGGTGGCAGYGCCGGGTCCTGTTCCCGGGAGCAGGGGCAGCTCCAGAGGGTGCCCAGGGCTGCCCTCACCTTCCCTGCCTGCAAACCAGCTGCTCAGCAGCAGCCCAGGGGCAGCTCGGGGCATCGGAGGGAGGCAGAAGCTGCAGCAAGGCAAGGACCGTGTCCGTGCAGCCGTCGGCATCGCTCTCCAGACCCCAAAGGGGTCATCCGCAACCGAAAAACTGTCCAGTAATGTTTTTAGGAAGCAAATATGAAGGCACATGTTGAAGGCAATGTGCACCAGCTCCTGCGCTGCCACAGGTGGTGTGGAGTAAAAATATCTTGTCCCCCAACTCCCTGCAAGATGCTGCTGCTTTTTTATTTTTATTTTTTTTACCTCTTGAGAATGCAAAAAAAAAAAAGAAAGAAAAGGGAAAATCAAAATCCAAACCACTTAAAATAGCTAGTGAGATGACTCACACTAGCAAAAGCAAGTTGAGGTCAGTGCTGAGCTGCGTTTCAGCGCTTGCTTTCTCTGCATCTCAAAGGACAGCGTGTCAGATTACACTTATAATTTTCTGCCTTTTGACACCAGTATAATAATCCCCAAAATAGATCTGTTTGCTTGAGGGAAATATTCTGAAAGAGTGACAAAATGCATCTTCCCTAGTAGTTTTGAGTGTGAATCTGCCCTATTTGAGAAAGCAGTTGCAACAATAAGTGGGTTTGAAGGCCAGCGTAGCTGGCTGCGCTGCGGTGGGGAGCCAGGGCAGGGCAGTGGAGGGGAAGATGCTCCTCTGCACGGCGGCGTTTCCTGACTTGTGTGGTTGAAATACTTGAGACCTTGTCCCCTGTTGATAAGGATTATTGTAACACTGGATTTACAGTCACTTTTGAAAGCCTATATAAATGATGTGTAGCCAGTTGTGGGTTCCTCGTGCGCTCCGCTGCAGTCGGTGTGGAGGTACCTGCCTTTGCAGCCAGCTCACGGCTCGGCGCTCCGGCTGGCGCCCAGGCCRTCGCTCCTTGCTTTCCATGCCCTCTGCCTCACTGCTCCGCTGTTAAGGGCACGTTGTGATTCACAGGGAGCGTTTTGGGGCAGACCTCCAGCCTCAGGGGCTTCGTGGCCGTGTTTTGGGATGTGCTGTCAGGAGGGCAGCTCCGCCACCGTGCAGAGGCCAAGGCACGTGCACCTCTGCGCTCCCTCTGCCCCTCGTTGTGCTTTTGCTGCTGCATCGCAGCCGTGCAGGGTTTTGCTGGAGCTCCAAAGGAGCTGCTTGCCTGAGGCCGGGCAGCAGGGAATCCCGGGGCTGAGGAGCGTGTCCGTGCCCATCCGTGGTGGAAAGCRCCTCCGTGCAGCGAGCTCAGTGCTGGCTCCCCGGGSCCTGCGGTAGCTGCAGGGGATTTCTGGAAGCGCAATGAAAGCGTGCCATTGAAAACAGAGTACACAGTTTGTCCAGATGGCTGGGCAGCTGCTGCCTGTGTACGTGGCCGTGCACAGGGGAAATCCTTTTCCAAACAGGTTTCTCTTGACAGCTTAACCTTTCTGTTTAAACTTTCTTTTTGTCTTCACTTGATTTTTTCCCAAAGCATCCGGCTAAGAARAAAAGATCAGGCGCTGCTTCCCTGTAGGCACGTGGGCTTGTGTGGGTGATTTTTAAAACAGGATTGTTGTTTCTTTGCACCTTTCAAGTTTTCCAAGCTCCTGGCGTTGCCTGCTCACTAGCTGCATGTAACGGTGCCAGGTTGCCTGATTTCCACAGGTAGCTGTGTTGCTCCTTAACTCATTTCCACCAACCAGCTTGTCTACTCCCAAGAAAAAGAAGCGGGATGACGGGATGCGGGAGCACGTGACGGGCTGCGCGCGAAGTGAAGGCTATTACAAAATTGACAAGAAGGACAAACTTAAATACCTCAACAATAGCCGAGCTTTTGCGGAGGAGCCTCCAGCTGACACACAGGTGAGCCTGGGCCCCTGCTCACTGCTCATTTGGGTTGCAGTGTGGTCGAGTGTTCACCGGGGATGCTCTGCGAGGCCGCCCGTTCTGCAGCGTTGTGCTGTAGCACAGGTGATTGTGCACGGCACAGAGGCTGTTGTGAGACTGGGAATGAGGGGATTTGGCTCCACAAGGCCGTCTTTGATCSCTTTTCTGTCCCCAGGGTATGAGCATCCCTGCCCAACCTCACGCTTCCACCCGGGCCGGCTCCGAGAGGCGGTCAGAGCAGCGCAGGCTCCTCTCCTCCTTCACTGGTAGCTGTGACAGCGACCTGCTCAAGTTCAACCAGCTCAAGGTAGGACAAACCATATGAGCGTTGCTTTGTGCAGGGGCTGGCCAGGAGCAGGGCAAAGTGCAGGCAGGGGCAAGCTGTGAGTGGCAGCTTTGCCTGGCCTTGGTCATGGTCATCTTGGCATTGGGCACTTCGTTTTCTGCCAAGGGATTACGTGAGCCCCAGGAGTGTTTCCTCACTTTTTTTCTTGCAAAATTATCTTTGCAGAGCAGGTCAGAGGTAGTTTGGGGAGCTGAGCTCTGCAGCCTGTGCTGTTGATGCAGCTCCTGTGAGGAAAGAGCTGCTCTTCTGCGATGAGCCAGTGTAAAGTCTCTTTGGGGTGCTTGGCTCTTCTGCAATTCAATAATAAAACTCAAGAGACCTCAGTGATCTAATGTAACCTAAACAGGAGCAGAGAAATCACGGGGAAAGTGTCACACTTGGCTCAGTGTGGTCCCCTRCAAGGAGCAGAGACATGAGCTGCTTGGTAAATGATCTTTTGGAGCTTGAGCCCTAGTCAGAACCAGAGCCCTTATTTGCACRTGTGCTGATCAGGAACAAACAACTGGTTATCGACCATCCCTGCACCGTGCACGCTGAGAGCAAAAGCTGGGGAGGGAATCGCATCTCACACAAGCAACTGTGGAGGCCCAATGGTTAAATGGTCATTGGTTAATAAATAAATAAATAAATAAACAAGTACTGCGGGACATCCTGTCCCCTCTGTCATCTCCTGTCACTGCTGGGGTGGAAAGCAGCTGAGCTGGGTTGGAAAGGAGCTGAACTGGGTTGATGCAGCCCAGCACTGCTTGTGGCAGGGAGTGTGGACCTACGGATCATGTTTTTGTGCTGTGGCTAATTCTGGGCTGGGATTTGGGGGTGTTTTCTTTCCATGCAGTTCCGGAAGAAAAAACTAAAATTCTGTAAGAGCCACATTCACGACTGGGGCCTTTTTGCTATGGAGCCCATTGCAGCTGACGAGATGGTGATTGAATATGTGGGTCAGAACATCAGGCAGGTAAGCTGGGCTATGGGGCTGGGGCTGGGCTAGGGGGAAATTTGGGGAAAACAGCCCTAAAAGAATGGATTATCTGGCTGGAATCTATGCTGGAAGGCATTGGCTGTGTAAGATGGGCAGAGGTTGGCATATGGTTTGGAGGTGAAAGGGTGGGATTTTCAGTGACCTATAGGAATGAGGCACCCAAATCCTCAGGAAATAAGCTCTGGGAAAGCCCCTCGTGAGCTTGTGTGATTTCAGTTAARTCTGTGTTCCCTGAGGGTTTTGGGGGTCATAGGTCTGTTGGAAAGCCAAGCGACACGAGCACAGCTGAGATTAGTGCAGCGCAGATCTGTGCTGCACTGAGCATCTCGGTGGCACCTTGTGACCCAGCGGGGGCCTTTCCTGCAGGTCATTGCTGACATGCGTGAAAAGCGATACGAGGATGAAGGGATCGGGAGCAGCTACATGTTCAGAGTTGACCACGACACCATCATCGATGCCACGAAGTGCGGAAACTTTGCCAGGTTTATTAATCACAGCTGCAATGTAAGTATCACGTCTCTTCGTATAATTGTGCTCTGCTGAAGTGATAATCTTGTCAAGCCCTTGCTAACTCTGACAAGGGTCACGTTCAGGAGTGGCAAAGCRTTGCAGGGCTATGATTAACTGTTAAGGACATGCAGTAGATGAAAGCAGAGTGTAAATGAGCATGTGGAGGAGATTGGAGAGAGCTGAGGAATTAAAGCTGCGGTGAGATAGTGCGCTCAGAATATCCCAGCTGTGTTGGGAGATCCTGATGAAGGCTGTTTAACCACATCTGGGGAGTATTTCCTCAAAACAGAGCAAGCCTTGGCCTTGTTGCTGTGCCGTGGTAACAGTCTTCTTTCATCATCTGCATGGAAAAAGTATCTTCTGCCCTGGTTGGCAGAGAAGGTGCTCTTAGCCGGTGATGAGCTCAGTGTAGCATCAGCCAGGTCCACGAGGGACCAGAACACGGGTGCTGTAGGGGAGCACAAGGAGGGCTGTGTTCAGGTTTCGTGCCTTCCTCTCCCAGCTTCCTGCTAGCTCTGGTGTGTCCAGGCTCTGGGAATGTGGCAGAGGTTGTCTGGGAAAAGGACAATCCCTCTATTTTAGCTTGGAATAGCTCTGTGGAGGTTGGGAAGGCCTGGCCACTGGGAGCCTAAATCATTCTCTGTTCTGTCACCCTTGCAGCCAAATTGTTATGCTAAAGTGATCACCGTGGAGTCTCAAAAGAAGATCGTCATCTACTCCAAACAGCACATCAATGTGAACGAGGAAATTACCTACGACTACAAGTTTCCCATAGAGGATGTAAAAATCCCGTGTCTTTGTGGCTCTGAGAACTGCAGGGGAACCCTAAACTGAACTTGAGGTTTCTCGTCACACTTGCACCTTCGGCCATGTCAGAACTGTGGTAACCAGGTGTGGTTGCACTTTGCCAAAAAAGAGGAAAAAAAAACAAAAAAAAAAAGGAAGAAAAAATAAAAAAGAAAAAAATCTTAAAAAAAGAGGAAAAAAGAGAAGAAAAAACCAAGCAAGTTTCGCACTTCCAGCAGGATCACAAACAAAAGCAAAAAGCGCACATGCTAACGAGGACTGTTCATGTTTCAGGTGCTCTTTCCTTTTCAGATCCAATGTGTCCACAAAAAGGTGAATACCATTTTGTGGCATGGTCTATCCAAACACTAGCTTCTCTGTTCGGTCCCTACGTTAATGCTCCCTAACGGGATAATGGTACCTTTTTTTTTTTTCATTTTTTTTTTAATTATTGTTATAAACCTTCATCTTTTCATAAATGCTGCTACCTTTTTCTCATCAGTTTTGTTGGTTGAAAAAGACATTCAACGTTTAAATGTGAAGCAGAGATGAAAATGCCGTACGAGGTTGGTCGGGAGCTTGACTGGCTGCAGTGGCACAGACATCTCCGAGTAAGCTGTAAATAACTGCAAGGCGGTTGTTCCAGGGCAAGCCGGGGGCTGCGCGTGGGCTGCGTGCGAGTGTTGGGTGCGGGTGTGCGGAAGGCGAGGGCTCCGCATGCGACTGTAGCTGACRGTGTTAGGGATGAGGCCGGGGCTCCGCTCGGCTCCTCCTGGTACGTTGGGGCTCCAGACCTCGCATCCGCGCAAGGGAAACGCGGGCTCTGGGACAGCGGGATGGCCTTTCCCAGCGCCCCTTCCTTGCTGGTCKGCTTGGTTTGCTTGGGAAAACGAGCCCGAGGCCAAGTGGAGGGCGGAACGGTGGGATCCGGCGCGGTGGGATCCTGCCCTCCCCTCGGGCATTCGGGATACCCACGTGTGTGGCCAGGCAGCCTGCGGCTCTCCGCCCCGCCGCGCGTTTCCCGTGTTCATTTCTCTCACGTTGCTTTTTCCCGCTGTCACCTGCACCTCCCTGCCCTTGGAGCGGCCGCGGGGGTGTTTGCTCCGGCCTTGGCTGCGGGAGATGCGCCCGGCGATAGGAGCGGAGCCGCGGTGCGGCCCCCTCCCGCCCTCCGTTACTCAGTAACTCGGTCCCGGGAGGCCGCTCCGAGGGCATCTCCCGACAGCGGCGGACACCGGGAAGGGCTGAGGGGCGGCGACCTGGCGATGCCGGCCGGGAGCAATGGGCTCGGGCTTCAGCTTTCCCCTGGCTTTGAAAGCTGCACTTAGTTGCACGAAACCTTCTTTAATTGTCTTACGGACAGTGCAAGGGAATTAGGAAGCGCTAAAGCTAAAACCCCTTCCCTGCGAAGCTGCGTCCGTGCCCGCTTCTGCTCAGTGCCGTCGGCTCGGAYGCAGCTCTGCCATCGGGATCTGCCGCGAGGTTCCCAGAGCTTTTGCTGCTGTTCTGTGGAATTGCCGGCCCTCGCTCCGGAGCGCGGCGCGTAGCCCGGCCCGCAGCTCCCATCCAAATCCCTTCCCCAAATGCTAGGCCTAACCTAGCAAGAACGCACCGACTGCTACAAGCTGCCTTAACCCGCCTGTGTTGTTCTGGGGATGGTGACGGTGTCCCTGCCGTCGGACATCGTCCTCTCRCCTCTGGTTTTGTTTGGCTTGTTGTTTCTTTGGGGTTTGTTTTACTTTTCCCCCCTCTTTTTAAATCTCTCCAGCAAGAGAGAATCATGGCCCAGAACCCAAAATTATGAGAAGCACAAAGAGTTTCTGTCACTGAGCACTGGTTGGAGCTACAGSTATGGCAGGAGCGTTCGGGAGTTAAACCAGCTGCTTTTTTCCCTTTTCACGACTATTATTTTTAACGTGGCTGCTCTCGTTGCTTCGGAGCCTTTCCYGCCCTCGCAGCCTCGGGAAGGCGCCGGCGCTTCCCACCTCTCCGAGTGGCGCCGGGTCCGGCGGCCGGGACAGCCCTGCGGGAAGGRGCCCTTGGGGCAGCCCCATGGTGGCCGCTGCTCCCAGCGCCCCGGAGCCCCGCGGGACGGGACGTGGCGGGACGGGACGTGGCCGCGGGTGCCTTAACCTGGGAGCGGAGGCGCCGGCCGGGGCGGCTCCCTTGGGCGCCTCCATCCCCGCGGCGCTGCCCACGGGAGCGTCTGGCAGCCGCGGGACCAAGGGGCGCTTTCCGCARCGCCCCGTGGCCCCGGGAAGCGGGAGCGGGCGGCGCTCGGCGCTCCCGAACGCCGCGGCCAACGCCAGGCCGCCCTTGGCCTTTCCCTCCCCGCACGCGGCAGCCCCCGGTACCCGGCGGGCGCCGGGGCGGCCGGAGGCGCCTGTGCCTTGGATTTAGGGCGAGAGGAGGGAAGGGAGAGGAGMCCGGGGTGTAACGTAGCTACCTGCCCTGGCGAGCATCTTCCTAATCGGCTTTGACTGAAATTGGAAATTTACACCCCAAAAGGGAGAGGGAGCCGCTCGCCGCGCTCCCCCTGCCCTCGCGTCCCAACGGAGCCCCGGAGACGTCGCTTCCCCCTCGGATTTGCGGGAGGAAGGAGGCGACGACGGCGCCTGGGGCGGCGCGAGGGCCGGGGGCCGCGTCCTGCAGGGCTCTGTGCTGGAGAGAGCGGCTTATTTCCATGAGAAAACACGTTGGCAAACGCCAGCAAAGGATACCCTAKTTTCAGTTCCGGTTTTTGTGACCTTTTTCAGGGATCATTTCAGTGCATTTCTGTATAAAATAAAAATTTAAGGAGAAAAAGGATTTTGAAGTATAAAAAAAATGCATCTTCTGTACATAGGCAAACTCAAGAATCTTCTCTTCGAACACTGTTTCTTGTAGAAACATGTTGAATTTTTTTGCTGATTTCTTTGTACTTCAAGAGCATGTAAATAATTTATTAAAAGTGACTATTGTAATTTGGAGTTCTTTTTAAACAGATTCCAGCTCTAACTCGTGTCAAGAAGGTGGGGAGGAAGGACGGACTGGTATAGCAAAGGGGCTGGTGGCATTTACAGCTTGTGTCAAGCTTTGTATAATGTAAATTCTGTACAAATATTTTTTTTTTTTTGTCAAATAAATAGATGAAATTAGAAGCATTAAGAAACTGAAGACAAAATTGCCAAGTCAGGCTTCTTTCTTTCCCCCTCCCTCCCTTAGTCTGAAACSTAATGTGCAAAATCTATTTATTTCAAGCGAGGAAATGTGTATAGTCTAATAGACAACCTAAAATGTATTTAAGCAAGTCTGCRACTGGATTTTTTTTTCAGTTTAATATTTTTGTTTTGTTTTTGCAAATTTCCTCCTTAATTGCCACTGTAGTATTCGTCCAAGTGAAAAGGGGCACGTTGTGAAGGACACTGCCGAACGGGCGCTTTTGAAAGCAAAATCACAGAACATCCTGCTCCCGATCCGCGCAGTTTCCCAATTCTGTAAACAAGTTGTTTTAATTCACAGTGTGAAAATAAAGGGCCTCCTTTAAAAGGAGGCAGGTAAAATGGTTTGCAATGAATAAAAAATATTTTCTTTTTTTTTTTCAGTTCCTTGAAAAAACAATCTCTGCTTTGACGATTTAAGATTTCTGCTTTTCTCTTTTGTTAAGCAAATTTATAAATTTAGGGATGTTTTGTGCATATAGAATCTGTCACCAGTATGTACCTTGTTTTGAAGAAAGTGTTTTTGTTGTGGATGTGTCATGCTGTATATATTTGTTCATATTTTTGTGAATTGAATACTATGTACCATTGTATTATAGTAACTTTTATAAAGCAAACCATAAATATACTGACTTTTCTTACAGAAGGAGCATGTTGTGCTTCATGGGTGGCCAGGGCTGCTCCGGGMCCCTGGTGCGCGTGAGGAGGGGAGAGCGCTCGGGAAGCGGCTCCGTAGGGGCTGGAGCCCTTGGGTGCTCCCTGACGGCACCGTCACCCCCTGGGACCGACCACGAGGGGAAAACGGAGCCCGGGGAGGCCCTTCGGTGCAGAGGGTTTCCCAGGTAGGATGCAGCTCCCGGGCAGCCCTCGGCTCTCCCTGCTCTCACAGCTGCCCGCRGTGGCCGCCCCTGCTCTCCAGAGCCAAGCGTGGTGGTCAGGGCCGATGGCCGAGCTGCTCTGCTAGCCCCATCCCGTGCGGGAAAACTGGAAAAAGCCCAACCGGTCACCAGTCATGGAATGTAAAGGTATTAGAGTGAGGCTACGGTGCGTTGAAAGGAAGGCTGAAATACATAAACTAGATCAAATCTCATTCCAAGCGTGTTGTCGCTAACCCAAAACCAAGTGTTTAATCATGGGAAATTCAAGCTCAGGATGGAATATAAAAGCACTTTCAAAGGATCTTATAAACATGAGATGCACAGAGAGGCAAACCCCATCACGCTTCCGCTCTTGGCTTTCCCATCACAGCTTCCCATATGGATAAAATTAATGGAAAAGTTTGGATACTCTAAAATTAAGCACTCCTGGTTGTTCCTTCTCTCTTCCACCATAACTGAATGTGTCCTGCGGCGGAAGCCTTAGGTCTGCCGAGCCTTGAGAACTCAGGTTGAATTGGCATTTCCCGCTTCCTCTCTGCCGGGAAGTCACCAGAGGGCAGCGTCTGGGCTCGGGATGCGTTTGAGTCCTTATACATTTCCAACTTGGCAGCGACTTTCCTGGGTTTCTCACACTTCATTCTGGGCTGCTTCCCAAAACATGGGCCGTTTCCTGGTTCTGTTAATCAGCGTTCTAAGGACGGAGGCTGCGTTTCTGCCAGCGCCGGCGGCAGCCGCTGGCCCAGCCGCGCACTCTACAGGACGTTGGTCTCCCCGTTGGGATTCAGGACGGTCAGGTTTCCTCTGGCATCCTGGTCAGCTTCTATAGCCTCAAAGAGCGACTTGAAGTTCCCAGCACCGAAGCCCTGCAGAGACAGACTGTTACAGAGCGTGTGGACAAGGCGACCGACTCGCTAGATCTGCAGGGGTTGTACAAGAACAGCAGGAGTCATCGTCTGGGTGATGGTACTTGTAGCTACTGAGGCTGTGACTTGAGGCCCAGACCATCTTCTCTTTACCTACAGCCGTGGAATCCTCAAACCAACCTGGTGGTTGTGCCGCTGGATGACCTCCAGGAAGAGCGTGGGTCTGTCTTGCACAGGTTTAGTGAAGATTTGGAGCAAATATCCCTTCTCRTCAAAATCCACCAGGATTTTCAGTTCCTGCAGAGACATAATAAGCTTAGCTGGAAGAAGCACCGGGGAGCAGAGGGATTCTCCTGCATCCCTTATTCCTCTGAAGCACATCCCATAACGCGGCCCAGGGAGAGCTGATGCACTGCGGGTGCCAGGACRAAGTTCAGAGCTGCCCTCCCGTGCCAGACGTGACGGCACTCACCGCCAGCTTGTCGATGTTCTCCTTCACTTTGATCTTGGCAGTTTTGAGCCTCTCCCGCAGCATCTGGTAGTAGCTGGACGGCACGTCCATGAACTGCGTGCCCCGCTGCTTCAGGTTGGTGATCTGTAACGCAGGGCAGCCCTGAGCGCAGCCAGAGGTGGTGCTGGAGGGTGGCCCAGGACCAGTGGTGACCACGAACACCTGCCAGCCCCCTAGCCCCTCCAGAAGCTCCTCACCCCGCGGGGCCGCGGGGACCTGGAGGCCCAAAGGCAAAGGCTCAAGCCCACTGCATCCCACTGACCGCTGTGATGATGTCGGAGGTGTTCAGAGCAATGTGCTGGACTCCTGCCCCGCCGTAGTAGTCGATGTATTCCTGCAAGAAAGCAAGTCCTTGGTGCTAGTGGCAGCTGAATAAGGAYTTAAGAACATATTGAGTAAAAATTAACTCAGGGACTCTGTGAAGTGAAAAAAATGCTGTATTTGTGAAATCAGGGCAGACTGGCCTTGTGCCCTGCGGCAACGCAAGCAGCTGCCCCAGGGTTCGGCAGCTCTTTGCAGAGCAAACAGAGAGGGGCGGCTCTGCAGTCAGCCACTGCCAGCACCGCAAGTCTGGGCCGGCTCCCAACCCCACCGAGTCGCCGGGCCYGCTGGCTCTGCAGAGCCCCTGTCCTCTCGGTTCAGCAAAGCCCCGCGCTGCTTGGCGTCAGCCTGACGTGTCCGCTGCCAGCGTCAGCCCCTCRCGCTCACCTGAATCTGGGATTTCTTCTTGCCAGCAGCTGGCTCGTTTATGGGCATCTTTATGGTCTCTTCGTAGTTGCTGACCACGATGGAGCGCAGGGCGCTGAATTCAGTGTGCAGCTGCTTGTCATCCACGGACCAGAAGCGATGGAACAGCAGGTTCTTCTGGTACCTGCACCCGGCCACAAAGTGCATGTTTAAACCCTGCAATGTCACAGGTCTAGCCTGGCTGATATTAATGACCTGGGCTTAATTGGTCCTCAGCCATGAGCACCTGAGATGCTGGAGAGCAGCCCGACGGTGCCACCGCTGCGTCGCACCGCCCGCCAGCCCTGCCCTGTCCTACCATTCTGCCACCGGCACCATCTGCAGATCCGGCTGGTTACCCACCACGTGGTCAATGAAGTTCAGCTTGGCGCTGGGTCTGCGTGAGGAAACGCAGGTCAGTTCTCAGCCAGGCTAAGGGGCACATCCACTAAGCGGACCCAGGGCAAGAGTGGATAAGGCCAGATCCGGCCTCCTCCCATGCCGGAATCCGAGCTGGTGCCGCTGTGGGAATGAGGAAGGACCAGCAAGCCCTTCGGGAAACTACTCACAGCTTTGGCAGCAGTGGATCCTTGAAGAGGGGCGGGTGGTAGCCGGGCAGGAAGAGCCCCTTGTAGTTGAGCTTCTCTATCAAGGTGTGAGTCGTGTCGCCGTACTGGGAGACGGGAGAAAAGCCGCTGGGTCCTCCATGGGGACTCGGAGGAGCCTCTTCATCCCAACATCCCGAGCTGTGCCCGCGGAGCCGGGGCTGGGCACCTACCGTCTGGATGACAGCGAACTTCACCCTGCCGTGCTTGTCCTCCTCTATCCATGGCTGCTTGAGCACCACTGCGCCGCGCTCCTTGGCTTTCTGGGCACGAGGAGAGGGGTCCTGTCCCGGCGCCCGGGCGCGGGGCCCGGAGCGCCGCCTCCTCGCCCCGCGGAACCCACCCTCCGCTCACCTGCACGATGAAGTCGCAGTCCTCGACCTCGAAGGCGAYGTCCTTCACGCCGTCGCCGTGCTTCACCAGGTGCTCCCCCATCTCTGCAGGGACGCGGGCGCCCGCCTCAGCCCGCAGCCCTCCGCTCCATGGAGCCGCCACCACCTCCGCCGCCTCCTCCTTACCTTCATTGCCGGGGTTGAGCGCGGACGAGAGGACGAAGATGATCTGGGAAGGCAGGAGGCGGGTGAGGCGGCCGGCGCCGGCACCGCGGAGCTGCCGGGACATGGCGGCCGCCTCACCTTGTCCTGCTTGACCACGTGTGACACCACTTCCCGGCTGCCCGTCTCCAGCCCCCGGTAGGCGAGCTCCTCGAAGCCCAGCTTGTTGCAGTAGTACGAGGCAGCCTGCAAGGGCAAACAGGGCCCCGGTGAGGCGGCGTTGGCCGTGGCGCCCGCCCGCGCTGCCGCGAAATGGCTGCCACGAAATGGGCACCACGAAATGGCTGCCGCGGCCGCCATCACAGGGTGCCGGTGGTGCCTCCCTACCTGCTTGGCATTGCCGACCCAGAAGGTGATGGAGTGGAAGTGGATGAAGCGGCCCCGCTGCGGCTAAAGCAGCAAGGAGGAATAAAGAAATAAACTCAGCCCCACGCAAAGGCGGCAAAACCACGGGGGGTGTCGAAGCCGCCCGCGGCCAGGGTCCAGCGAGCGCCTCGGGCCAACACTGCCGGACCCGCCGCCCTTGGACCGTTAACGATTAACGCTCCGCAGCGCCTGCCCGGGCCCCACAGCGCCTGCCTGGGACCCACAGCGCCGGGGCGTCTCACGAGCCCCCGGCTCCGCGGCAGCCTCGAGCAATGGCACCTTGACCCCAGCCACGAGCTGGATGCGCTCGCACGACCTCAAAAAGGGCAGAAAGGCTTTAAATTAACTGAGTCCAAATGGGAAAGACAGATGAAAATAGGTAGAGGGTTTAGAAAGAAACGTTGCAACAGGTYGAGCTGCCGCTTGGGCGTTGGGTTGAAGTGCAAAGTACCCATCACCATCAAGAATAAAAAGCCAAAACCAAAAGATTTCCGTCACAAAGTGATTTGCAATGAGGAACCATCTCCGGTACAGCCTAACCGGYGAGCAGTTGCACTTTGGATCCTCCCAGGATGAAGGAATGAGGAATTAACGCTGTCTGCTTTGCACTGGCGCGGCCGGGGCTCCCCAAAGCAGCCGAGAGCAAGTGGTGCCCGCGGAGCCGCGCTTACCTTCTCGCCCTTGTCCGTGTAGCTGGTCTGAAAAGAGAGCGTTAAGAGAGACACGTTAACCCCTGGGCAACTGCAATCCAAAGGTCAGGTCAGAAAGAGGGCGTTTTCTACCCAACTCCCAACTTTTTCTCCAAAAATTGTGCATTCAAGAGAGGGGAAGAGCACGCCAGGGGAGTCCAGCACTGAGGGGATGCAGACATTTGACCCTCCTGTTTTCAGCATGGTTCCCATTCCTGGTTCCTCACCATTTCGGCGACCCGATGGCTGTGACAGCGGCAAGGCCAGCGCGTCGCCGGGAACCTTTCATATAGTGACAGGGTGGCGGGAAGCTCCTCCTCGGCTCCACCTTCCCCCGGTCCAGGGGTCTGTTTGGTTTGGGTTGGAAACGCTCCCATGCCCAGGGTGAGCACGCAGGGTCCGGATCACGTAGCGGGCCARGGCGGATCCGCCTTTGCCAGGGACCAAGTGACTCCATCGCAGAGTCCCCATGGCCGCTGGGCCCCTTGGAGGTCTTGGTGTGGGATGCACAACTGCCAGGTCCCGCAAGCCACGTGGTGCCCGTTGTGTGTGACGCAGGAGCCGCCGCGAGCGCCTCCCCACTGCTGCTGGCCCCGCCAGCCCCAGCCCGCACGGCCCTTCACCCCATCCCCGCTGCCCCGGGGCGGGAGGCCACCGCGCCAGGACCTGCTGCGGCCTCCAGCCTCTGCCCCAGGGCGGGAGGCGTTTGCAGAGAGGCATGGGGAGGAAGGAACGCCCTTCTGCAGCTGTGGGTGGGTGAAAGAGCAGCACGCGCGGGTGCAGCCGCCCGCCCGCAGCAGCTGGAAGCGCTCGGGAAGCCGCAGCAGCACCAACACCTCGCGCTTCTAGTGCCGCCTGCGGGTGCTTGCCAAGGGACGCCCCTCGCGAAGGCGACATGAGCAGGGCAGGCTCATCCACGGCCGCCCTTGGAGGGGGGCACACAGGCCCCTGTAGCGCTGCGGGCGCCCGCCGCAGAGCACGGGGCAGCTCAGCACACGCAACGGGCCGGGGCGCGGCCGAGCCACCGCCCCCTGCGGCCGCGCGGGCCGGGCCACGCCCCCTTCGGGGCCACGCCCCCTCTCAGGGCCACGGCCCCTGCAGAGGCCACGCCCACTTCCCCGGCCGTGCCCACTGGCCACGCTACCTCCATCAGGCCACACCCCGCTCCCTCTGACCACGCCCCCTCTAGCGACCACGCCCTTCAAATGAGGCACGCCCCCTCATCGGACCACGCCCCTTGTAGACCACACCTCACGCAGACCACACCTCATGCAGACCACTCCCCCTTCCCCCTTTCTCCCCGCCCCTTCCCGCCAGGCCCCGCCCCTTTGCTCGGCCCCGCCCCTCCTCGCGGCCCCGCCCCGGCGCCGCCTGTGACGCGCTTGTCCCTCGCCGCGCTCTATCGCGGCGCTTTCCGCGCCCCGCGGCCGCCATGGCGCAGCCCGGCAGCGGCGGCCGCGCCGTCACGGTGAGCGACGTGCAGCAGCTGGTGCGCAGGAAGGACGAGATCGAGGCGCAGATCAAGGCCTACTACGAGGTCCTGGAGGACGTGAGTGCCGGGCGGCGGCGGGGGCGCCCCGCGGGCGGCCGCGGCAGCCCCGTCACCGCCTCTCTCCCGCGCAGCAAAAGGGCGTTGGGATGAACGAGCCGCTCGTGGACGTGGAGGGGTTCCCGCGCGCCGACATCGACCTCTACCAAGTGCGCACGGCCCGGCACAACATCATCTGTGAGCTGCCGCCGCGCGCTGCTGCGTTATCGCCAAAATTTTAGTTCAGCCCCAAATTCCGCACGGCAGGGCCGCTCCCGCTTCGTTTTTAGCGTATTTTGAGCCCATCTCCCGGCTGGCAGGGGTGGCTCGGGCACTAAAATGCCTTGTGCTCTTGCTGTGGGGCTGTCTGGGACTCGTGAAATGCAGTGAAGCGCTTTCATGGTGTTTGTTTTAAGACAAGCTTTAGGTTTTTTTTTTTTTTAAGATATTTATTTCTGCACATGCTTGCTTCATGCCYTGTATGTGGAATGGTTGCTGCTCTGGATGCTTAAGATTTGATGGGAGGAGGAGAAAATTAAAAAGAAACTTTGTTTTCCTGAAAAATGGGGAGCTTCCGAGCCCTTACCCTTCCYGGCATTTTTAGTGGACTTTGTAGGTGGTTTCTCTGCATCTAAGCTATATCAACAGACTTGTTGCTGCAAGCAGAGCTGTCCCCAGCACTGACATGACCTGGCAGGGAGTTACTGCTCGTCCCGGCTGAGATCCAGGGGTTGCAGGATACAGTTTCCAGCCCATATCTTAGTAGTGGGGGAAAATGGGTCTGCCAAGGAAGAGCCCCGAGACGGGCCGTGCTCCCGTTATCTCTGTGCTAACATCCCTCACCCGCAGGCCTGCAGAACGACCACAAGGCCCTGATGAAGGAGGTGGAGGAAGCCCTTCACCAGCTGCACGCCCGGGAGAAGGAGAAGCAGGCCAAGGACGAGGCGGAAGCCCTGGCCGAGGCCCGGAGCCAGGAGCAGGGGCAGCCCCGGCCGTTTGCCCGCGTTAACGAGGTCACACCGGGCTCTCCTGCCAGTCTCTCGGTGAGTTGTGCGGCCTGACAGCTCCTGGGGGCTTTTGGGGGACCCAGAAACGTGGCAGGTGGCTCTGCTTCCTTGCTGACAGTGGGAATCAGTTGTAGGCTCTTAGGTTACCTGCCCTGTCTGCGTCAAGCGTAGCTCATCTACCTTCTCTCGCTGTCCAGGGGCTCCAGGTGGATGATGAGATTGTGGAGTTTGGCTCTGTCAACGCACACAACTTCCAGAACCTGCAGAACATCGCCACAGTGGTGCAGCACAGCGAGGGGGTGAGCTCCTTTCTGCTGTACCTGTGTTTTCTTGACTGTCTTTCTTAGCTGCAGGTTTTTCGGTGGAATTTAGATCTCTGCAGTCATCCCTGCCCTGTCAGAAACAGTGTCAAATTCAGTCTGTGCTGTTCTGGCCTTGTTCTACCACAGCACTGAGCTCACTTTTGCCTAGAGAGCTGGATGAAGAGAGCACTAAGAGGTTCCTGATATGATCCGTGCTCCTCCCCTGGGAGACTCCCTGCAGCAGTAGGAGCTTATTGCCATGATGGCCACATGGCCTGGCCAGAGGAGCAACTGCAGCCATGGAGCACCGTGGAGTGGAAGCGAGAGGCCTTGCAGAGCTGTCTCCCCACGCAYACTCCCTGCTTCCAGGTCTAGCTGTGCCAGGGCCACATGTTCTTCCTCTGGTACTTCAGCAAAGGAATGGAGAAGAGGGATGACTCGGTAAWGGAAAGTTGTTGTCTCCTTGTTTTTCTTACTTTTATCCTCTCTCAGAGACCCCTGAGTGTGACTGTGATCCGCGGTGGCAAGAAGGTGCACGTGGGGCTGACACCAAAGCGCTGGGCCGGGAAGGGCCTTCTGGGGTAGGTTGCTATTTTGCTTCGTGTGGATGCAGCTTTTATGCAGCTTGGAGCTAATTCCTGCAGCAGGGCCAGCTCCAGGCTCCGCTCCTTGTGTTGCTGCCTGCCCTGATGTACTCAATGAGAACTGGGGCCTGTCAGCTCATCACAGTGATGAGGGTTGATGGGTTGCATCCAACGGGCGCAGGGGGGAAAGATCTCAGTGGCCACTAGTAAAGCARTCCAATGGAACAGGCACTTGGAGGCTCTGGCGTGTGTTATATTAGATATTCTTTGCTTTTTTGGGAGCTGAGACATTAATGTTTCTTTCTACACTYTTTTCCAGCTGCAATATCATTCCCATGCAAAGATGACTCTTGCTTGGAGAACAGTAAAGTTGAAGCTTGTGGCTGCTTTCTGGACTCGGATCTGATTTGAAAACTTCCCCTACAGTCTTCGTGTGTTTTGCTGGAACAAATATTTCAGGGGCTGTGACCTCCAGGTGCCAAACGCGCCGAGTGTGAAGGAGCTGACAGAGCAGGGCCTGGCCACTGCTCAGAACCACGCTGGTTCGTGAGGAGCAGCATGCTGAGCTGCAGGATATGTCTCCTCATCCCTTACACCTCGCRTGAATTCACAATCAGGCTGCAAAGATAGGCAAAGTTTTTCAGTTAATGAAGATACAGATTCTTAAAAAAAAAAAAATGCTGATTTGTCGGTAACAAAGCATTTTTTCTTTCCCCTTCTCACTGAACATCTTGCAAAAGATGTCAAAAAGTCTTGGAACACTTAAGTTTTCTCTGTAATAATAGGTCACAGTCAGGAAACATGCAAGTTTGATCTTCTGTGTGTTATTATGACTTTTGAAGTTGCTAAGTATGAAAGAATTTTCAGAACTCTAATTATTTTAAGTTAATGGGACAAAAATAGGGGTTATAATGCTATTTTTCTTTACTTTTACTGTTTCCTATAGTCATGAGGATGTAAAATTAGTCCTAACTTGATTTTTAAAAGTGAGCTTATTTACCATGGATGGTTTTATGGTGTATAAACTCCTCAGGAGGATTTCGGGTGTGTTAGGTTTGTTTTAAGCTTGTTTCCAGTTGAACTTAAGTGCTCTCCCAAAACAATAAACCCAAGTACTGCATCTATCTCTGTTTCTGCAGAAGTTGTTATTTTGGGGCAATAACTGTGGATCTCCTGGTGCCAAAGCCAAGTAAGATGCCAGTGTTTCATTAGTGCTTTGTAAACCGCTTGTGGGCATTAGTAACATGTGAAACGTAACGAGCAGCTTTGCGGTGAGTGTTAATAACCAGTACTGAAACAGACCAAAAAAGTGGCTTGATAAACACGCTCTCAAGTCACTCATGGAGGTCCCTGTTAAATGGAGCAATGGAGCAGCTTTATCCTTTTGRTATTTCAGGCATTTGTATTTCAACATAAGATCTGATAGAGCGGATCCTTTCTGAAATGACAAAGCTTCAAAGCAAGACTCATATCTCTGATTCCTTTGTGGTACCATGGGGAAGTACTGCTGCAGGAGCCGATGGAAGTGTTCTTGGGATAAGATTGGATCTCCATAATCCATATGAAACACAGTCTGATGTTGGTCTCTACTTTGGCAATTCCAGTTTTGTTCCTTCAAGTAATTTTAAAAGGGCCAAAACATGTCAATATTTTGCTTAATCTTAAAGAATAATTGAGAACAGGAGGTGTTCTGACACCCTCTCTTGCCTGTAAATCCTGCTTCAGCAGGGATTGGTCCAGGGATTGTTGGGAGTTGTTCCAAGGCCAGGTCTTCCTTGCTGAGCTTCATCAGATGCTATGACCCACAAGGACTGCTGCATCTCTGAAAATCACTGTGAAATCCCCCTGGGAAACAAAGCGATTTCCATGTCTGCAGTCACCACGTACCTTCCCSTTGCTCTGCCGCAGGGTGTACCTTGTGTGTGGGACCGCAGGGTCAGTAACGGGCTTGCCAAAAATTGGGATTTTTAAATGTACTGTGCAGCAGATCCGGGAGCCTCRTTCCTGCCAAAGGAGTCGTCTCTCCCGCCAGCACTGCTGCGGTTCCTGCACGTAGCGACTCTGCTCCGTGCGGAGCTGTTCCTGTCCGTCCCTGCGGGGTAGGTGCCGAGGTGGATCTGGGGCCGAGGCCGGGGGACGTGTCCTCCCAGGCCTTGGCGTTTGTGCTCCCCGGGGAAACGGTCTCCCGGCTTCCAGCTCCCTGTCTGGTCGCGGTGAGGCCAGTGTCTGGATCAGGAAGTTGAATTCCTGCTCCCAGGAGCTTGTTCCCCTTCCGCAGGGGCAGGGGCTGCAGCTTCAGAGGGTTCCAGGACAGAGCTGCTGTATCCGCAGCCCCTGGTTGTGTCTGGAGTAGAAAAGGATGAGCAATCCCAACAGTTAAGTTGCAAAATGTTCTGCAGGTGRATAAGATCTGAAGGACCTCAGACCACCCTTAAACCGAGGAGCTCCTGCTCCTATCTGCTGGGGCTGGCATCAGGGAATGGGGACAGAAAGCTCCTGGGTAAAACAAAAAATCCCTGCCTAGAGCGAGCCTAGAAGTGCACGTGCTGATCCAAAGGATGGAGGGGRTGGAAAAGGGGATGGAAATKGCTGCAACTGCCCAGAAGTGTTTGTGGAGGCCACACCAGGAACCAGGKCAGAGCCCGGCACCGGTGTCAGGGCCGGTCGGTCCCCTATGGAGCCGGGAAGCAGTCCGGARGGGCAGGAGCGGATCCCGGAGCTGCCGCTTCAGCTGCCAGGGCAGCAGGGGAAGGGGATCCCCTTCCTGGCTCTGCAAACCGCGTGCGTGCGATACCTGCTGCCGAACTGGGGACTTGCCGTTCAGCAGCTCAGCCGGCGTCCCCCACCTGTGATCAGGCTTTGGTCCTGCGCCGCGAGCCCCTCCGATCGCTCTGGCCGTGCCCTGGAGCGCAGCTCAGCAGCGCCACGGCCTCCACGGGGCCTGGAGACCGTCGGAAATGGGAACAAAACCGTTTTTCCCTCCCGGCGGGGCACCAGGCTCATGCTGGGCAGAAGGGCAAAACAAATCAGGCAGTGAGAAGTTGTTTCCAGTTTGTTATTATCCAGGCTTAGCGGGAGAGCCCGCAGCGGCTGCGAGCCGAGGCGGTGGCGATGGCTCCAGGTGCCGCGGGACCCTGTGCGAGGGGCCGGAGCGGAGCCTGTCCCTGGCTCTGGCTCCGCAAGCCCCACTCGGGGCTGGGATGGGGATCGGGATGGGGATGGAGCAGTTTCCACCCGGAGCCCCCCCTGCTCTGCGGCGCTTCCGGCGCCGTTGGCTGTTGCCGGGGGAACCGGAGTCGGGCACAAACAGACGGGGGAACGGAGGTGGGACAGGGGAGCGGAGGTGGGACATGTGGGACACGGGGACGGTCCATATGGGACGTGGGGTCATTCTCTGTGTGGGGCTGCTCCCTGCTGGCCCAGGGGARGCCCTGGGGTGGGACATGTCGGGAAGATACCTGGGATCGGCCATGGAAGCTCCCTGCGTGTGGGACAGCAGCCACTGGGACCGGGASCAGGAGCTTCAGCCCAGGCCTGAGGGGCTCCCTGGGGACCAGGGTTGGGGGAGACGGGACTTTCCCGTGTTTCGGGAGGAAGCCAAGGGCGAGGATGGATGGTGCAAGCGAGGCCACCCCGGAGGAGCCAGACACAGGGACAGCAGAGGCAAACGGAGCATCGAAGGGGACGTGCCAGGACACACAGACACCTCAGGAGGCAACGGTACCGTTGGGGTCCCCGGGCAGGGCCACCATAAGAAGGGGRGCCCCATCCCCGGGACCTGGAGATGGTTTCTCCATGGACATGGTGTTTCCGGGACGGGAGCAGCAGGGAGCATCCTGGCCGACGCTGAGGCGGGATCGCACCCAGTCAGTACTGACACCCCGGGGCATTTAATGCCTTTATTAGCAACCTGGCAAAGGGGCGAGGGAGGAGGTGGCAGCCTCAGCTTCCTTCCGCTGCTGGGGCGGGTTTTCCAGGGAGCCCTTTGCATCCCTCTTTCCCCGATCCCCCTGCCCGCTGCCCCCAGTCTCACCTGCACACCCATCACCAATTTGCCCTCACAAATGGGACCCTGTGCCTCACTGCAACAACCAACACGGGGTGCGTGCAAAGCACAGCAGGGGCCAAACCAAACCAAAGTAAACCAGCCAAGACAGGCTGGTTTAGCCTGCAAAGGAAAGGTTTGTTTAGCAGGGAAAACTCACGGGGAAAAGGGTTAGCGCTGGGGAGGCCCCAAAACCCGCCTCCCTTTGGAAGGAGCTCCCGGCTGCCGCGCCGGGGACGCCGGGCAGGCCGGAGGCCGGTGTGGCGGGGCGCTCAGCGGCTCTGCCCAGCGCTGTGTGGACGGCGACGCCGGGGCAGCTGCTGCGGGAGGAGGCGCCAGGCACCGCGCAGCCGCTGGTGAGGCCGGGGGCGGCCGG